>NC_141877.1:675092212-675395242 GCF_056163025.1 Triticum urartu
ACGATGGGCTCCGCGTGTCCGCTGGCTGGCTGAGAAGAGCGATAGAGGAGGGTTGAGCACGGACTGCGGGAAATTTGTTCTACATACCTTGATATCGGCTCGATATAGTGGGGTGGCATGGGCCATAACTAGCATTCACGTCTAGCAGTACAGCACACGCCACCCACATGAGTCCCATTCGACACCAATTTTCTTGGAGTCCATGCTACAACCATCTCTTCTCCCTCCTGTTTTCTTAGCCATTGCGTGGTGGGCGGGGTGGGGGTTTGCCGATAGTCGGTTTGCTCAACTGTGGTCCCACTTGTAAGTGAAAATGCAACACCGCACGCATTCCCGCTTGAGCGGCGTGTCGGACCAACCGTGTGGGGGTGCGACGTGAACACGGCAGGCTTTTCCTTTTGAACTCGTAACTTGTAAAATTTGGTTTTGCTCCATGGCGCGGCCAATAGATAGAAAATAACGATTTTGCCTAGAGTAATGAGAAGTTTGGTTCTGGCGCCGTTCATGCATGGAGTACGTACGAAAATTATGAAGTTGATGCGAAAGGTAAGATAATTACTGTAGTATCATATACTACTACATGGATTTGACGGAAAGATAAAAATACATACGGATCCATCAACGACATCCTCATGCCCTAGTGCGTCGGGTCACCAACCGACGTGTGAGGAGCAGCGGCGTTGGCGGCGAGCTCAATGTGCTTCTGAACAGTGCCGTCCAAGGTTGCCCTGCGGTCCAAGAAGGCCAGCGTCCTATCGTCCTCCTCTTGCATGTAGTAGTCCTTGTGGACGATTTGCGCGTAGATGTGGGTGATTATGTCGATGGTGTCTTGCTGCGCCAGGCGCTGCGCGGCGAGCGCGACCTCGAGGTGGACATTCTCCGGCGCGACGGCGGGCAGTCGCAGTGGCTGTTGAGGGTGGCGGGCATCGCAGAGCCTGGGGGCGTCGGCTAGAGGCTTACGTCAAAGTCGTCCACAAGCTTCTTGACGACGGTGAATTTGTCGAGGAAACCGACGAGGACCTCGTCGAACAAGGAGACGAAGCTGTCGTCCAAGCGGCCCCTCGCCCTGGCGGCCTCAAGAAATACTACCTGGAGACGTTCCTCGGTGCCGGGCCGTAGGCCGCCATCATGGACCATCTGGCACAGCCGTCTGATGCTCGTGCTCATTGCCTCCATGGGTCTAGCTTAGCTTCTAGTCAACTGATCATGCGATTCGAGTGATCACTCTTGCCCTTGGTTAGTGTGCGTAGGTGCGTAGGATTTCGTACTACTCCTCGGCCCTCTACTGCACCTGCCTTTGGTTGTATGATAGGTGGGCCAGCCACCCCCTGGGCCCACGTGTCATTCACCCAAAGGCAGTTGCCGTAAGTCAATGAAGCTGCGCCCCCCTCCGTGCCGGTGCAGTATAGTCATCTCACCGGACCTCTAATTGGGGCCAAATGAGAGAAGTTTGATGTTTACTGGTTTATTGGTCCCCTTTGCATTTTGCGCCAAGTTTTGACCTTTGATTTAACTAATAAAATGTTAATGCATGTAAACAAAAATGTTGTGTAAGTCACCTTGCGAAAACCAAATAATCCCAAAATACTTAGGCACGGTGCATTAACTCCCTCCTTGTTTCTTATTTCGTGACATATCAACCAATGAGAGATGTGGGCCATGCATGCTTTCAATGACTTGAGACTACCAAACATGACATTTAGTGTTTAGTTCATTGCATGTAATCCTATTAGTACTCTAGTTAGCAAAAAAACATTAAGTTCTCTCGCCGATAGGAATAAAACACCATGTATTTATTTACAGAGGGTGTAGTACATTTTTTGTGACATGCATTACTAGATATTGTTAGTCAAATACTAAAATCTAGATGGACGTGGTAGTACTCCTAAATCCAGACGGTGGTGCTACTAGTACTAGTAGTAGTACTACCAATGTAGTAGTAGGAGTACTAGCACTGTACTACCCGTTGGTCAAATTATTACGTGCTGCTCCTCACAGTGAAGTGACAAGACCCTACGCCGGAGATGACACCTGAGTATAGGTGCCATGTTCGGCATACCATAGTCAGCCTCACCGTCTGCCGTCACTATCATCATGGCTGTAGAGCTAGCCTGCTTACAACTAGCCCTGTTCGACATAATTTCCCGTGCGTAGATGCCCGTGCATTGCACAGAACACCAAGATTGGGGGTGGACGGCTCCGGTAGCGGCCATCGCCCAGATTTTTCCACGGCCTTCTAGATGTGGTGGGGAGGAGATAAGGCTGATTGTGAGAGACAAGGAGTTGTTTGTAAATAGGGAACAAGTGCGGGCATCTTTTTGCAAAAATGGAGAAGCTTGGTTTGTATGCGTCAGATCTAGATTCGACGGCTATTGGTGAAAGATGGGAGGCACAACATCATCACCAACTCAGGACCTGTTTGATTCGCAGGATTTTGAAAACGCAGGAATAGGACACGGAAATATTACAAGTTTCAAACTGATATTACAAATGTTAGGAGTAATGCTGCACCTACGAAGAGGGAATTACTAGGAAGTTTACATAAGAACTTTCGTTACTTTAGGTGGATGCAGCATTATCGTACAAACTAAAATCCACCGCCCTGACAAGTCACTAATGGGCAAATAAGTTTTCGAGTCTCTGGCCACTTGATGTTTCAAAAACAAATTCAGCTTCTGTGGAGACTTTATCATTTAGGCTTAGACGCTTGCGGTGATTAGCACACCATTCATGGTTGCGCCAGAGAACGCCAAACCTCATTACCTTGAGCACAATTGCCTCCAGAACAAAGAACATGGCCAATTTAATCTCAGATGTGCTGCCTCGGTAGTCGATCAAACCAATTTCTGTAAGATGGAGATCAAGGCATTCGATGAGATTGTCATAGTGCAGCACATTTTTCACTTTCGGGTCTTTTTTTATCTGCAAAATAAGAGAACATATTAGAGCAGTTGGCTGCATAAGATTGCCGTGTCATCAAGAGGTACCAATATCATTCGCTCATACGATAGGGTTGGCTGGCTAGTGATATTCTCTCTCTCTCTCTCTCTTTCTCTCTCTCTCACTCTCTCTCTCTCTTTGTTTCCTCTCATTTAACTAGGAGCACGTGAAGAGCTTGGGCACTTGTTGCCTTCCACTATGTGGCCGATGCCATATTTTGCAAAAGTATGCCACATAATACGCATCGATGTCAAATCAAAAGATTTTGGCACCGCTCTCGCGATGTGAGAGAGTGGCACCGCCGTGCACACATACCCACATGTATAAACAAATCAATCAAACCAACTACACCAGCCTCTCACTCTCCCAAACAAGTGTTTTTATTGCCTTAGTCCTTTCTCTCTCCCATGCAGTGTTTTTTCATTGCGTGAGTTAATTTGGCACCAGAGCAAAGTAGGTGATCCAGATTGGGGCACCAGGTGAGCAATGGAGGGGCATCGATGCCAAATGCATCACAAGTGAATTTGGCACATGTTTTGGCCTACATAGCCCACTTTTGTACTCCCTCCGTCCCAAAATTCTTGTCTTAAATTTGTCTAAATACGGATGTATCTAGTTACATTTTAGTGTTAGATACATCCGTATCTAAACAAATGTAAGACAAGAATTTTGGGACGGAGGGAATACTACCTCATATTTAGTATAAAATTTTGACCATAGATTTACCTAAGAAAATGCCAATGCATGTCACTAAAAATTACACCATTTGAAATTATGTTCAAATACGAATCCAACGATATAGTTCTTAGTGACATGCATTAACATTTTGTCAGTTAAATCTATGGTCAAATTTTGATACTACAAAATTGGAAGAGTAAACCAGGACAGAGGTAGTACTTGCTCTTAGGGTAACCATAGAGTTACTGGAGTAGTCTAAGTTACTTTCCACTATGACTAGCCTAGGCTACTATAGTAGTACAACATAAAAACGATGCATGTGATCACGTGAGAAAAAATACTAAAAACATTTCTTTCAGTGCAGTGCGTAGATGCAGTTTTGAACACTACACTTGTCATCGTAATTTGGGAAAATTACGAAAAAAATTGAGCTACGTTGTGATTACCGTTTACTTATAGGAAAGAAGTTTCACCTCCATGAGTAGCTTCTCCGTGCACGGAAAGCATGTAAGGAATCCAACAACTTGATCCAGATTGGGGCCGATAGATTTTAGTGCTAAGATCTTCACTGTGCGCATGGACTGGGTCAAGCTTGTGGGAATCATTTTCTGGAAGACGGTCGTAAATACATCAAGAAGAAATTAAAAAAATGTGAATTTCAAGAAGACGGAGAAGAAGATGAGTGCTGTACCTGAACGATTACGGATCCAATAAAGAGTTCGGAGAATTTGGCAGACGAGTACACCAACGCTGTCAATTTCAGCGCGTCAATGACCCTGATTTTTGTTGGACCTTCTAGATCCGATACAAGCAATCTCTCAAGGAAAGGCGCATTCTCAATTACCATAACGTGGAACAGCTGGAGTGATCTCTTCCCAATTGATGTCTTGTTGCGGGCCCAGTAAGACACATAAATCCATCGGAGATTCGTCGAGGCGATGTGGAGGCTAATGAACCCGTGGATATGCTCAAGACAAAGGTACTCGAGTGCAGTACAGCTGTGGAGCAGGTGCTCCATAGCCTTCTTCGAGATGACAACGTCGAAGAGGTCGAGATGCTTGAGTTGAGGGAAAAGAAGGGCGGGCGCGACATTAATCTGGGGAAGATAGCAGGAGCTGAAGCTGGCGCGGTGCAGCGTTGGCGTGAGGCGAAGCGCGAATGGCGGCAGAGAGCGACATCGTCCAGCTTCAAAGCTTAGCTCCTCGAGCTGATCTAGGGCGGGGGATAAGAACCACTCGTCGAACTTGGGTTGGACCTTGCAGTTGGTACTGAACATGCGGATGCCAAGGCGTCTGGCTGGCACAGGGTGCGATGAAAGGATCTTGGAGACTGCGGCCATGCATTTGCAATCCCCGTCACAGAGGCAACTGTCGACGGTGAGGTTGAGGGGGACGCAGCGTCAGAGGGGGCGCCACCACCGGGAGAGCAGGGCGGTCCGCACGGTAGATTTTGTGGGGAGGAGGCCGATGATGACGAGCAACATGTCGTCGGGGAGGCTGCTGATGAAGTCCAGGCTCGCCGGATGTGGTTTTGGCTCGAGCCGCCTCCGCTTGTTGGCTGCCTCACGGTCCATCTCAACCGGTGGCGACGCCGGTGTACACGTGTGCTGGTGTGTGTTGTGTGCTGGGTGTGCGCGAGTGCGTCCTTCTGTGCATGCTGCCACGCAGTGGTGAATTGTGCACGAGTGCGTCCTTCGCGCGCAAGAATTTTGTCCTCAATGCACCCTCAATTTACTAGCGTGCAGGGTGCTACCCCGAGTGGTTTCAACTTTGTTTACTTCACCGCGTGTCACATGGGCCTCTAGTTTACTTATTTTCACCCACTGCAGATAAGGCAGCATGTGGATTGGTTGACCGGTCAACTAAACAATATACAGAGCTATATGCTGACACAGTGAGCGTATAATCCGTCAGTATAGAGAGTTCGAGTGAGAGGGGAGGCCCATGAGAGATAGAAGAGAGAGAGAGAGAAAGAGCTACTCCCTCCGTTCGATAATGTAGTTCCAACATTTTTTAAAGTCAAACTTTTGAAACTTTGACCAAGTTCATAAAGAAATTACTTATATCTACAATACCAAAGATAAATGATAGTATGTAGTAAGTACATGTTGTGATGAATCTAATGATCGTTCCAGATGTAAATGTTTTTCTCCACATATACTTGGTCAAACTTTTCTGAGGTTTGACTTTTCAAAACATCCATATGCTTATGGACATGACAGAGTCCCTAACTAGAGAGAGAGAGAGAGAGTGAGTGAAAAAAGTGTGTGTGCATGTGTGAAAGAGACATGGACAACACACTGTAAAAGTAGAGAAAAAGCATGCGTGTCTTATGCAAACATGTCACACATGCATCTTCGACAACGGAGGCAAGGTGAGGAGATAGTGTGTGGTTGTTTGGAACCGAGAGAGCAAGACCCCTAGCACGTGGCCAAGAGGGGTCTGACAAACAAGGGAGAGAGGTCGAGAGAGACGTACGGAGAAAATGCAGACATGGGGAGGAGAGAGTGTATGTTTGTCATAGAGGGATCCCCTGGAGATCGTGATGGGACTACATGGGTGGGAGATCGAGTGACAAGGTGTGTGCGCGATAGAAGATGCCCCGAGAGATATCGAGATAGACGTATGGATGCAAGGAGACAATATGTGTGTTCCTAATGGCTAGTAAGAGATAATTATACTTAGGAGGGGGGGGAGGGGGAGTGCTTCCGCCTATGATGGAGTGAGGGATTATGGTACTTAGGGGGGTGCGTGTCACATGGAGAGAGAACAAGGGCGGAGAGTGTTGGATGGGTCTATATGTATAGCGCGAGCGAGACATGTGTATGTGTGAACCAGGGAGATATAACGCCAGTTTGGCTTGCGTCCTGAGCATCTTTTGCCTGGCTTGGGGTTGTGGCTGGATTTCATGCACGCTTGTTTGGTTGCTACCCTGTGAAAAAGAAAGCCCGCCTGGCCTGGGTTCCCTTGCACTTTAATTAGCCTGGCTGAACTCCAGACACTGCAAGTAGCCTGGCCCAGGCGACCGATTTCGAACGCCTGGTCGTGCCTGGTCGTGTGGCCACGAGGCTAACAGCAACGTGGATGAATATTAGCATTAAATAATTGATGCATGGATTGATTGATGGGACGTTGATGCTTTGCCTGGCCCAGGCATGAACCAAATGCTTCAGCACCACACAAGCCTGGCCAGGCAGAAATATTTTACATCTCACGTCCACACCAGGCAGTACCGGCCATCAAGGCATGAGGGTCAGGTCATGAACCAAATTGATCAATAAAGTTTGAGAGAGATCGAGGAGCCCCGATAAGGTCGAGTGGTGCGTCAGATAGCTGAGAGGGGGAAAGAGATATTCCATCCGCTCGATAATGCAGTGCATGTAAATTTTTTAGAAGTCAAACTTTGGAAACTTTGATCAGGTTTACGCAAATGTTATTTATATCTACAATACCAAAGATACATCATACAAAACTACATCTCATGGTGAATCTAATGGTATATGTTTGCCGTACTAGATGTAATTCTTTTTCTCCACGTACATGGTCAAACTTTGTCATGTTTGACTTTTCAATAAATCTATATGCTATGGACCGAGGAGAGTGCCTCAGTCGAGACAGATCAAGTGCGTGTGAAGGAGAATGAGTAAGTGTGCAAAAAGAGTATGTGTGTGCAAGATAAAGTGACAACAAACGATAAATTAGAGAGAGAGAGTGTGTGTTTTTTCGTTTCTTATGTGAACATATCATGCATGCATCTCCGAGATGGAAAAGCGAGGCGAGGAGATACACGAAGATAGCTAGTGTGTGATTGTTTGCAACGGAGAGAGACACCCCTGTAGCACATGTCCAATAGAGGTCTGGCCAACAAGGAACAAAGGTCGAGAGGGACACATGGATGGCATGGACGCATGGGGAGGGAGAGAGGGTGTGTTTGTGATAGAGAGATCCCGTCGAGATCATGAGGGGACTATATGGGTGCGAGATCGAGGGAGTGCGTGCGCGATAGAAAGATGCCCCGAGAGAAATCAAGATAGACCATGTACATGTTTGTGATGGAGACTAAGATTAGCTAGTCATATACATATAGGGGGGACTGCGTGTGCCTACAATTGAGTGAGAGACCATCATACTTGGCTAGCTGGGCATGAGATTGTGTGTGTGCGCGTGTGAGATGGAGAGATAACGAGGGGGACAGATAGAGTTTTAGATGGGCCTATCGAGTGCGAGTGAGATATGCATGTGTATGTGTGACCCAGGTGGATGGAGAGTTTGAGAGAGGGGGGGGGAAGAGCTCCGAGACGACATAGTGGTGCGTGAGAGAGTTACGGGCAAAGAGCCAAGGAATTTGTATGCGTACGATGAGTGCACCCAAGATATCTAGCTTGGACTAGCTAGAGTATCATACATAGTGTGCGAGAGAGACCTATAGATGGTGTATATATGCATGCGAACTAGAAAGAGCCCTCCCCCCACACACACAAAGAGAGAGAGAGAGAGAGATGGAGAGAAAGGGAGAGGGACCAACAAGGTTTTTGTGTCGGATGCGTGCGACAGAATTGAAGATTGTCGGTGAGAGAGAGAGACAGAGAACAGGAGTCCGGGAGAGGGGGAGGTCGCGTTTTATGCATCAAAGACTGATATAAACCATGTTTCGATATAAACTTGCATTCAAATATTTAAATTGGAGAACATGTTGTCTGCAATCCACACATGAACGAATATATGCGTATATCAAACAAGTTCATTAATTTGACTTTCAACATGTTCATGGAGTACTATAATACTGTACAACATGCTACTCGATTGAGGTGTTCAATTTTGGATTTAGTTCACTATTTTGACCTACTGAACGAGCTATTTCATTGAATCGAGATATTTCAATTTGGGTTTGATTCGCGTTTTTGAGTGGGTCAACTATTTGTCATATATTAAATCGCTAGCAACGATCATGTAAAAACACATTACTCCCGAGCATCATCTCTCCATCTAAAAAAGAAGTGGCAAGCTAATATTTCAAAATTTGATCCGAATCGACTTGGTAAGGTAGATGTGGATGCTCGTTCTCCCAAAATTTGAACGAACCGTTAAACATCATCTCTGCTCGGTGGAATTCGCCCGAGCAAATAAATGGGAGACGCGAAATTACCGTCCTATGTGGGACACGCATCAATTAGCCCATTGTACATCGAGGGTAGGTTCGTAACTGCATCCAAGCGCGCCTTCTCCTCAGCCGAAATGACATGTGCCGAATAATTCATAAACCATGGTCGGCAAAACACGCTCTCCTCGCCCGAAATAGCTCGCGCCCACTATTTCAAAACACGCTCTCCTCTCCCGAAATCGCTCGCGCCCACTATAGTTCAAAACACGCCCTCCTCACTCGAAATCGCTCCCGCCCACTATTTGGGGAGAAGCAAAGTTACTCTACTATCCCCGACCCTCAGTACACAGACCCAAGCCGAGAAGCCTATAGGCAAGGGTAGAACTGTTACTCCCCCTCACATTTCAGACAAGTGCGTCCGTAAGACATGGTTCCACTCCCCTCCCAATTCCCCGCCGCTCGCCCCCCCATTCATACCTCGTGGGCGCCAAATCACCTTCTCCCCGGGAAGCTCCCTTCTCCCGAGCCGCGAAACCTCAACCCCACCTCCATGGTGCCCCCCACCGCACCAATTTCACAGCTGCCCTCCTCCCTAATGCCAGAGACGATGTCCATTTGCCGTCGTGCATTGGGCCGTGTGCCTCTTACTCCGTGCTGTTGGTGCTGCCTCGACGACGGCCACGTGAACCGTACCGGAGACGATTCACCCCCGCCGTTGTTCATGGCGCCGGAGCGGCTCCAACTTCGGATCCGTCCAGAGTCTTGGCGCTGCTTCTGCGTAGCCGTCGACCGTCGCGACATCGCTCTTTCCCTGCCACCGGTCGCCACCGCAACCGCGCCGGCCTCACCGACTCGGCAGCTGGACCTTCCCACTTCACCATGCCGCCAGATAGGTCGCACCCTCATCTCAAATCACTTTATTTAGGCGTCAGTTGTCTGAATTTTTATTCTGGGCCAATTGATTCCTAATGGGAAGTAGCACCCCTCGAGGCGGCGGAGCACCTAGGCTGCCGGTTGGCTGGTGTCTAACGTAAGGGTGCGGGGCCGCAAGTTCGCCAGGGAAGCAGCGCCTAGATGGCTATCTTTTAGAGTTGCGTGGGTTGAAGGTACTGCCGCCGCCGGATCTGGATGACGGGGAGTCTTTGTGGATTGGCCCGGGGGCGGCACAACCACGGCAGTGCGGTGGGGCGGGGAGCGGGGTTTTGGCTGGGGCCACGGACGGCGGAGGCAGGCTGCTCTGCCGTTGGTCGCTGGCTCTTCGGGGAAGATTCTGAACAGTGTCAGCCGGGAGGCACAAGACGTCCAGCCATCCAGCGTAGATCGGACAGTACCAAAATAAAATAAAAATCGTGTGACCCCAATTTAGTCTTCAGTCAACAGACGTGTGACCACTCTCGTACCTTGCTGTTGATCTCTTAGTGTATTTCTTCAGATCAAAGAGATATGTCGTTCTTAACATTATGCGTTATCTGCATCTTCAGACACACCGTCTTCCGACTCACCGCAGCTGCTCCAACAAGGGAAGCATACACCAGAAGGGAGCTATAGTCCCCACTCAACAGTTCCCTGCATCGAATGCACGTGCCCGACATGGACAACCACAACAACTGCAGGGCCATTGACAAGTCAGCACATGATGCTCACTCCTATGGATGGCAGCCAGATAGGTTGTACCCTCATCTTACTTGTGTGCAACATTTATGTCTTTGTTATTCATCTAAGCATGGACAATAGATCATCACATTTCACTTTATATTCATGCTGATCTCTTACGGGTCTTGTTCAGGAGTTAACGCTGTTCTATAGTTCAGCTAAGATACTTGTTCTTTAGGTAACGCTGTTCCATAGTTATCATCCATCAGCCAATGCTATCCCACAGGCTGGTGATTATAGTATTATACCACTTCTAGTATTACCTATGTTGTTCTTTGATACTTTTGTGTGCCATCTAGTTAATCTTGAGTACAAACGATACATATTATGTAGCTTTCATCTGTGTTCTCCCTTTAGTTTATGAGACCTGTTGCTACTAGTTAACCCCAGTCCTACTATTTATGTCGTCTCCTACATGCACTCATTACATAAATCTAACTACTAGTTGTCTTCCATGCATGTCGGATATAATTGCACACACTGATATATCCACAAGAACCTCACGGAGCAATGTAAAGGCCAATAAACTTGATGTCAATGATACCCAATATGATGGAACACATAAAGGCAGTTCTTCAGAAGACTTGCAGAAAGATGATGAATCCTCTTCACCCCACAAGGTCCTTGATCTAACTTGGCCTGTGATATGGGTACAACATGCATATAATGTCCTGGAGTGTATCTACTCTGTTGCAATGCCATGTGCTTAGCATGCTGATCATGCATGTAAATATGTCATGCCTTCCTGTTTTTCAGTACCTATTCCATTCATGATAACATGTTTTCAAATTCAAGTACTGTCATTCTACTCTATCGCAATGCCATCTGCTTAATTTGGACATCATGCTTCTGAATATCTTATGCATTGTTATTCATCAGTATGTACTTCATCTATCTACCATACCATGTTTTTTCACATTGAAGTGTTGTTCTAGTGCTCTGTTGCAATGCCATCTTATTTTCCCAATCATACACGTGTATGTTGCCTTAGTTATTTCTGTACGTATTCCGCTAGCATACAGTTTTACATTCAACTAGTGTTTTTTGCTGTGTTGTCCTGTCGTATCCCTAGCTCTTACACCATACTCCCTTCGTCCGGATTACATGTTGCCGAAATGGATAAAAAGGATGTATCTAGAACTGAAATACGCCTAGACCCATCCATTTTTTTCCAGATGGAGGGAATACATGTCAATATGTCATGCCTTTCTATTCTTCAGTACCTATTCCATCTCTCTGCTGTCGCATGTTTTATAATTAAAGCACCATTCTTCTATACAAGGCATGCAAGGGGAAGACGACTATGTTAGAATCTGAAGGGTTACAAATAAGGCCTTTGCAAAAGATCCAAACGCCAGGAGATAATAAACCAACTCCAGTTTTTATAGATACTGCTCCAGCACAGAGAAACCCAACTCCTACTGATAATAAGCAGATTCCAGTGGCCAAAGAACTAGTCCGCTCCAGTCCAGCAAAAATATGTCAACTCAATTCTAAGAAGCGTGTGCGTATCCTTGCATCATGAAATTTTATAGCATGCTGATCATATTTTCTACATGTTTCTTACCCATCTCTCTTTTAGAAAATAAGCTTAACAGATAGAAGAATTTCTGCAATGGTATCATTTATGAGGAAAGATTCTTGTAGGAATTCTCCGTGCTCCAATGTAGATGTAAGTACCTGTTGTATATCACTATATTTTTACATCATCATGTATTTTGTTAATCGGCGTGAATCCAACCTTTATCTGATCTAAATTTAGTTGTAGCAAAATGTATGATTAAAGGCCACAATGTTGATTTTTGCAAGGAAAACTGTCTGGTAGTTTTGCATCCTGAGCTGCATGAGTGTACTATCTCATATCAGTGGGTTTGAATACTTTGGTTCTGCAGTCGGTTTTTTTACTGTGTTGTCCCGTCGTATCCCTAGCTCTTACATCATACTCCCTTCGTCCGGATTAAATGTCGCAGAAATGGATAAAACTGGATGTATCTAAAATTGAAATACACCTAGACCCATCCATTTATTTCCGGATGGAGGGAATACATGTCAATATGTCATGCCTTTCTATTCTTCAGTACCTATTCCATCTCTGCTGTAGCATGTTTTATAACTGAATCACCATTCTTCTATATAAGGCATGCAAGGGGAAGACGGCTATGTTAGAATCTGAAGGGTTACAAACCAGGTCTTTGCAAAAGATCCAAATGCCAGGAGATAATAAACCAACTCCATTTTTCATAGATACTGCTCCAGCACAGAGAAACCCAATTCCCACTGATAATAAGCAGATTCCAGTGGCCAAAGAATTAGTCCGATCCAGTCCAGCAAAAGAATGTCAACTCCATTCTAAGAAGCATGTGCGTATCCTCGCATCATGAAATTTTATAGCATTCTGATCATATTTTCTACATGTTTCTTACCCATCTCTCTTTTAGAAAATAAGGTTAAACGATACAAGACTTCCTTCGTTGGGATCGTATTCGAGGAAAATATCTTGCGGGAATTCTCTGTGCTCATGTGCTGATGTATGTACCTGTTGTATATGACTATATTTTTACATCAGCATGTATTTTGTTAATCGGCGTGAATCTAACCTTTATCTGATCTAAAATTAGTTGTAGCAAAATGTTTGATAACCCACAAGTATAGGGGATCGCAACAGCTTTCGAGGGTAGAGTATTCAACCCAAATTTATTGATTCGACACAAGGGGAGCCAAAGAATATTCTTAAGTATTAGCAGCCGAGTTGTCAATTCAACCACACCTGGAAACTTAGTATCTGCAGCAAAGTGTTTAGTAGCAAAGTAATATGATAGTGGTGGTAGCGGCAACAAAAGTAAAGACAACAAAAGTAATGTTTTTGGTATTTTGTAGTGATTGTAACAGTAGCAGCGGGAAAGTAAATAAGCGAGAACCAGTGTATGGAAAACTCGTAGGCACCGGATCAGTGATGGATAATTATGCCAGATGCGGTTCATCATGTAACAGTCATAACATAGGGTGACACAGAACTAGCTCCAATTCATCAATGTAATGTAGGCATGTATTCTGTATATAGTCATACGTGCTTATGGAAAAGAACTTGCATGACATCTTTTGTCCTACCCTCCCGTGGCAGCGGGGTCCTATTGGAAACTAAGGGATATTAAGGCCTCCTTTTAATAGAGAACCGGAACAAAGCATTAGCACATAGTGAATACATGGACTCCTCAAACTATGATCATCACCGGGAGTGGTCCCGATTATTGTCACTTTGGGGTTGCCGGATCATAACACATAGTAGGTGACTATAGACTTGCAAGATAGGATGAAGAACTCACATATATTCATGAAAACATAATAGGTTCAGATCTGAAATCATGGCACTCGGTCCTTAGTGACAAGCATTAAGCATAGCAAAGTCATAGCAACATCAATCTCAGAACATAGTGGATACTAGGGATCAAACCCTAACAAAACTAACTCGATTACATGATAAATCTCATCCAACCCATCACCGTCCAGCAAGCCTACGATGCAATTACTCACGCACGGCGGTGAGCATCATGAAATTGGTGATGGAGGATGGTTGATGATGACAACGGCGATGAATCCCCCTCTCCGGAGCCCCGAACGGACTCCAGATCAGCCCTCCCGAGAGGTTTTAGGGCTTGGCGGCGGCTCCGTATCGTAAAACACAATGATTTCTTCTCTCTGATTTTTTCTCTCCGAAAGCAAATATATAGAGTTGGAGTTGGCGCCGGAGGGCATCCAGGGGGCTCACGAGGTAGGGGGTGCGCCCTAGGGGGGCGCCCCCCACCCTCGTGAGAAGGGTGTGGGCCCCCTGGTCTTCATCTTTGGCGAGGATTTTTTATTGTTTTTTCTAAGATGTTCCGTGGAGTTTCAGGTCATTCCGAGAATATTTGTTTTCTGCACATAAAACAACACCATGGCAATTCTGCTGAAAACAGCCTCAGTCCGGGTTAGTTCCATTCAAATCATACAAGTTAGAGTCCAAAACAAGGGCAAAAGTGTTTTGAAAAGTAGATACGACGGAGACGTATCAACTCCCCCAAGCTTAAACCCTTGCTTGTCCTCAAGCAATTCAGTTGACAAACTGAAAGAAAGAAAAACTTTCACAAACTCTGTTTGCTCTTGTTGTTGTAACTATGTCAAGCCAGTATTCAAGTTTTCAGCATAGATCATAACTAACCACATTTGCAATAATTCTCAGGTCTCATAGTTACTCATATCAATAGCATATCAACTAGCAAGCCATAATAATAAATCTCAGATGACAACACTTTCTCAAAACAATCATAATATGATATAACAAGATGGTATCTCGCTAGCCCTTTCTGAGACCGCAAAACATAAATGCAGAGCACCTTTAAAGATCAAGGACTGACTAGACATTGTAATTCATGGTAAAAGAGATCCAATCATAGTCATACCCAATATAAATTAACAGTGATGAATGCAAATGACGGCTGTGCTCTCCAGCTAGTGCTTTTTAACAAGAGGGTGATGACTCAACATAAAAGTAAATGGATAGACCCTTCGCAGAGGGAAGCAGGAATTTGTAGAGGTGCCAGAGCTCGGTTTTGAAATAGAGATAAATTGTATTTTAAGTGGTATACTTTCATAGAGATGGCGATATCTTCCATGCTAAACACATTATAGACGGTTCCCAAATAGAATGGTAAAGTTTATACTCCCCCTCCACCAACAAGTATCAATCCATGGCTTGCTCGAAACAACGAGTGCCTCCAACATACATCAGGTCCCAGGGGGAGTTTTGTTTGCAATTAATTTTGATTTAGTTTGCAGTTTGCATAAAGCATGGGACTGGTCATCCCGGTGACCAGCCATTTTCTTGGGAGTGAGGAGCGGAGTCCACTCCTCTTGAGAATAACCCGCCTAATATGGAAGATAAGGACAGCCTTGGTTGATACATGAGCTATTCGAGCATACAAAACAGAATGTTTATTTGAAGGTTTAGAGTTTGGCACATACAAATTTACTTGGAACGGCAGGTAGATACCGCATATAGGAAGGTATAGTGGACTCATCTGGAATAACTTTGGGGTCTAAGGGATTGGATGCACAAGCAGTATTCCCGCTTAGTACAGGTGAAGGCTAGCAAAAGACTGGGAAGCGACCAACTAGAGAGCGACAACAGCCATGTACATGCATTAAAATTAATAAACATTGGATGCAAGCATGAGTAGGATATAATCCACCATGAACATAAATATCGTGAAGGCTATCACTACAGGAAACGGGAGATTTGCCGTCAGTACTATTCTTTGCCGTAAGCTTTTCATCGGGACAGACGGTAAAGACCAATTTTGCCGACAGTTGCTGACGGCAAAGAATGGCTGACGGCAAAACATACTTTGCCGTCTGTAATTAAAAAGACTGACAGCAAAGAAAATGACAGACGGCAAAGTGCTCACTTTGCCGTCTGTAAAAAAAAACAGACGGCAAAATCTACTTTGCCATCTATAAATAAAAGCAAAGTGAGCACTTTGCCGTCTGTAAATAAAAAGACAGACGGCAAAGAAGAAACACAGCACATGGATCGATCTCCTGGATCGATGACATGGCACGATCTGGGCCACCCGTACCTGCCTCTCTCTCTCACCGTGCGCGCCCCAACCCACCCACGCACGCCCCCACCCACTGGCCCACCACCACCCACGCACGCCCCCACCCACTAGCACACCACCACCCACGCACGCCCCAATGCGCTGGTGACTAGCCCACCACCACCCGCTGGCCTGCGTTATCCTCTCCCCTCGTTCGTCTCTCCCTTCTCTGCCCGCATCTTTCTCTCTGTCTCGCCCGATGGCAGCCATCGCTCGCCTCATCTCTCGCCCGCTGCCTATGCCTGCCTCCACGCGCAACCGCCGCCGAGCGCCACCCGCCTCCACGCGCCGCCGAGCGTGGCCCGCCACCACACGCCGCCGAGCACCCGCCTGCCTCCACGCGCCGCCGAGCGTGGCCCGCCACCGCACGCTGCCGAGCGCCGCCATCTTCCCGCCTCCGCCCGCGCCACCAGCGGCCGCTGCCTGTGCCCGCGTCGGCGCATCGGCGCGCCGCCAAGCACCGCCCACGTCCGCGCGCGTCGCACCACCAACCGCACCATCGAGGTCCTGCAGGCGGCTCCCTCTCTCTTCCGACGACCTCAACGTCGACCACGGGGGCGACCTCGACGATGACGCCGCGCGGACGACATCACAGGCGACCACGGGAGCGACCTCGACGATGATGGCGCGCGGACGACCTCACCGACGACCACGGGGGAAGGGCCATGGCGGCGGGTGTGGGCGCAGCCGGCGGTGGCGCGGATGGAGAAGGGCGGGCGTGGGCGCAATCAGCGGCGGTGCGGCCGGAACACTAGCAGGGCGGCGGGCTCGGCCTGGCACGGCGGCAGGCGCAGCATGGCAGGGTGTCGGGCGCGCGCGTGGCTTGCCTGGAAAGGACGGCGATGACGGGCAGGGCAGCAGCCTCGGGCAGGAACGAGTTTTTAAAAAAAAATAATAAAAAAAACAGATTTGCTGTCTGTAACTTGGTTGGGCCGACGGCAAAAACGCAAATTCGGCTCACGGCAACAATGTAAACTATGCCGTCTGGCCGATAAAACGTAGACGGCAAAGTGTCAGTTTAGCTGACGGTAAAGATTTTGCCGTCTGTCCTATAAAATGCTGACGGCAAAGTTCTCTTTGCCGACTTATCTTTGCCGTCTGCTTTCTGACGGCAAAATCTTTGCCGTTTGGATTTAGGTCTTTGCCGTCTGTGATCCACAAACGGCAAATTACTTGATTCCTGTAGTGTATGTTGATTTTGTTTCAACTACATGCGTGAACATGTGCCAAGTCAAGTCACTTAAATCATTCAAAGGAGGATACCACCCCATCATACCACATCATAATCATCTCAATAGCATGTTGCCACACAAGATAAATCATTATAACTCATAGCTAATCAAGCATGGCACAAACAACTATGATCTTTAATTGTCATTGCAGACATGTTTATTCATAATAAGCGGAATCAAGAACGAGGGACTCATCATATTTATAAAAACAAAAGAGGTCGAGTTCATACCAGCTTTTCTAATCTCAGTCAGTCCATCATATATCATCATAATTGCCTTTCACTTGCACGACCGAACGGTGTGAATAATAATAAAAGTGTACGTGCATGGGACTAAGCTGGAATCTGCGAGCATTCAATAAACAGGAGAAGACAAGGCAATATGGGCTCTTGGTTAGATCAACAATAATGCATATAAGAGCCACTTCAACAGTTTAATTATGGTCTTCTCCTACTGACCCCAAAGAAAAGAAGAGAAATAAAACTATTTACACGGGAAAGCTCCCAACAAGCAGAACAAGAACGGGAAATATTTTTGGGTTTTCTTTTTTAATTATTACTACTACAGCAGAAAAATAAACTATTACTATTTTTTTTGGTTTTTCTTAAGGTTTAACAGACACACAAGAAGAAAGCAGGAAAAAGAAAAATAAATTAGCACGGATATTACAGTGAAAAAGTATGAGCACCGACATCTAGCAATGAGTGTGTGTGAACATAAATGTAATGTAGATGAGAAATACGTACTCCCCAAGCTTAGGCTTTTGGCCTAAGTTGGTCTATGGCCACGGCTGGCCTGGCGGATATCTATCTATCTATCTATCTATCTATCTATCTATATCTATATCTATACCTATACTAATTACAGACTCCCAAAAAATTACCACGTTGATCAGAAATTACGAGCCGTTAATCTGGTGGGACCCGATTATTATGGTGTAGATTGATTCATGAAATCCTACATAAAAAAACTTGATATCTTTTTTTATCTCACGCACCTCTCTTTCATGTGTCCCTTTAAACTTGGACTCTCTTTTATCTATCTATATCTATCCATCTATCATCTATTAATTAATCACAAAACAGCAAAAAAATGAAAATGATTGATTTTGTAGGTCTGAATTACAACGTCCCATCATGCCCGTAATTATCATCACACAAAAAGTCCCACCCACGTGAATCTTTCACAACAAACTACCTACAAGAAGGGAAAAAAGAGAAGCATCTCTAATCATGGGCGCATTCATATCTTCTTGCGTGGATGATCGAATTGGATCCAGGATCCATCCATGGCGCTCCTTCAACAACCCACCATGGCAACGCCTTGGTATGGAGCGCTCGGATGCAGCGTCGAGCGGGAGGTCGGCCCCCTCGAGATGCAGCGCTAGACGCCTGGTCGAGCGCCTCTGATTCATGCACCCACACGAGTAGGAGCATCTGGCCCCACATCTGCTAGGGTTGCTTGCTGCCATCACCGTTGAACTGGGGACCGGGCCGACGAGGCCGCTATGGCGGCAGCACCACCGCCGGTTGATCTGTTGGGCAACTCGTGGACGGCACTTGGTTCAAGCAGGAAACTAACATATACTGCCTGATGTATGCCTGCCCAGGGATCTGCTCCTTTCCTTCCCTCACTGACGATGATTTTCCATTGACCTTCTCACCTTTGAATCCTAAAGTCTCCTCTTTCTGCAAAAAAATAAAAAATGTAAATTTCCTTTCGCTTTTTTTCTTTTAATTTTATTTCTGCAAATTATTTGTTTACCACTTCAGCAACTATTTCAACATATTTTCTTTAAGAAACTAATTAGACTTTGGTTAGTTAATGGCTTCTTTCATGGTACAATTTTAATTTATCTCTGCAACGATCAAAATATGTCATCTTCTTTTGTAATTTACTGATAACACGTAACTAGGTTTAGTGTTCACGTCGGCAACGTGAAGGCTCAGCTGATTCCTGTTCTGTCAATGTAAAAGGTAACTCTCGCACCGTACACCTACGATAGCAGCCATCAATAACATCTTCAGGAGCATTGGACTGCAGCGCTTTAGCCTCAACTCGGATCATTCTGGTAGGTAAGCGATGTGCCTCTACTCTTTGCAGACAGCTACAGAAGCATATCAACTGACTCCCCATGTATTGCCCAGATACAGAGGCCGGAGGTCATCATCCTTTTCAAAAAAAAAGTATCGGGGTCTTCATCGTCCGTGATTGATTCTTCGCATGACTCCTTAAGAATGGTATCTCATTCTGCCATACAGGTTATAGTACGCACCAATTTATCCCAGTAGCCATTGTTTAAATCTTTTACATCTTCTTATTACATGAATGGATCGAATAAGTGTTTGCTTGAGATGTGAGACCTAAGATATATACATAGTTACATACCCGTGAATATAACTATGTACATGGAACTAAAATTCAATATGATACGTGCTTATAAATTTGGCCTGAACATGATAACCCTATTAATTTTTATCATGATAGTATTTTGACGCGGAATTTTTCATGGTAATAAGTACAAAGAACCGAGAAAGTATAATTTAGCCACAGTTCTATTCCACCAAATAAATTAATATTGCTGTTACTAATCCTTTATTTGTTGGTAGTACATAGTGTGTAAGTCTTGAAAGCAGACAACTTCCGTAAGTGATATTCTTTTCGATCCCTTTGATTAATATCCTATTGATGGAATGTGAAGTCAATTTTGTTTTCCCGATCTAATGTTGGGCTAAGGGATTTTGACAACACTGAGATAAGTTGATGTCCAATATATATATTTTTAGAAAAGAGCATCTCAATTCTCAGCACATTACGGCCGTTAAAAGTGGTTTGGTCACTTCGAGGAATATTCAAGAAGAAAAGTCTCTTCGGTGCACTGGTAGAAAAAGGGCCTATAGTCCCGGTTCGTAAGGGCCTTTAGTCCCGGTTCCGGAACCGGGACTAAAGTGTCGGTATTAATACCTCCCCCCTTTAGTCCCGGTTCAATCCAGAACCGGGACTAAAGGCCCTCCACGTGGGCAGTGCGCAGAGCCCAGTCAGGAGACCCTTTGGTCCCGGTTGGTGGCACCAACCGGGACCAATAGGCATCCACGCGTCAGCACTTCTGTGGCTGGGGTTTTTGTTTTTTTTTGAAAGGGGGGGGGGGGGTTGGGGGTTTTGCGGGGTTAATTTAGGTGTTTCATATATTGTGTTAGCTAGTTATAATTAATAGAGAGAAGTGTCCTCTCTTATGTCCGTGCTTGGTCGACGCTACGTACTATACATACGTATATAGAGAGGACTAGACACGCTAGCTAGCTAGTAAGCAAACGAAGGAAACAGAAGATCGTCATGAACATATATGCATATATACAGAGAGAAGTGATATCGAACACCTCTCCTTCTCCGAGAGATTGGTCGAACAACAAGTTCTCGTATATCTATCTGACACTACCGGCTACATATATACAATAATTATCTCTTACAAATATAATCATACGGACTCAGGGTCCACATAGAATTCTCCGTCTTCAGGGATCACGTGGTCAAGAAAGAATGCCGCCAATTCCTCTTGAATTGCTCGCATGCGAGCTGGTGCTAGGAGTTCATCCCGCTTCCGAAACATCTAATTTGAAGAAGGGGGTCAATACATATATATATATATATATATATATATATAAATGAATGAAACTCAACACAAATGATGGTAATAAAATAAAATTGTGAATGTTGTTATTTACGTACTTCATATTGTTCGTTAGAGTACCCGCCCCGCTCACAGGTCGTGTGGCGGATGGACTCGCAGATGTAGTATCCATAGAAATCATTCCCTTGTTCCTGCCACAACTACTTTACAAGAAATAGAGGTCAATCAAACTGATAAGCAAGAATGCTAAATGGTATTGATGAAACTAGCGCTTGAATCACTAGGAGATGCGCGGAACATGCTACTATAGTACTTACTTTCGGGTGTCTAAATTCCAGCTCCTTCGGCAGTCCCGGAACTGTTTTGGTGAATTTTCTCCAAACCCTGCCGGACAAAGAAAACAATTACTTGATATCAGGAAATGAACAAAGTTGCTGATATGGTGGATAATGATCGATTTAACTTACTTCTTGAGGATTTCAGTCATGTCCGCATACTCCTTGGGATCTTTTTGTTTAGAGTCCAAGACGGTTACTACTCCCTGCTCAAGCTTAATCTCTAGGAGAATATAGTGGTAACTGCACACACATGCATAACTCATCAATTACATTACTATAACCTTGACTAATATATAAGGGAAACCGAATACGCACAAGACAGTAACACTCACCTGAAGTTGTAAGGAAAGAGTATTATATCTTTGTTTTGATTTATTACGAACGATCGTAGCAAGCTGGCCTCGGTAGCTGCGGCATGAAGTTTAACCTGAGTTGCATCTATGAGATATGTGTTAATGAACCCAATATCACCGACTTGTCTTTTCTTCAATTCAACGATCTTCAATCTGCATAATATAGTGAGGATGATTATAAATACATGCAATGAAAGAGCTAAGCTATATAGAGAAACTTAATGACAGAAGTAGTACTACTTACAGACAGTAGCAGGCGACCGTTGTTTTATCGAGGGCCAATTGATTGAAAAACTGATAGAACTCCTCAAATGGAACAGGCAACAGATCAATTCCAACGAGGTCATGCTCCGGTTTAACTCTCGCATACAAAGTACTCCTCCCCCCAGAGTCTCTGCAGATTTTCAAGTACCAATCATGCAATCTTCGCATCATCGTTGATAGAGATCTTTCATCTTTGACGAGAGGCTTCCCGTACTCGTATCTTTGTATCTGCACGTCCATGGGTTCATAATGTACTTCGTCGGGCAGGTAATCTGCAAGATTGCTATAACCGGGCACCATCCTCGGATCATTATCGACGTTGTGGCTAGGCACCTTGAGCGGGGGGCACGATTGCTTCGCTTGTTCGCTGACCTGGGCAATTTGTTTCCCAGCTCGTCGTTCTTTCAGCCTTTGATCACTGACAGTACTTCCCGACCGCTCCGCTTCGGCAAATTCTTTTCCAATAATGCGGTCATAGTTTCCTTTCGGCGGATCAGACTTCGGTGGTTTTGTCAGGGCAGCCAGAGTGCGCTTCACTTTCACCCGATCTACCTTCTCCTCCGGAGGTGGATGTTTCTTTGCTTTCACCCCTTCAAAGAATTTCTTCACTTCTTCTCGCGCGATCTCGGCGTTCTCCTCCTGGGTCCTCTCGTATGGTAACTTCTCTGGAGTCTTCAGAGAAGGACCGAATCTGTATGTCCTCCCGCCTCTGGTTGTACTGCTAGACGCCGACCGAGCAGACATAGCGGTTGTCTTCTTTACTTGCTTAAGCGGCGGAGGAGAAGGACTACGACGCGCCGGAGCAGCTGGAGCGGCGGCAGGTCTCTTCCGCCCTTGCTGACGAGGCGGAGAAGGAGGAGGCTGGCTGCTCGGGCGCGTCGGCGCAGGCGGAGAAGGAGGCGGAGTGCCGCCATGCGCCGGAGAAGGAGCCGGCCGAGGGCCCTGATCGTCACTTGCCGGAGGAGGAGGCGGTGGAGGCGGAGTGCCCTGACTCGCCGGAGGAGGAGGAGGAGGCGGAGGCGTCCAGTTCGGAAGGTTGATGAGCTCCTTCCGCCATAGGCATGGAGTCTTCAAAGCAGACCCCAGCCGAGTCTCCCCTTCACCGGTAGGGTGGTCAAGCTGGAGGTCCTCAAATCCCTTCGTTATCTCATCCACCATCACCCTAGCATATCCTTCTGGAATCGGCCGGCAGTGAAAAGTTGCGCCGGGTTCAGTAGGATAAACAGAGCCAACAGCCGCCTTGACCTTCAAATTCATCCATTGCGTCATAAGGTGGCAATTTTGAGACTCCGTGATAGCATCCATGGGATAGCTGGCAGGAGCCGTCAAGGCATGCTCTGGCTGAAGCAGCTCGGTGGAAGCCACGCTGCTTCTGCGCTGAGATGGCGGGGTAGCTTCGGGGGAGGCTTCGGCAGTACGTTTGCTGCGATTTGCTTCTCGTTCCTCTATCGTGTCCACCCTTGCTTGCAGCGCCTGCATTTGGGTCTGCTGCACTTTTTTCCTCCTCTCATGGGATTTTTAACCGCCTGCGTCCGGAAACCCAACCTTCCACCGAACGGAGCCTGGCGTGCCTCGTGTCCGTCCAGGGTGCTCAGGATTCCCGAGGGCCATTGTGAGCTCGTCGTTCTCTCTGTCTGGAAAGAACATCCCTTCCTGCGCTGCTTCGATATACTGCTTAAGCTTACTGACTGGTATGTCCATTTGATCGTTCGTCCAAATGCACTTCCCTGTTTCAGGGTCCAGGGTTCCGCCAGCCCCGAAGAACCAAGTCCGGCAACGGTCTGGCCAGTTATTTGTCTCTGGTTCGATCCCTTTATGAACCAGATCATTCTCACTCTTGGACCACTTAGGCTGGGCTACGAGGTAGCCACCTGACCCCGTGCGATGGTGAAGCTTCTTCTTCGCAGCATTTTGCTTGTTTGTCGCCGACATCTTCTTACTCTTTTCTGATGTCTTGTGGGCCACAAATGCGGGCCAGTGATCTCTGATCTTCTCATATCTGCCCTTGAATTCTGGTGTCTCATTATTTTCGACAAACTTATTCAGCTCTTTCTTCCACCTCCTGAATAGTTCTGCCATCCTCTTCAGAGCAAAAGACTTGATTAATTTCTCTTTAACTGGGTTCTCTGGATTATCCTCAGGCGGTAGGGTGAAATTTGACTTCAGCTCAGTCCAAAGATCATTTTTCTGCATATCATTGACATAAGACACCTCAGGGTCTTCTGTAGCCGGCTTAAACCATTGCTGGATGCTTATCGGGATCTTGTCCCTAACCAGAACCCCGCACTGAGCAACAAATGCGCTCTTTGTCTGGAGGGGTTCAATAGGTTGGCCGTCGGGCGCGATTGCTATGATCTCAAACTTTTCATCCGAGCTCAACTTTTTCTTCGGGCCTCGTCTCTTTACCGAAGTTGTGCTCGATTCGGAGGGCTAGAAAAAAGAACAAAGATTTAATTAATATGTGTACATACCAAAACAATGAATGCATCAATCAGCTAGTCAGCATAGGCTTAACTAATATATATACCTGGCCGGACTCGGTTCGGTCACCGGAGCCGTCATCACGGTCTCCTTCTTGCACCGGCATTGGGTCACCAGATCCGTCCTCATGTTCTTCTTCTTGCACCGGCATTAGGTCACCATAGCCAGCTTGTTCACCCTCTCCTTCCAGACCATCGGTTTCGTTGAGAAACAACGAGATGGCATCACTTCCTTCTGCGATTATGTCCCTCAACAACGCTTCTTTTGTTGCTTCGTCTAGGGCGGTGTCCATAGTTTCTACAAATATTTACAACATGGCAATTATTATTCAAACATGACAGATGGATATATTAGTGCCAAACGTAGAACTAGCTACCTAATCATAGTAAGCTATCAGGAGGGGGTATATATCGACAACGACGACACTACATCATGTTCGAGAGGATCGCCGAGGGGTCGGGAGGTTGCCTAGTGTCAAAGGATTCAACAAAACCATGTCTTCATCATTAGGCGAAAGTAACATGTGCATGATGGTACGAAGCTCTTCAAAGTTGTTCTGGAACGGAGTCCCAGATAGGATAATTCGCTTTTTGGTACAAAGTTCAGCAAGAGCCTTCTGAATATCGCTATTTGGAAGGCCTTTGCTGAATTCGTACCAAAAAGCGGATTATTCTATCCGGGACTCCATTCCAGAATAACTTTGCAGAACTTCGTACCAACATGCCCTGGTTACTTCCGGCTAATGATGAAGGCATGGATTTCTTCAATACTTTGACACTAGGAAACCTCTCTCTACTTCCGGCTAATAAGAAGAAGAAGAAGAAGAAGAAGAAGAAGAAAAAGAAGAAAAAGAAGAGGAGAAGAAGAAAGGAATAGTGGAGAAGAAGAGAAAATATTCTATTTTCTCTTTTCTCCACTATTCCTTTCTTCTTCTCCTCTTCTTTTTCTTCTTTTTTCTTCTTCTTATTTATTTCTCCTCTTCTTTTCGGTAGAGGAAACCCTAAATAGCTAGCAAGTATCGTGGGTGTGAGATACATGTGGCCTTCGGTGTCGGACACTACATCCACGTCCCACAAGTGACGTGGGCGTCGAAGCCCGCGCCACTTGTGGGATGTGTGTGTAGTGTCCGACACCGAGGTACATGTATCTCACACCGACGATACTTTCTATTTAGGGTTTCTCCTCTACCGCTCCTCGACCTCTCGACGACCCTCGTTCCCGATAAAATAAAGAGGAAGAAGAAGAAGAAAAAAGCAGAAAAGAAAGAATAGAGGAGAAGACTTCCTCTTCTTCCTCTCCTCTTCTTCTCCCTCTTCTTCCCCTTCTTTTTTCTTCTTCTTATTTATTTCTCCTCTTCTTCCTCTCCTCTTCTTCTTCTTATTTAGTTCTCTCGACCCCTCATCCCTCTCTCGACCCCTCGATGACCCTCGTCCCTGATAACATATTTTTTCTCCCCTCGACACCTCTCGACCTCTCGTCTCACTCTCGACCCCTCATCATCATCTATCACCCCCCTCGTTTTCTTTAGCATATATCCATGAACAAAATAGAGGAGAAGATCAAAGAAAAAAAAAGAAGCCTTCCTCTTATTATTTTCCTTTTTCCACTCCTTCCTTTTCTTCTTCTTCTTCTTCCTTCTTCCTCTTTTCTTCCTTTTCCTTATTTTACTTTTTCCTCTACACTAACCTAAAATCGATATCTACTAATTAACAACCTAAATAAAAAAAATGAATACATATATGAAAAAAACATCATATAAAAAACATTTTTGACATATTTAGCATATTCTGATCCATAGTTCAAAATTTTCAAATTTCATTCAAATGAAATTTGAATCGGATTCAAATAACTTGTTGAAAACCTATTCTAAACCTCTCCAAAAATTCTGAAATTTTGCCATCGCCTTTGTCTTGCATCAGTACCTCACCACAAATTCCAAAAATGCCCAAAGCCATCTAGCATTTCATCAAACACCTTCTATATGGACAAAAATATTCCTCCTGTTCCAAAAAATTTAGAAAAGTGGACAGCGCGTTGCTGCTGCTCCACTTCTCCTCTCCTCTACTTCTCCTCGGGCGCTCGGGGCCGGCGGAGCAGGGGCGGAGCAAGGGCGCAGGGGCGGAGCCGGAGCGCTCGGGCGGCGGCAACCATGGAGCAGGGGCGGAGCAAGGGCGCTCGGGCGCAAGAGTGGCACTCGAGAGGGGGGCCACTTTGAGGGGGGCGGCGACGGCTGGAGTCCGGCGACGAGGACGGCGGGCTCAGGGCGGCACGCGGTGACGGGGACGGTAGCCGGGGCGGCGGGCGTCGGGCAAGGGGCCGGCGCGGGCGACGGCGAGGGCGGGACGGGGCGGTGCGCGTCGGGGCAGGGACGACGACGACGGCGACGGGGGCGGGCCGGGGCGGCGCGTGTCGCGGGCGACGGCGACGGCGACGATGGGGGCGGGCGGCGTCGGGGCAGCCTGGCGGCGTCAGGGGCGGCAACTGCAAGATGAGAATGAAAAATTCCAAAGTGTGGCCTTATATAGAAGAGGCTTTAGTCTCGGTTCGTGGCAGCAACCGGGACTAAAGGTGGGCATTAGTCCCGGTTGGTGCCACGAACCGAGACCAATGGCCTCTTTTCGGCAGCCCAAAGGGCGGGAAGCGAAGCCCATTGGTCCCGGTTAGTGGCACCAACCGGGACTAAAGGGGGGCAATGGTCACGGCTGGTGCCACCAACCGGGACCAATGCCACCTTTAGTCCCGGTTGGTGCCACCAACCGGGACCAATACCCTTGTGCGCCCCGCGCCCAAAAGTTTAGTCCCACATCGCTAGTTGACAGCGCCCAACACCAGTTTATAAGCTCTGCTGCCTCCTCCCTCTCGAACTCCTCTGAACTGCAGGCCTATGGGCCTAATTTGACACTGCTTTGCCTGTGGGCCTATTGGGCCTTCTGCGGGCCTGAATCCTGGCCCATGTAGGGTTTCTAGTCGTATTCAGGCCGTGGAGGCCCAGTAGGTGGCATTTTTTTTGGTTTTTTATTTTTTATTTCTACATTTTTTTGGTTTTTTATTTTTTTATTTCTACTTAAAACTAAATACTTACAGTTTTTTAGTGATTTCTTTTTGCTTTTAGGTCACATAAATTATAAACTTTCTGTTAGTGCCATTAGTTTTAAATTTTAAATAGTTTAAATTTGAATTTTTAAAAATTTGTGTGAATCACTAGTTTATGAATAACTTTACTATAAAATTAGAATTTTTTTCTATTTATTTTTTATTTCTACTTACAACTAAATACTTACAGTTTTTTAGTGATTTCTTTTTGCTTTTAGGTCACAAAAATTATAAATTTTCTGTTAGTGCCATTAGTTTTAAATTTTAAATAGTTTAAATTTGAATTTTTAAAAATTTGTGTAAATCACTAGTTTATGAATAACTTTACTATAAAATTAGAATTTTTTCTATTTATTTTTTTCTTCTTTGCTATTTATTTTTTATTTTAGGTCACACAAATTATAGTTTGATTTTAGGTCACACAAATTATATTCTTTTTGCTATTGAAGAATATTATAGTTTTATTTTAGTTGATCATAACATAATATTTTAATTGATTGTTTTTATTTTCATAAAAGTTTTGTAGTTCATTCTGTTTGCTATTAATTCATTCTTTGAGCTAAATGACTCTGAAATTGGAAAGCATTTCAAAATGAACTCTGAAAAGGTTAAAAGTTGGCATGGTCTCATCATTTCACCCACATATCATGTTCCAAAAAGTAGAGAGGGTTACGACAAAAACTTGATGCACTTCATGTACAAAATGGACAATCACTTTCGAAGTATCAAAGTTTCGAACCATAAGACATGAAAGCATTTCAAATGAACTCTGAAAAAGTTGAAAGTTGGGATGGTATCATAATTTCACCCACATAGCATTTGCTTATTGCGGGAGAAAGTCTTCACTTTTTCTTCGCTTGTGTCATTTGTTTATTGCGCCGTAACCATGGATAATCTTCATTGTTTATCAGGATGCTTGGGTCAGCCTTGACATTGAAGAGAGGAATTTCATGAAACTTTTCATAATCTTCAGACATGTCTGTCTTGCCGTCCACTCCCAGGATGTCCCTTTTTCCTGAAAGAACTATGTGGCGCTTTGGCTCATCGTATGATGTATTCGCTTCCTTATCTTTTCTTTTTCTCGGTTTGGTAGACATGTCCTTCACATAGATAACCTGTGCCACATCATTGGCTAGGACGAACGGTTCGTCAGTGTACCCAAGATTTTTCAGATCCACTGTTGTCATTCCGTACTGTGGGTCTACCTGTACCCCGCCGCCTAACAGATTGACCCATTTGCACTTAAACAAAGGGACCTTAAAATCAGGTCTGTAGTCAAGTTCCCATATGTCCACTATGTAACCATAATATGTGTCCTTTCCGCTCTCGGTTGCTGCATCAAAGCGGACACCGCTGTTTTGGTTGGTGCTCTTTTGATCTTGGGCGATCGTGTAAAATGTATTCCCATTTATCTCGTATCCTTTGTAAGTCAATACAGTCAAAGATGGTCCCCTGGACAACAAGTACAACTCATCACAAACAGTGTTGTCACCTCTGAGACGTGTTTCCAACCAACAACTGAAAGTCCTGATGTGTTCACATGTAATCCAGTCGTCGCACTGCTCCGGGTGTTTGGAGCGCAGACTGTTCTTGTGTTCATCGACATACGGGGTCACCAAGGTAGATTTCTGTAGAACTGTGTAGTGTGCTTGAGACCAAGAATATCCGTCCCTGCATATTATTGAGTCTCTTCCAAGAGTGCCTTTTCCAGTCAGTCTCCCCTCATACCGCGATTTAGACCTATCTTGTTAAGGCCAGGAATGAAGTCAACACAAAACCCGATAACATCCTCTGTTTGATGGCCCATGGAGATGCTTCCTTCTGGCCTAGCGCGGTTACGGACATATTTCTTTAGGACTCCCATGAACCTCTCAAAGGGGAACATATTGTGTAGAAATACGGGCCCCAGGATGACAATCTCGTCGACTAGATGAACTAGGACGTGCGTCATGATATTGAAGAAGGATGGTGGGAACACCAGCTCGAAACTGACAAGACATTGCGCCACATCACTCCTTAGCCTTGGTACGATTTCTGGATCGATCACCTTCTGAGAGATTGCATTGAGGAATGCACATAGCTTCACAATGGCTAATCGGACGTTTTCCGGTAGAAGCCCCCTCAATGCAACCGGAAGCAGTTGCGTCATAATCACGTGGCAGTCATGAGACTTTAGGTTCTGAAACTTTTTCTCTGGCATATTTATTATTCCCTTTATATTCGACGAGAAGCCAGTCGTGACCTTCATACTGAGCAGGCATTCAAAGATTTTTTTTTCTCTTCTTTTGTAAGAGCGTAGCTGGCAGGACCTTTATACTGCTTCGGAGCCATGCCGTCTTTTTCGTGCAAATGTTGCAGGTCCTCTCGTGCCTCAGGTGTATCTTTTGTCTTCCCATACACGCCCAAGGAGCCTAGCAGGTTCACGCAAAGGTTCTTCGTCACGTGCATCACGTCGATTGAGGAGCGGACCTCTAGGTCTTTCCAGTAGGGTAGGTCGCAAAATATAGATTTCTTCTTCCACATGGGTGCGTGTCCCTCAGCGTCATTCGGAACAGCTAGTCCACCGGGACCCTTTCCAAAGATTACGTAGTGTAAATCATTGATCATAGCAAGCACGTGATCACCGGTGCGCATGGCGGGCTTCTTCCGGTGATCTGCCTCGCCTTTGAAATGCTTGCCTTTCTTTCGACATTGATGGTTGGTCGGAAGAAATTGACGATGGCCCAGGTACACATTCTTCCTGCATTTGTCCAGGTATATACTTTCAGTGTCATCTAAACAGTGCGTGCATGCGTGGTATCCTTTGTTTGTCTGTCCTGAAAGGTTACTGAGAGCGGGCCAATCGTTGATGGTCACGAACAGCAACGCCTTAAGGTTAAATTCCTCCTGTCTGTGCTCATCCCACGTACGTACACTGTTTCCATTCCACAGCTGTAAAAGTTCTTCAACTAATGGCCTTAGGTACACATCAATTTCGTTGCCGGGTTGCTTAGGGCCTTGGATGAGAACTGGCATCATAATGAACTTCCGCTTCATGCACATCCAAGGAGGAAGGTTATACATACATAGAGTCACGGGCCAGGTGCTGTGATTGCTGCTCTGCTCCCCGAAAGGATTAATGCCATCCGCGCTTAAAGCAAACCATACATTCCTTGGGTCCTTTGCAAACTCATCCCAGTACTTTCTCTCGATTTTTCTCCACTGCGACCCGTCAGCGGGTGCTCTCAACTTCCCATCTTTCTTTCGGTTCTCACTGTGCCATCGCATCAACTTGGCATACTCTTCGTTTCTGAACAGACGTTTCAACCGTGGTATTATAGGAGCATACCACATCACCTTCGCAGGAACCCTCTTCCTGAGGGGCTCGCCGTCAACATCACCAGGGTCATCTCGTCTGATCTTATACCGCAACGCACCGCATACCGGGCATGCGTTCAGATCCTTGTATGCACCGCGGTAGAGGATGCAGTCATTATGGCATGCATGTATCTTCTCCACCTCCAATCCTAGAGGGCATACGACCTTCTTTGCTGCGTATGTACTGTCGGGCAATTCGTTATCCTTTGGAAGCTTCTTCTTCAATATTTTCAGTAGCTTCTCAAATCCTTTGTCAGCCACAGCATTCTCTGCCTTCCACTGCAGCAATTCCAGTACAGTACCGAGCTTTGTGTTGCCATCTTCGCAATTGGGGTATAACCCTTTTTTGTGATCCTCTAACATGCGATCGAACTTCAGCTTCTCCTTTTGACTAATGCATTGCGTCCTTGCATCGACAATGACCCGGCGGAGATCATCATCATCGGGCACATCGTCTGGTTCCTCTTGATCTTCAGCAGCTTCACCCGTGGCAGCATCATTGGGCACATCGTCTGGTTCCTCTTGATCTTCACCAGCTCCCCCCGTTGCAGCATCACCGTATTCAGGGGGCACATAGTTGTCATCGTACTCTTCTTCTTCGCCGTCTTCCATCATAACCCCTATTTCTCCATGCCTCGTCCAAACATTATAGTGTGGCATGAAACCCTTGTAAAGCAGGTGGGAGTGAAGGATTTTCCGGTTAGAGTAAGACCTCGTATTCCCACATTCAGTGCATGGACAACACATAAAACCATTCTGCTTGTTTGCCTCAGCCGCATCGAGAAACTCATGCACGCCCTTAATGTACTCGCGGGTGTGTCTGTCACCGTACATCCATTGCCGGTTCATTTGTGCGTGCATTATATAAAATTAAGTGTCCAAATTAATAGAAGTGTACAAATCTCGAGGAAAATGGAGCTTGAAGGTCGAGCTTCGAGAGGAGAAAGCTTAAGTAGTGTGGCTCGGGCATTCCATCGAACACCTCATGTGCATAGGAGGTGAGCTAGAGCACCACAAAGCCCTCTCCCCCTCGGCCAGAAAAAACAGAGCACTGTGCTCTGCTCTTGCGCGAGGGAGTATATATAGGCACCTCATTGGTCCCGGTTGGTGGCATGAACCGGGACTAAAGGGGAGTCTTTGGTCCCGGTTCAAGCCACCAACCGGGACCAATGATGGTGGGCCAGGAGCGAGGCCCATTGGTCCCGGTTCGTCCCACCAACCGGGACCAAAAGGTCCAGACGAACCGGGACCAATGGCCCACGTGGCCCGGCCGGCCCCTGGGCTCACGAACCGGGACCAATGCCCACATTGGTCCCGGTTCTAGACTGAACCGGGACTAATGGGCTGAGCCGGCCTGGATCATAGCCCTGTTTTCTACTAGTGGTGGCCATCAGAAACCGGAAAACATAAGAGCATCACAGCTACTCGACAGCAGGTGCATTTCAAGACGGAAAAAGACGGCTTCCCGTGGCCTCAGTTCATGGCCGAGGTGTTCCCACACCATGGCCGGACCACGTAGTACCTTCACTCAAAAGCAATGCAGTTCAACATGCTGGAGCGACCCACATTTGGCTGCAAAGTGATGGCGACTGAGTAGACTAATGACACTATTGTTTCATTTCGGGTGAGTTACTCTTATATCAAAGGCAGTACTATATGTATGTTAGTTTGACCTCAACAGATTAGATAATTTTTTATACTGTGGTGTCATATTTGATAAGTATGGTTTTCTATGTTCAATTTCCTAACACTATTTTTCCTGAAATTTGTATAATTCAAGGAAAAAATTAGTGCGTTACAGCAAAACAGCGCCGGCCTCGAATACGCTATTAGTGTGATATATCGCGCTATCGCATGCTATTAACGAGACGTTGTATATACTGATATATTTAGTGAGGCAATTCTCAGTGCGCAACAACATTGTTATTAGCGACGCTATATCGCCCTATTTTTCAGTGGTATCATTAGCAGAAGATTATGTATGTACCATTTTTAATGTAATTAATTAAAGAAAGTGTAAAATAATAGTTATTGTAAAGATTTTTTAAATATGATATAAATAAATAAATCATTTTGTTTAAATATTGAAAATTTAAGTATTACCTTAGTTTCAATTTACATCACATGCATATTAGTTGTCTTAAGTGAAACTTCTTAAATTTTGACCAAGTTTTTTATAGAAAAGTTTACCAACATCAACAATACCAAACCAGTACAATTAGACTAATCTTTGAGTATATTTTCACATAATATATATTTTTATTGCAAATGTTCTTATTGTTATCTATAAATCAATGACTTAAAACAAACCTAATATGCATAGTAAATTGAAACAAAGAAGTATAAAAATCAGGATGTCGAAGCAGGCCACTGGATGAATTTAAATTGGTTAGGTCAAACCATTTTGGTTATCACTCATTTGGTAGCCTAGCCCGTGCGTATGCACGGGTTGACGACTAGTCCATAATAATAGTTGTTGGGGTCGTACTGTGATGAGGAGGAATAGTTGGGATCATACTGATGTGCAGCTGTTATCGCTTGCTGAGCTGCAGCGTGGAGTCGAGCTGCCTTCGCTCTCCTCTCATCCTCTTCTGCCTCCTCTCTGGTAATAACATATCTTCCTTTTATCTGCGAATCAAAGAAGGCAGGAGCAGGGCGAGTAATACGGAAAACACGTCGTTTATTAAAAATTAAACGATATAAGAGAGGTGATTTAGGTCTCTCGACGAACTGGTGCGAAGCCATCGAGTCATAATCTAAATATGCAGGAGGCAACTCCATATCACCCTCACGAACACAATGAACTATATACATCTAACACTCCTGACGGTGGTGGTTATTGGCTCACTACTGTTGGATGGATTGGAGTTGGAGTCCTAGAAAATAAGCTCGAGGTTCGCCGAGTCCCCGATCAACAAGAAGGTTGGTTGTTTCTTCTCTACTGTTGAGGCCATCGAGGTGATTGCTCGCCGCCGATGGAGATGCGGAAGGCTGGATCTGGCAGGTTAGGTTCGAGCATATCATGGTGGTAGGTTGGATCTGGCTCCTGCAATCACCATGGAAGGCCGGCCAACATCGCCATGCCACTGCATCTTCAAGCTGAAGGGTGGTTGTTTCCTGTTCCTCCCGCCATGATGCCATATGGGAGGAAGTACTACTTCTCGTCGTAAGCCATGGAGTCGCGCTATGGCGTCCTCATTGCCCCAAGTGGCTTTTCCCCCGGCAACAGTGAGTGAATCCCGTGTGGAGGTGGTGGACTCAGTCGCGTTTTCAATTCCAGTTCATCGTCCTTCTTGCAGAAGTCAAGGGATTTGCTTGTATTTTCCAATTTCTATAAGGTCCTTTGTAATATGTGTTGCACTCTTGCTTGTGGAATAAATATTGGATCTTTAGGAATCCCACTGCTGTTAAAAAAATCAATTTCCTTACTTGCATGCACAAAGTTATTTGATAGGTGCACTTAAGAATAAAAAAAGATAACGGCTAAGTACACACACCAAAAATACAAACAATCAGATCATGGCATTAAAAATGTTTCTCTTAAATAAAAATGATTTATAAGTTAAATCATTTGTCTCGCCATCAAGGCTCCTGGAGCTAGATCTTGCTTCGGTATGTTCTGACAAAAAAATCAGACTCCAAAAGTTTGCCAGCCCAGAGTTTATGAAGTTACAACTGCTTATTGGTAACAAAGTCACCATGTGGCAACTTTGTTATAACTAGAGATGATACTCCGCGCAGCGTTAGACTAACAATATGTGAACTGAAACTATTGAATAGTATTATATTTGCTTATTATATATTTATGGAATATTTATTATGTATGAGTAGTATGCATGGTGCTAAGGCTAGTGGATGAGACTTGCCTGCTCCTCCGTCGTGTGCCCATCCGTGCTTCCGTCTACGTGACTTGATTTAATTGGAACAAAATAAGGCCCGGCCCCACCCCTTAAAATCAGGAGGGGAAATGATTAGATTAGAAAGAAAAAAGGAAAAAAGACAGCCGTAGGATGAAGTGGGAACACGGATGTGAGCACAGGAAGGGAGCAGGCAAGCCGGATCCAAGGCTAGTCCCAGTGCTCCAACCTGGATCGGTGCTTAGCCTGCCATATCAGCAAAATTCATACGTGGCACCCCACGAAGGAACGACTCCAAGCACATGACCCTAGGTGAAAACACAGTAAATTCGATCCCGTGTGAAGCGCCGTATACCTTCGTCTCTTCTGTTTTTATCCCTTTCTTCCCATCGACCGAGCGGCGCCTTCGCCTCCTCTTCCTCCTCGGCGTGCGCCGCCGCGCCAGCGCAGCCACTTCGTCCTCACCGCGCGGTGCTGCCACGCCTCTCAATCGCCGCATCAGCCGTCGTTCCCCCTGGTCGTTGAAGCTCCGGCGGATCCTCGAGTTTGCATGGACCGTCCTGTTCAGTTCAGTTTGCCATTGGCGCCACAAGTTCAGTTCACCGCAGTCGGGAGCTCCTCCGGCCACTCACAGGCGGCTCAAAGGTAATTATTTCTTTTCACAAAAGTAGATCTGCTAGTTTGTTTCAAAACGTTCAATTTCACCCTGTGCTTGCTCTCTCCTGTCCATGCTTAGATGGGTTTTTTCTCTGCTTCTTGCTAATTGATAGTTTGAACCATATGTAATTGATAGACTGAACCTTAGCATCGAGACTCTAATTTGAATAGCATATCATCTGAACCATAGATAATTGATAGTCTGAAGTCTGAACCATGCAGAATTGAGTCTGATTTAAATAGTATGTGATCTCAACGGCATGGCCTAGTCCCAGAAATTTAGTATGAGAATAGTGTCAACATTGATGCAATGGACACTAGCTTGTATCAGGATACTACAGAACTAGCTCCGCCGGCCAGCCACAATCTGCTCGATGGTATCTTCCTTTCACAAATCAGAATACTCTTTTGTTCTGTATCCTAGTGCGCCTCATGCTTTGTCCCTCCCATTCTTGCTTAGATGAGATTTTTCTCTGCATCAGACTTGGGCTGTGGCCAAAATTTGACTGATAATTGGCCAAGAAGACCTAGTTGATTTCAATTCATAATTTTTGTTCAGTTCAGAAAGTTCTAATTGATTTCAGAACGTACTAGTTCAGCTCATAATACACAATGGTTTAGTTCATTTGAGTTTGGAGTTACTTGTAGTTGGAAGGGACGTAGTTGATTATACTACATCTAGATACGTCTGTAGCAATCCTTTTATATAGGATCAAACTGAGTTCAGTTCAGTTTAGAACCAACAATTAATTTGAAGGTATTGCTATCTACTCTTACGAATTATCAGGCAACAATTTTTTTGACAGAACCAAACTGAGTTTTATTGATCTGATGGAAATGCATAAGGATCTATTGATCTGAAGTTTCAGATGTTGTACACGGACAATTTGAAGTTCTATGAGAAATTGGTTCAGACAGAATAAGATTAGGGTGTACAAAATTACTCTGATTTTAGTAGATGAAGCAAAATCAAACGCAATTCTGTTTTTATCACGAGAAGTTCGTCACTTAACTTGTTCGATCTTATTCTGATGTGTACAATTGTTGTCTTGTTTGTTACATGTTTCAGGCCTATGTATAACCATCCACCAGATGATCCTGATGATACAGATCAACAACATGATAGTGATGCCAGAAACACTACATATCCAACAGAGTTATACACACTTGATGAATTCCTAGCCGAGGAGGACATGCTAGACTCCTTCGCCGAGGAGATTGCTGTGGAGTTGAAGGGAACACTTGAGGCTCTTCAAGCAAGATCACTTAGCTGGACTGGTCCGAGGATATACGTGAATAGACCGCGTGAAGAAGCACATCAACAGCTTGTATGAGATTACTTCTGTGACAATCCTCTCTACCGCGCCAAAAAATTTCGGAGAAGATTCGGGATGAGACAACCTCTCTTTCTTTGCATCGTCAATGCGCTAGGTGAGCGGTCTCCATACTTCACCACAAGGACAGATGCGCTTAACCGTGAAGGGCTCTCTCCACTACAAAAGTGCACGGCGGCAATACGCCAATTGGCTTATGGCACACCTGCAGATAGTCTTGATGAATATCTCAAGATTGGCGAGACTACCGCAGTTGATTGCTTGAAGAACTTTGTGCAAGGAGTGATTGATACCTATGTTGCAGAGTATTTGCGAAGCCCCAACACTGAAGATACAGAGCTCTTACTCTGCATTGGCGAAGGTCGTGGGTTTCCTGGCATGTTAGGAAGCCTGGATTGTATGCATTGGCGTTGGGAAAAATGTCCTATTGCATGGAAGGGCCAATTTACTCGTGGCTATAAAGGGTGGCCTAGTCTTATTCTGGAAGCAGTTGCTTCGCAAGATCTCCGGATATGGCATGCCTACTTTGGTATTGCTGGGTCAAACAATGACATCAATGTGCTAAATCAATCGCCATTGTTTATCAAGCAACTGAAAGGCCAAGCTCCTCGAGTGAACTTTTTTGTAAATGACAAGGAATATCAACATGGTTATTACCTTGTAGATGGGATATACCCAGAATGGGCAGCTTTTGTGAAGACAATATCAATGCCACAAACAGAGAAGCACAAGTTGTTTGCTGCACATCAGAAAGGGGCAAGGAAGGATGTGGAACGTGCTTTTGATGTTTTGCAGGGTCGATTCTCTATCTTGCGTCGTCCTGCACGTTTGTATGACCGGGGTGATATCCAGAAGGTCATGATAGCTTGCATCATTCTTCACAATATGGTAGTCGAGGATAAAAAAGAAGCGGCGGCTAATATTCTTGATTTGAACAAGGAGGCGGGTACATCCATTGTTCTACCATCAGTATTCACACACGGCGACATACAGGTATTCGCTCAGGTGCTACAAAGGGATGCAAGAATCCGAGATCGTGGGACTCACAGAGCACTCAAAACTGATTTGGTAGAGCATATTTGGAAAAAGTTTGGGCCAAAATAGATTATTATCATCATTTATTTTAAGCATCATTAATTGTAGGTGTAATTTCATGTATTTTCATAATATCTTATTGGCACTTTATGTATGGACTCAAGTCAACTATATTTCCATGTGTTTTCCTCAAGGGATATTATTTGCTTAATACGTAGCACAAATATGCCACAAAGTTTATATACTACAAAAGATCCTTGGACTAATTAAATGAAGAGAGCTTAGCTACAAGAAGCTAAGCACCTATGCATTGGGGAGTTTGGTTGCTAAGCTATTTAATATGCTTAGCACCCCATCAAAGCACCGGTCCATTGGCAGCAGCCTAATGTGGGTCGTTTCTTATGCATGCACGATGGCATGACGAGGTGGCATATTTGCATGTTAAAAGATTTTGAGAAAGTGGAGATCAATTATTTAGGTCATGCATGGTGGCATATTGGGAGAATAGATGTTAGGCATATTGGGGATCATCTATTTAGGTATACCGAATTTCACTAAAACCTAGGTAATAATTTCAGTTGGATTTTTAAATATACACACGTGGGATCTAGTATCAAAATTGTCGTTGAGACAAATCAGATTGTGAAGATGGATAGTTAATCGAATAGGGTGTGCTACGCGTCGGCCGGTAGATCTTTTTAAAATATCCGCCGCCTCACGTGCCGTCCGATCTAGGTTGCTCAACGTACGATCGCTCTTTGCAACAAGAGTATTGTTTCAGAAACAACGGTGACTATTGTAACAAGAGCTTTGTTTCAGAAACACATTGGTGAATATCACAAAAAGAGCTTTGTTTCAGAAACATTGGTGATGTTGCAAAAACATCTCTGCGTATGATCCCTCTTCGGAACAAGAGCTTTGTTTCAGAAACAACTATTGCAACAAGGGCTTTGTTTCAGAAAAAAAAATGCCGCACAGGGCCGGGACGGATCAACAGGGAGGGGCTCCCCAAACAACATCGATTGAGAGGCCAAGCGATGTGCCGCGTGCCGCTGGAATGACGACCGGGTCGTGCAGATCTCAGGCACAGTCGCCTATGTCGGGTGGTGGCTTGGCGATCCCGATCGATCTAGATGCAGGGCAAGAGAGATGTGAGTGGCAGGGTGGCCAGCTGCCCGGTCGACGACAAGTGAGGCAACAAAAGAAAAGAGGAGGGATGGAAGTGGGGCGGCGAAGGCCTGCCTCGCCATTGAACGATGGCTGCCAGAACCGAGAGCAGGCCTGCGGCGAGCACGGACGTACCTGGTCATCTGTCGGCAGCAAGTGCTGAGTTGCAGAAACGCTTTTGAAACAGAGGTGAAGTTGTAAGAACGTAAAGTAGGTGAGAGTCGCTCCTAACCATCCGATCAACAACAAATCAAACGCCAACGGAGGCGGTCGACGCACACGGAAAGACCAGCCGGGCGAATACAAGCATTTCCCATCCCAAACAAAAAAACATACGGAGAGTCCTGCTGCTGGGCTAGCCGACCAACACACGAGCTTATATATATGTACGTACGCATCATCGTTTGCGTCGATCTGATCTGAAAGAAACAACATCGATCGATTGGATCATAATATGGCGTCGTGGTCCGACCTGCCGCTGGATCTCCTCGGCATCATCGTCGCCTGTTTCGGCACTTTGCCTGTCGACCGAGCACGCTTTGCCGCCGTCTGCCGCTCGTGGCATGCCGCCGTGCGCCACCACGAGCGTCGTCGCCTGCCGTGGGTCATGTCGTGGGACGACCGCGTCATGATCCCCTTCGACGGCTCCGAGTATAACCTTCTATGCTTCCCCGAAGACGGCGTCGGCGTCGTCGGCTCCACGGACTCCTGGCTCGCCGTCGGCGGTCGGCCTCGGCACCAAGCAGGAGTTCGAGGAGGGGATCAAGTGCATCTACACCGGCTACGTCCTGCACAACCCCTTCTCCGGCACGACCGTGCCGCTCACCGTGCTCAACGACATCATCGTCAACATTGGGACCTGCTTGATCTACAAGTTCCTCATGCGCTCCACCGTCGACGACTTGATCGCCGTCGTGACAAACAATGAGAAGTACCCGATCATCGTGTTCCGGCAAGGGAAAGGAGCGTGGGTGCCACGCCCGTGCACGGCTCCCTACATCAACATCATCGACGTGGCGTTTTTGGGAAACACACTCTACGCCATAACCAAGGCTGAGGACCTAATACCCCTCAATCTTGCATTGGATGGCGATGGCAAACCCCTAGTCACCATTGGCAAGCGTGTTATCAGGCAACCACCAGGTTATGATGGTTATGATGCGTGGAACACTTCCGATTATGATGATGAAGATCATAGTGATGATGAGAGAGACGATCAGACGAAGAAGATGGTGACGACGGTAATGATACAGAAAAGGAGGACGTACCTGACCACGATGGCAATATAGAGGAGGATGGGAACGAGGATAACGAGGAGCAGGAGATAGCTCTCGATGACGAGGTGCCCCCAGAAGATGATGGCAGCCATCATTCAAGTTTCTCGGGTGAATTTACACATGGCAAAGTAACTGGCGAGTTCATCATTATTTCACGACATGTCGTCGTGTCATCCGGAAAACTCCTCATGGTGAGGCGACATAAATACTACACGGTTTCCATATGTACTCATCGTGTGGAAATATTGGAGGCGTATGCAAGCACGGGCGCATGGGTGCCATTGGATGTTAGCGATGGGTTAGGCGGCGGCCGGGCACTCTTCATTAGCATGAATTTCTCTAAGTCCGTTTCAGCACCCCGTGGAGAGGTCGAGGAGGATGTCATTTATGATATTGACACATGCGAGTTGTTCGATATGAAGACTCAGACTTCCAGACAAAAACGATTTTGCACACCTTCCCAGGGGATAACTTGGCTCTTCCCTCCAGAGTTGGTGCTATGACCTTTTAATCGTGTTTCACCATATAATTAGGTATGTGTCTTATATTATTATTTTGTAAAGGACAACACTAGCACGTGAAACGTGAGAATTTTCCTCTAGCGTGACTCTACACTATATCCTTACAATTTGCATCAATGCGGATAGGATAAAAATGCTGAAGCAATCTAGATTCTTTGAAACTTTAAATTTTAAATTTCTTCTAACTTTCAAACCATGAATTCGATTAGGCCGCTCCTATGAATAAGCCGGATGGTTTCCCTAGAAAATCATACGCCTAGCCAGCCATCCGATCTAGCGATGGTGATGTTCGATCCCAGCCCATCCTTGCCGCGTCCTCCTTTGCAGTGAAGGTGAAACAACCTGTCTTCAATTCACACCACGCCTCCTCTGAACACAATGATGATGCAGCAAAAGCAACGGACGGCACCTGTGCCCGCGACCTCCCAGCACCGGAGCCGCCGGAGATGCTGCATCATAGCTCAAAAAATGACCCGCCCGTGACCAACTGTATCGCAGCACCAAGACTCACCCTGCCAAGGGCTGCAAAAAAGCTTCAAAGCAGCACTGACGACACCCCGGCGAAGCTCCAATGACCCCGACGGTGCTCCATTGCAGCCGTGGCGGAGCTCCGACGACCCCGACGGTGCTCCATTGCAGCAGCGGTGAAGCTCTAATGACCTCGACGGTGCTCCATTGCAGCCGTGGCGGAGCTCCATTGCAGCCGCATCGAAGCATTCGACGACCCTCCATTGCAGCCCCGGGCGCACTCATCGCAGCGCGGCGGATGCTGCGACGCAGCACACGGCGGCCATGGTGAAAGTTGCGACGCAGCGTGTGACGACGACGGCGGAAGCTACCATGTAGCTCCGGTGGCGCTTCAATGCAGCCACAACGGAGCACTATTGCAGTCACGGCGGCACGAGGATGAATCAGGCGACGTGCCGACGGGCATCCCTCCTCCGATGCGGTGTTGGTGCTTGATTTTCCTTTGCAGCTTGACGAACGAGAGAAGAGAAAGACAAAGAATCGGGTGGATGTTATGCTTCATGGGAGAAGATAAGGTGGAGGCGATTGGAGTGTTGGGCAGGACCACAACGACACATGGTGCACAGGGAGAGCGGCTTACGGCAGAGAGTTTTCATCCAGCTTAATTTAAACGTTTTCCATTCTCAAATCAAAAAAATAAAATTAAAATAAAGAGATGCCCCGCGCGGATGAAAGGACTTTCCATGCATGCTTTTGGGCTTAGTGTCTCCGAGCCTACTCGTTGAAGGTCGGGCTTTTCAAAGCCCTGCCTGGAATCCAGCCCTCCCAATATTTTTCCAAGGTACCATGTATTTGGACAACCGTATGTAGATAAAGCCCACCTGAATTGCTTTTTAGGCTTTACTAGTAAGAATGCACGTGCAACGCACGATCGTGAGAAAAAAATCTCCTATGTAAACATATAGCACAACAGAGCCATCATCTCGTCTCAAGGAACCTCTGGAACTTTTAAATATTTAAATATTTATATATAACCATAACAAAATATCATTTGAAAATTGTATTATTTGCAGGCAATACAGAAACTATAAGGAGTAGGATGATACTGGGTTTATAAAACCAACAGACACTCCTACCTAATTATGATGCTCCTTTAGCATAAACACCTTTTACTTTTGTTTCATCCTTCATATCTCTCACATGAATGATAAACCTGCATATATTGCCTTTAAGAGTGTTGCTTGGAAACGAAGGAAACAACAAAGCTTGAATATGCCAGTGCCATGACTCTTGGTGAAGATGTGACATGGTCAATCCAGTTCTGGTATTTATCATAGTTTTAAATAGCCGGCTATAGCCTCGCTATAGCTCCGCTATAGCCCCGCTATAGCTGTTTGAGGGGGTTGCCGCTAAATGATGTCATGTACAATTTGCCGCTATAACTCCGCTATAGCCCAGCTATAGCTGTTTTTTAGGGTCACCGCTAAATGTCATAGCCCGCTATTTAAAATGTTGTTATTTATCCATAGTCCACACTTTTCCCTACAATCCCAAGTCTGAATCGACAATATAAGGAATCCATAGACCACACTTCTACACCAATTTTTGTACAGGACTAACTGGAGCTTGTGTCCGATTCTTTTTGATTGCTACAGTAACAGAGCAAATAAAAGGAATACAACATTGAGAATAGAACATATACCCAAGCATGCAGTTGTTTACCATATATTGAGGTGCTTGAGATTACACTAAAAATTGTCCAACAAAATACCATAGAAAGGTTGCTCAAAATAAACAGTATGGCATGATGGCATAGAGGAATGCCACATAAAAATACAATAAGCCCTGCAGTTCTGTTTCTATGCTTCTCTAATACTGAACGCAATAGCCAAATATCATTGTATAGTTCTTTCAGGGTGTCAGGCTCGCTTCAATATCGAATACAAATGCATGTGTCTCCTCAACAGTGCAATGCACCTGTCGGCTGATAGAACTTCAATAGGATACTGAAAGAAAAAGAAATTTATAGCATAAAAATGTACGCACAGATTTGGTAGATACAGATTCAAATCTAGTCCAAACGTCATGATCCATTGAACCTTGTTGCATCCCTCGTAATAAGGATGGCCGGGACTGAGAGCAAATACCTCTCATGGAAGGAAGTTAGAGGACACTCATAGCTTAGGAGTAAATATAGCTTTCATATTCATGGAGTCACAACAAAGATGCGCAACACTGCAGCAAGGAAGAATAGCACATAACTGCATGATGGACACAAACCATGTCAATCCACTTCAGTCCGTTACGTGGAGAAAACATCACGTCACGTCCATTCAATCAACACGGAACTGAATTGTGCAAACAATTCACTGTGTTAAATGGAAAACACAAACTTTCAGGTTTAACAATTCACTAAGTTGGTCATTATTAGTCTCAGACAAATCTAAACAATTTACTAAGCATATATGCATTATAGCTTCAATGCATTGGACATCAGAACAATTTACCTTGTTGCCTGGGACACTTCCTTTTTTAGATAACTATGGCTACTATGCTATTGACTCATCCAAGTCATGTTCGCCTAGAAAAACAAGGTGTACATTCTCACTTCTTTAGATATCCTCTGAGGGCCTCGCTGGACAGTAAATAACTGTATAGAAGAGCTGCCATAGTTGTCCATCTACAACTTGTACATTTTCACTTCATATAGTAAAATATTGCCGTGTCTTCTAAAATAGTTTTATTGTCGGAGCCTCCCATAGAGTCTTACCATATAAGTTAATTAGCGCTCACACAAATGGCTTGTGTCAGAGAATTGAAAATTACCTGCGTAAAAATAGCACATCCACAAGCAAACTAATCAGCATCTGAATGAAATAAACCATCACTTTCATCAGAACGCTACCAAAGGTTGAACCAACATAGCAGCATACACTTCTGCCTAAAGAGAAAAAGGTAGAACACATACCGTGAAGAACTCTGTGTTCAGAATCAGATGCACTTAGTGGAGAGGAGGGAGGCCTGATTGGATGCAACTCTCCAATCCAGTCCAGGTGAGATGTCACCGTCCACCACCAGGGGGCTCGACAGGGAGGGGGCGGCGGGGCTGGCTGGGAGAGGTGGGGCGGATGAGTGGTGCGGCTAGGCGAGGCAGAAACGGAGGGGGCCGGTCAGATCCGGTCGTCGCCATCGTCGGTCTGGTCGGGAGGAGGCCGGCAGTCGCGTGGGACGGTCCGGCGGAGCCCTGCAGTGCGGGAACGGAGAGAGAGAGAGATTAGTGAGGAGAGGGAGAGAGAAGGGAGGAGGAGGATGCTGAGTGCGGCTGACCGGCAGAGGACATCGGCGGCGGCTTGCAGGTGCGTGGGCGGCGACCGGAGGCGGGGTCGGCTCGGGGCGATCGGAAGGAGCGGCGGCGCTTGCTACGATCCGTTTTTTTTTCTTTTTGAAGTGACCCATTTATTCCTGATAAGGCGTGATTCGGGTGGAATCTTTCCGGAAATCACAGGCGGGGCCGCGGGATCCAGGACGCGGAGCGCTGCGAGGATTGGCAGATGATGGCGTCTGCTTAGCAAAACATTTAATCTAAGATGTTGATCTAAGTGATAAACCATTGACGCAATAAGGGCAATAGGATATATGTAAATTGCTCTGATCGGAGGGTCGTGGTTATCCCGTGTACAGTTTGTTGTGTGGCCTTAGAAGAGTTTACGTTTGCTCTTTTAATAGTACTCCCTCCGTTCCACAATGTAGTGCTTTTTCTATCCCCGTGCTTCAACTTTGACCGTAAATTTAACTACCAAGACCGATTGCGGCGGGAACAAAAGTTATATCAGTGAATTCGTATTTGAAAGAAGTTTTTAATTATATAACTTTTTCTCCCACCGCAGCCGGTCTCGTTTGTTAAATTTATGGTCAAAGTTCGACCTCAAGAAGCGCGGGCGTACTATATTTTGGAATGGAGGGAGTAGTATAGATGACATTGGATCAAAACATTCAGGGCTAGTTTGGTTCGCTTCCACATCGCGGGATGCCTGGCCTGGAGCTTCCCTGAAGTCTGCCTGAAGTTCATTTGGTTGGTGTCCTGAGAATTTTGATGCGAGCCTGGCCTGAATCGCCCAGGCATGAGATTAGCCTGCCAGGCGTCCCCTTCCATCCGCCTGGACGGCAGGCAACATCAGCCTGACGCTGATCCAGCAGGTTATAGATGAGTTATGGGCTGTTTTGGCAGTTTTATGTTTGTTTATTCCTCCCAGGCCCAGCACACAATCCAAACAGCTACCTCTCCAGGCTGCCTGGCCAGGCTAGAAAATTGAAAATCTCAGGCACATACCAGGCAGCAGCTTTGCCCAGGCATGCGGCCCAGGCTTGCAACCAAACTAACCCTCATTGCGGATGTATGATCGTCTAAACAAATGCTGATGTATGAACTCTCACAATCATGATATAAAATATTACTCCTTCGTTCCGTAATATAAAAGCGTTTTTGACACTATCTAATGTAAAAAACAGAGGGAGTAGTAAATATTGTAAAGAAGTCAAACACACAATGTATTTCGTGATGGATGGATAGATTATGAAACAAAGGTGATTCAGTTTACTATACGCCGTATTTCCTCAACAAAGAAATGCTAATTAAATCTAATTTTTTTTTACATTTTCATTCGGTGACGGTGGCCGCGGGTAGCTTCCTTTTCACCCTGGACATCATCTTGTCATCCCCGTCAATGATTCGCACCGACTTGAGGTTGGGGGCCATTGCCGCAGTCTGCAAATCTTGTTTTTGCTTCGTCTTCGGATAACCATATGGATACTCTATCCACTGCATGCGTGAATACGTGATAAATTTAGTTAGTCCAACATTATTGACCATGACTGAATTCAATATATGCAGTGGCCAAGGTAACCCTCCTTTTCACAAAAAAATGACAGAATTCAATATTATGATATATTAACTCCACACATGTGGAAAATGGCACTGCAAAATAACAAAAGTCACACTTGCTATAACACTTCCAATAAATGCCGTTGCAACAGAATCGGACTCAGAAAATAATTGATTTGGTGTTTAAAAGGAAAAGAGATGATATAATTGAAGTTGAGGAAGACCAAGTATTACCCTTGCTTGAATTGAAACTGCAACAACCTGAACAACAATATAACCAAGATGGAGTTCGAACAAATGAAGTTGTTACATTCCATGAAGATGCCATTGCAGATTTTATAAGCTAGAAGGATCGGAGAGTTGATTTCTAGTATGTGAGTAAGTCCATGTCTAATGTCTCGACACTTTTGTATTAGCTAACTCAATAGTGATTTATGGTTGAACTGTACTTTGATACATATATATTATATATATACATATTTGCTAGCTCAATCTTGTGACCTGGGTGCTTGTAACATGTCCTTATGAGTCAGAATTTGAAAAAAATTGTGCTCTTCTCAAGTCTGACCCGCCCAACTTTTCCGTTCAAGCTCCGCCACTGCATGCACGCAAGTCTCCGTATCATCTTATCGGTGAAACTGACTAGTACTTGATATTGGAAAGAACTCTTATTACCCCGCAAAAAAAGAAGTTCTTATTTTTTCAAAAATGTTAACGTCCACACGTGTGGGTGTCTGGCAACTCTCCCACACGCATGGATCCTCGTCCAACCAATTCTGCATGGATCTTGTCGCGTTCTAGCAGTTTTTGTGTGCCACGTAGGACTGAGCTGGTGTGTGGGTATACATCCGGTCGCCCACACGTCCTTTTTTCACCACACGGGGGGCTGGTGTGTGGGCGTTTAGCAATTTGCCCACACACTAATTTCACGCACGCAGAGGGGGCTAGTGTGTGGGCGTTTATTACTTCGCCCACACGCCCGTCTCCTAACCCACACCCAAAGCTGGCAGTTGCCATGTGTTTCTGCAGGTATGTGGCAACTGCCCTAGCTTTGCTTGTAAGCAGATGGCAACTCTTTTTACCCAAGTTGCCATGTGTTTTTGCATGGTACATGGCAACTGTCGTAGCGTGCACGTAAGCAGTTGGCAACTCTTTTTTTTTACATGGCAACTGCCCTAGCGTGCTTGTGAGCACATGACAACTCTTTCTTCTACCCGAACATGTTTTTTTGCCATGCCTTCTTGTAGTGCTACATGGCAACTGCCTAGTGTTCAGTGGGTGGCAACTTCTAAAGTTTTGAAAATCATGGCAACTGCAGTAGATCAGACCATACATGGCAACTGCAGTTGAGAGCAGATGGCAACTCTTTTTATCCAAGTTGCCATGTGTTTTTGCATGGTACATGGCACCTGTCGTAGCGTGCACGTAAGCAGATGTCAACTCTTTTTTTACATGGCAACTGCCCTAGCGTGCTTGTGAGCACATGGCAACTCTCTCTTTTACCCGAACATGTTTTTTTGCCATGCCTTCTTGTAGTGCTACATGGCAACTGCCTAGTGTTTAGTGCGTGGCAACTACTAAAGTTTTGAAAATCATGGCAACTGCAGTAGATCAGACCATACATGACAACTGCAGTTGAGCAATCATGGCAACTGTAGTTGTCCGACATGGCAACCGAAGTTCAGTGACATGGCAAATGCAGTTAAACGAACATGGACGAGGGTCTGGACCATGGCAACTGCGGGACGCGCGGTGACTGTCACGCGGGCGTGCGGGACCACGAGGTACGAGGCCTGACATACGGGGCGTGTGGGCGTTATCTATTTCGCTCACACGCACGCATGGGAGAGGGACCGGGAGGAAAAAAAAAGAGATGTGTGGGCATTACTTTTTTTGCCCACACGTGGGTGCGTGGGCTTTTTCTCTTATACACCACACAAAATGTATGGGCAGCCCCCCTAACGCCTACACGTGTGGCACTTATCGGCGTTCTATTTTTTTCTATGACCATAGATCCCCCAAAAGAAGCTACTGCTTTTCATTTTTCATGTATTTTTCCGAATACGAATAGTAAAAATTATGTGGGTTATTTGAAGTTATTCTAATGTCAGTGAATCATACAATGTTAAGTCATGTGCTAGCTGTAGTCATTTTGAACGAAGGAACGAACGTACCTCACAACTTTTGAGAGCAAGGCACTGGAGGGCAGGAGTCTTGTGCAGAAAATGCCAGAGACTTTGCAGTCTGTTTCCGAGGTCGCAGTCGTGGAGGACCAAGCTCGTGAGGTTGGGGAACATGTAGCAGGACTCATCCAGCACCGCCTGCAGAAGCTCGGTGGCGGCGACATCGTAGTATCCAAAGATAGACGGCAGGTTCGTCTTCTCGTACTCATACTGTCTCCGTCAGCGAGCGCAAAAATTACTGCAGTTAGCTTTGGTTGGATCGATCTCGATTCGATCGTAATGTGGTGTACACATATGATATGAAGCTAATATATCAGGGAGGAAACGAACGAGGTGGTGGCAGTACCATGTCATCGAAGCCCGACAGGTGCAAGCTGGTGACATTGCATTGGGAGCCGAGGATACGGCTGAGATCGCTTACCAGCGACCTCGTGTCCCGTTTCTCTAGTTGGTCGCTGTCAGAATCTTCGCCGTCGCTGTCGTCGTCGTCGTTGTCTTGCTGAGTCTCATCGACGTCCAGTACGCGGAGGGATGAGTGGGCGAGACAGGACAGGAGGATGATGCCTCGTCTAAGGTGAAACTAACCGTGGCGAGGCCGGCGAGCCGGAACTCGAGCCTCAGCGACGCCAGGCGAGGCGCAACGATGTGGACGAAGCTCCTGCGCCGCTTTAGTCCACTTTGCCGGGAAGCGTCGACGACGGTGAGCCTCCTGAGCGTGTCCGACGCGATCACCGACACCCCGGGCAGGAGGACGACGTTACTGAGCTCCACGTCTTCCAGGACGGGGAGCCCGCCAGAGCCGAGGAGGCCCTCGGCGTCCCTGTGGAGGAGCACGTTGTCCAGGCGGAGCTTGGTGATGCGGCGAGCTCCAGCAGAGGAGAAGAGGGAGGGTAGCTTGATCGGGCCGCCGTCGCCGGTCACGTCGAGCTCAGCCGGCGATAGCCTCAGGCCGCGGCGACTCCACCTGCTGACTGCTGAGCATCGCCGTGCCGTTGCTGCTGCGTGGACCTCCTGTTTCTTGGCGATGGATGCGCAGGCGGAGGGTGTCCAACGCCGACCCCGGCATCAAGGCGGCGGAGAGGCTGCGATGGGACAGCAGGCTGTCGGCGAAGTCCTCCAGCCTGGCCAGCGCCGCCTCAGTCTCGTGATCCGATGGATCGGAGACAACAATCGTGGGATTCCCATCGACTTGGACCAGGAAGTCCGCGGCGTCGATGTCGACGCAGGGGACGGCGCGCCAGAGTTGGCGCCACCGCCGCGACAGGGCGCTCGTCTGCACGGACTGCCGGGACCGGATCCGCGAGAGGATACCGTGGAGCAGGCAGTCCGGAAGGTTGCTCAGCCAGTCCGTGCCGCCACCTGCGCCTGCGGCTGCATCGGAGGAGGCCGCGCGCTTTCGTTTGCCGCCGGCGACTTCCATGCCGTCGGTATGCATACGTACTACGCAGCTTAATTACCTCAGACGCGTCTAGCAGGTCGATCTATATTGTTGGAATTAACCACCAGTCCTGGTCCGGTTCGGACAGGAACAAGCGACCGTACGCGTGCGTAAACTCCGTCGACGTGTGTGTTCGATCGAACGAAACGGCGGCTCATTGTTTCGTACATGCATGCTACGTACGGACGTGAAGAAACGATCCACCTGCAGGCTGTGTGCCTTCTTCGTGGGTACTGCGAATTTGTGTACCTGGGCTCTTCGCAAGGAGGTCAATTTGCTAGCTCAACTCTGAGGCTCTTGCGTTGCGGAGTATTTAACAAAAAACTACCACAATTCATCAAACCGTGCCCATAAATTACCATTTTATAAATTTATGCCGAAAACTATCGCCTTTTCTCTAATCTTTAACTAAACACTACCACATCGACTTAATGACTGATTAGCAAAAAAATTAAACCTGATTATGACATGCTGGGCCCACTCATCAGGGCTGACATGGCATTGAGTTGTTTGATCATTTGTGTTGACTGTTAAGTTACAGATGGATATTTTATCGAACACTTGGTGTGTGCCGGCACCTGCGACCACCCGCTCAGGAGCTCGACGACAACGAAGGAGGAGCTTGCCGTCGCCGGCAAGATCTCTACCTAGGCCGGGGGCGGGACGAGGCCATGGCGGCTCGAGCAGCAGTAGCAGCACGCACGGCGCGCAGTAGGCAGCGGGCGCGGCAGGCTTGGCCGGGGGCGGAATCTGCCTATGCGGGACAAGGCCATGGCGGCTCGTGCCACAGCAGTAGCACGCGCGGCGAGCAACAGGCGCAGCAAGCAGCGAGGCGCGGCGCGCGCCGAACGGGCGAGCAGCAGCGGGCACGGCGCGCAGCAGGCAGCGATGCGCGGCAGCGGCAGCGGCGGGTGCTGCGAGCGGCGGAACAGGCGAGTAGCAGCGGGCGCGGTGTGCTGCGGACGCGGCGAGCGACGTGCACGGCGAGCAACGAGGCGCGGCAGCAGCGGATGCGGCGAGGGAGGAACAGCGGGCGCGGCAGAGCAGCAGCAGTACGCGCGGCGAGCAGTACGCAGTGGGCACGGCAGGCTCGCCAATGTACAAGCTTAATGGTCAACCAAACGATGTTGACTTACCAAATGGCGTTGACTAGTGATGCCAGCACTTACATGTGGGCCAGGCCTGTCATAAGTGCGTTTAAATGGACGAACGAGTCGATTTACAGACATGGTAGTTTTCAGTTAAAGATTAAAAAAAGTGATAGTTTTCGACACAAATTTGTAAAGTAGTAGTTTATGGGCGCAGTTTGATGAATTATGATAGTTTTTTGTTATATACTCTGTGTTGTGAGAAGGTACTATGTTTGCTCAACTCCAAGGTTTCTCGCATGTGTTGATGGAAACAGATTGTTTGAAGGTTGTCAACCTCTGGTAATCGTGGCACAATTCAAGGTTAATCTTAAGTTTCTTTTTCTCTGCTTTGAGGAAATATCTGGACTTAAAATTAACTTTGATAAGAGCGAGGTTGTGGTCTTTGGCTACTCGGAGGCTGAGCAACACAGGATCGCGGATAACCTCAATTGTAGGTTGGCTTCATTCCCCATATCGTACTTGGGGATGCCCCTGGCTAAGTCCAGGATTTTGGTGAGTGGGTATGACCCGCTTGTGAGACGAGTAGCATCCCGTGCGGAGCCCTGGTGCGGTAGGTTCACTTCTAAAGGAAGCAAAACTGTCCTCATTAGTTCTAATCTCGCCAGCCTCCCCATGTATATGATGCGGATGTACATCTTGCCCGAAGGTGTGCATAGCTCCTTTGACAAGGAGTTGGCTAGGTTCTTCTGGCAGGCAGAAGATGCTCGGCCTAAGTACCATATGGTGAAATGGGCTGACATCTGTTTGCCGAAGGATCGAGGTGGGTTGGGTATCCATATGTCTCGACATACGAACGTTGCGCTCATGCTTCGTTGGGTTTGACGGATCTTGCGGGGAGATGGGGGTTTGTGGCTGCAGCTGATTGAGTCCAAGTAATTGCAGGGTCAGCCCCTCTTGGCTTGCTCGCACTCGGCTGGGTCCCAGTTCTGGAAGTCTGTCCAGGCCATCAAGGATGAGATTAGGCTGGTTTTGTGGTTCTCGGCTAGCAATGGGTCTGGGACCAGTTTGGTTGGACCCCTGGCTTGATGGGGAGCCTCTCCGCATTCGGTTTCCGAGGCTCTTTGCGATTTGTGTTGACCCGGTTGTTCTTGTATCTGAGGCTGCTTTGGATGAGGGATGGAACATTGTGTTCTGCCGCTCATTCGGACCAGCCGAGATGCAGGAATGGGCAGACTTGAGGGAAGTAGTCCCTCTTCCTCTGTCCCAGGATCCTGACACTGTTTATTGGAGTCTTTCTCCTTCAGGAGAATTCTCCATTAGTTCGGCTTATCAGGCGTTGTGTCGGCTGCCGGTTCTCTAGTGGTTATCCCCATTGTGGAAGGCGTCGATGCCCCTGAAGATCAAGATTTTCATGTGGCAGCTTCTCAAAGATCGCTTACCTTCGGGGACTGAGGCGCTGAAACGCTATGATCCAGGCAATGGCCTTTGCCCCCTTTGCCTCGTCCCAGAAACGGGAACGCACATCTTGTTCTCGTGCATAGCAGTGCAGGCACTTTGGTGCTTTGTTCGTGAGGCCCTGGGACCAGAGTGGGAGGCCCATGACCTTGCAGAGTTTCTGCAGGTAAGGGCCACTTAGGTTGGCCGTAAGCGCCGACAGTTCTGGCTCATCTTCGCGGCTATGACGTGGACCTTTTGGACTACTCGCAATAAGATGGTGATTAAGCGGGTGTTCCCGCGGCGTGCTTCTGACTCGTTCTTTAAATTTCTTGCCTTCTTGCAGCATTGGCATCCGCTCGCTAGGCCGAGAGATCATGACCGGCTTCAGCTCTATCTGGACGCTCTGTTGTCTTCCGCGCGCCGGCTCTCCAACTGTTCGTCTGCTTCGTAGCTTACCCCTGTTGGCCTTTTCATGTTTCTTCTTCTTTCTTTTGGACGTGCTTGTGTTGTGGGCCCAGTAGTTTTTTTATGACTATGGTTGAGACGTGGTTGTATGGACGATTGCTTAATCTATAAAGCGGGACGAAAACCCGTTTCGAGGAATTCAAGGTTAATTGTGTCACAATTCAAGTTTTGGCCTTCTTTTTCGTTTCAGCATGTTATGAGGGAAGCTAATGTTTCAACAGATATATGTACTGAATATGCTACTATTATAAGTAGCTCTGAGTTTTGGATAGAAGAGAGCCCAGGTTTTCTTGTTAGTGACCTTGTGGCAAATTGTAACCGGATTTCTATTAAGCAATACAAGGGGCCTCAATTTCCAGTCAAAAACAAAACCCAAATGATAAGTGCCACACGTCAGATGCGTGACACTTCGGCTCTGATGTTTTTTGATGGCAAATCTAGTCACACAAGGATGACAATTTTCAATGACACACGACAAGTTTCTCAAAAATAAACTGAAGCACGAAAGTTGTCATGTTTGCTAACTAAAGTTGTCATCTTCGCATCACTAAACTTGCCATAGAAAATGTTTAGAATTGCCATACGCTCGTACCTGACATTGGTTAATTATCAGGATCCCAAAAATGGCAAGCTAGCAGCTAAACGGAAAGTACACTTCAAGAGCGACGTCTGACGTACGAGCCGGGGCCTATGCCAACATATATATATATATATATATATATATATATATATATATATATATATATATATATATATATATATATATATACTAGCACATATGCCCGTGCGTTGCAATGGGAAAAAATGATGTTTTGTTCAAGCATAATGTCGCATAACATCTTTCTATAAAATGAACATAAAAAAAATACAATGCAATTTAGCCGTGTTATATTTTCTTTGACGGGCATAATCTTTCATCGATTCCATTTAAGTAAAATTCTTCCTTTAATTACCATGACGTCATCTTCCGTTTTAGTCGGGAATCAAATTATTCCCTTTCTAATTTAGTAGCCCAACACATTAAAGCCTACAAATCTTTTTTAAATTATGTTATATTTTTTTACCTCAAGTCTTTCCTTTAATTAGCTCGCCCTAAACACGAGGGCTGCCACTCATATATTTAGAACGAGTTGGGATTAGTAAATGTGAATGGTGTATAGGTCGTTGGTTGTTACATAAAACATCCAGATTGAAGTTCCTGTGATCAATTCCGACAATATTGATTTATTTTGACCTAATTATTATTCACGGTCTCTATAAAAGCCCATAAAAGGCCCATCAATGTACAAGTACCTAGCCCAGATCGCTTAGCGAAGAATACCTATTTTCTTTAATAGTAGGTATAGATATAGAATAGATATAGATGTTGGGTTTCGTAGTAATTTCAAATTTTTCTACGCACACGCAAGATCATGGTGATGCATAGCAATGAGAGGGGGAGAGTGTGATCTACGTACCCTTGTAGATCGACAACGGAAGCGTTTGGTTGATGTAGTCGTACGTCTCCACGGCCCGACCGATCAAGCACCGAAACTACGGCACCTCCGAGTTCTAGCACACGTTCAGCTCGATGACGATCCACGGACTCCGATCCAGCAAAGTGTCGGGGAAGAGTTCCGTCAGCACGACGGCGTGGTGACGATCTTGATGTACTACTGTCGCAGGGCTTCGCCTAAGCACCGCTACAATATTATCGAGGACTATGGTGGAAGGGGGCACCGCACACGGCTAAGAATATGATCACGTGGATCAACTTGTGTCTCTAGGGGGTGCCCCTGCCTCCGTATATAAAGGTTCAAGGGAGGGGGGCCGGCCGGCCAGGAGAGGCGCGCCAGGAGTCCTACTCCCTCTGGGAGTAGGACTCCCCCCCTCTTTCCTAGTTGGAATAGGATTCGTGAGGTGGGAAAAGAGAGAAAGAGAAGGAGGGGGGCGCCGGCCCCCTCTCTCCTTGTCCTATTCGGACTAGGGGTGGAGGGGCGCGCGGCCCAGCCCTGGCTGCCTCTTCTCTTCTTCCACTAAGGCCCACTAAGGCCCATATACCTCCCGGGGGGTTCCGGTAACCTCCCGGTACTCCGGTAAAATCCCGATTTCACCCGGAACACTTCCGTTATCCAAACATAGGCTTCCAATATATCAATCTTTATGTATCGACCATTTCGAGACTCCTCGTCATGTCCGTGATCACATCCGGGACTCCGAACAACCTTCGGTACACCAAAATGCATAAACTCATAATATAATTGTCATCGTAACCTTAAGCGTGCGGACCCTACGGGTTCGAGAACAATGTAGACATGACCGAGACACGTCTCCGGTCAATAACCAATAGCGGAACCTGGATGCTCTTATTGGCTCCTACATATTCTACGAAGATCTTTTATCGGTCAGACCGCATAACAACATACGTTGTTCCCTTTGTCATCGGTATGTTACTTGCCCGAGATTCGATCGTCGGTATCCCATACCTAGTTTAATCTCGTTACCGGCAAGTCTCTTTACTCGTTCTGTAATACATCATCCCGCAACTAACTCATTAGTTGCAATGCTTTCAAGGCTTAAGTGATGTGCATTACCGAGAGGGCCCAGAGATACCTCTCCGACAATCAGAGTGACAAATCCTAATCTTAAAATACGCCAACCCAACATGTACCTTTGGAGACACCTGTAGAGCTCCTTTATAATCACCCAGTTACGTTGTGACGTTTGGTAGCACACAAAGTGTTCCTCTGGCAAACGGGAGTTGCATAATCTCATAGTCATAGGAACATGTATAAGTCATGAAGAAAGCAATAGCAACATACTAAACGATCGGGTGCTAAGCTAATGGAATGGGTCATGTCAATCAGATCATTCAACTAATGATGTGATCCTGTTAATCAAATGACAACTCTTTGTCCATGATTAGGAAACATAACCATCTTTGATTAACAAGCTAGTCTAGTAGAGGCATACTAGTGACACTCTGTTTGTTTATGTATTCACACATGTATCATGTTTCCGGTTTAATACAATTCTAGAATGAATAATAAACTTTTATCATGATATATAAGGAAATAAATAATAACTTTATTATTGCCTCTAGGGCATATTTCCTTCAATAGATAGATAGATATATCCTTTTTATAGTAATAATAGTATGATTATGCTACAGTTGGGGGATGTGTTTTCTTTTAAAGCTGACTAGTCGGACCGTGCCTGTACAATAGTCAGACTATGCTTATACTCCCTCCGTTTCTTTTTAGCCTGCATATAAGATTTGGTCAAAGTCAAGCTTTATAAAGTTCGACTAACTTTATATTAAAAAATATAAACACTGACAATATAAATCAATATTACCAGATGCACCACAAAATGTATTTTCATACTATATAGTTTTAATATTGTAGATGTTCATATTTTTTATATAAATTTAGTCAAACTTTGTGTAGTTTGACTTTGACCATCTTATATGCGAAGTAAACAGAAACGGAGGGAGTGCAATGGCCAGGCACACACGCCCGCCTCGGTCCCAGTGCGGCTCGGACCACACAGCTCGCACACGCACGCGCACTGGCCACGGCAGTGGCTTATTTTCCTGACATGATCTGCTTGCCCTGCTCCCCGTGCCTCCGGCAAGCCGCACCGGCGAGCTCCTCCTTCGCGCATTCCCTTTTTATTTCCTCCCCTCGGAGAGCCCCTACACCATCCTTCGGCCACAACCAGCCCCCACCATGGTCAAGAGCTTGGTCAACCCCGTGTCTGCGATGGACGCGAGCTGCAGCTCGTCTAGCTCGTTGCCGTCCCTGCACAGACCCCCGTGGCCACCTCCGGCTTGATGAGCTGCGTCGCGCCCTTTCGTGTCCAACTCTCCAGTGTCCGAGCGCCCACGCTCTGTGAACCGGCCGACCGTAGTCGTGAGGGCACACCGTCGGTGCTTCTACCCTTGGTCTCCTCTCTCTTCTCTCCTGTAAGCTGCTGGCCGTGTCTTGTGGCAGCGTCGACCGCCTCTCATCGAGCTTAGGTCTCTCTCAGGAATGGTACCTTTTTCGACCAACTCCTTCGAGGCCGCTTGTTGTCTTTAACTTGCGAACATATTTGAAATGGTGGGATTGTTTGCAAGAAACCATGTGAGACTATCTTTTTTTTTTACAGAATCTTGATCACGGCGCAGATGATGGACGGCTTGGGCCCGTGTACGGACGTAGACAAAAATTAGGAAGTAAGAAGGAGTAATCCTTTTACAAAGCAGTCTGAGGCCCAGGCACCCAGCAACAGACTCAAAATCGAGATCAAGTAGCGTTTAGTACCACATCGTACAGATGGACTGCAAGTACCTGACCAAAACTAACGAAAAAAAACTAATCACGGGACGAAACCAAGAATATCACTTTGTTTCATTATTAGTAGGTATAGATATAGATATAGATATACAGATATAGATGGAAGAAGCCTAGTTTAAACCTTAATCTCGTAGGGGTTAATTAAATCGGACCCGCAACTCTTAATCCCTGAAATTAGGACCCTGAACTAATAATTCCCAGTCTATGTCAAACCTTACAAGGAAACCCAAACAGGGATTGCGTACGTGGCAAGGGGAGATCGGGATTACCCCCCAAAAAAGATCGGGATCATGGGGGAGAGAATAGCAAAAAAGGGATCTGCGGGAGAGAGGGCGGTGCGCGTGTGTGCAAAGTGCATGGGCCAGCCCATTGCGGCCCTCCAATCGACCTCTTCTCAATCGCTAGTGTCCCGTGGCGTTCGACTCTGCTTCTGGCGATTGCAATGGCGACGGCCGGGTGATCGCCGCGGCAGTGGCGATCGTGACGAGGCGAGGAAGGAAGAAGGCGAAGGTAACGTCCCCGAACTCCTCCTCCCTCGTTAGCAGTAATTTACTCGTTGATTTCACAGCATTAGGGTTAGGGTTCATAGGGGCAAAATTGGGGATGTTCTTGCCGCTAGAAAGCTAGGTCTTTTGGTCAGATTTTACAGTTGATTTGTGTTGGAAATATCATTGATAAATTATATTCATCTATATTTTTTCAGTTAAATCATGGACCCGGTAGACATATTGAACGTTCGATTTCACTTTGGTGGCGAGTTCATCCGCAGTCCAAAGTTGGATTATGTGGGGAGGAGATGAAGGTTTTTCAGAGATTGAGAGAGACAAACTATCACTACAGGAGGTGAAAGGCTTTGTGAAAGATCATGTAGAGTTGAAGGAATCCATGAAGTATTATTTTCATATTCCTGGCAAAGAAATTCTCAATGGGTTGCTGTTTCTTAACAATGACAGTGTTTGTGTGAAGATGTCAGATTATATATGTGTGGGTGGAGTTGCAGATGTGTATGTGGAGTGAGGACAGCCATGACACTAGGAGTGGCAGTGATTTTGAGGACGATGAACTTGTGCATTTATCTGATTTAGAACCAGATCAGGTCATTAGTGCAGAACCGGCTGAAGATGAGCATGATGTGCTAGTGCTTGATGAAACTGGTGTGATCACACAAGTTTTATCCAGCCCAGTGAAGCAACAAATAATTATTAGAAGGAGAAATGATGCTGCTACTGACAGAGAAGACACCCATTTGGATTCAGATTCAGATTCCGACACTGAATACATGCCACATAGCGAGGACGATGGAGAAGATTCCGAGGTTGTGCAACTAAGAAGACATGCCAGAAAGTTTAAGAAAAGAATGAGAGAGTCAAAAAGCTGGATTGGCATGGATTCAACAGGTCCTATTCCAATTGATCTTGTTGCAAACATGGAGGTACAGCTCGAGGGGGAGGAAGATGACTGGAATTATGACTCATCCGACGAGGACTACAACTATGATGAAGATTCAGATGGGCAGATAGTGAAGAGGAAGAGCAAGTACCCAAGATACAACAATGACACTGAAATACCACATTTCATTGTGTCGATGGTGTTCAGAAGCAAGAACCAACTTTGCAAAGCTTTGAGAAGATATGGAATAGTCACAAAAAGGAGTATTGAGTTTTTAAAATCAGAGTCAGATAGAGTGAGGGCCAAGTGTGGATGGCCTGGTTGTCCTTGGCTATTATATGCAGCAAAAAAAATTAAGAACTTCAAGAATGCAAGTGGTTACCTTCAATGATGAACATCATTGTGCTCAGAATAGGCAAAACAAACTTGTGACTGCTAAATTGATTGCACAAATATATGAACACTTCATACTAGCTAACCCAATGTGGAAGATTGACAGCATGAAAGCAACAGTTCTCCAAGATATGTTTGCCGATGTGTCAACTTCTAAGTGTAAGCATGCAAAAAAGCTTGTCATGGACAGATTGATGTGTGGTATGAAGAACAAATACACTCGAGTGTTTGATTACCAGTTGGAACTATTGAGGAGCAATCCTGGAAGCACTATTGCAGTATGTTTGGACCCAACAAACATGGATCAAAACATATTTCAAAGTTTTTATGTTTGCTTTAATGCAATGAAACTTGGTTTCAAAGCTGGTTGCAGGAAAGTAATAGGGCTCGATGGCTGTTTCTTTAAAGGAGCAGTGAAGGGGGAGCTTTTATGTGCAATAGCAAGAGATGCCAACAACCAGATGTATCCAGTGGCTTGGGCTGTAGTTGAGAAGGAAACAAAAGAAAGTTGGAAGTGGTTTGTTGGGCTGCTTATCAAAGATCTGGATATCAACAACAATGGAGCCAGCTGGGTTGTTATTTCAGATCAGCAAAAGGGATTAATAAATGCAATGCAAGACTATCTTCCAAATGCAGAACACAGGATGTGTGCTAGGCACATATATGCGAACTGGAGAAAGAAACATAGATCTCATGAGTGGCAGAATTTTTTTTGGGCCATTGCAAAAGCTTCTAACAAGCAAGATTTCAACTATCGCAAAGCAAAACTTGCTTAAGAGACACCTGATGGAGTGAAGGACATTATGAGGACATAGCCTATGCATTGGGCAAGGGCATTTTTTCAGCTAGGCTCAAATTGTGAGTCTGTCGACAATAATCTCTGTGAGTCATTCAATCACTCAATAGTAGATGCAAGGTTTTATCCAATAATTTCCATGCAAGAGAGAATCAGGAAGAATATACTTATTAGAGTGCAATAACAAATGGCAAAGAGTGAGAAGTGGAATGGGACAATATGTCCTAGCATTTTCAAGAAGTTGAAGGCAAGTATTGCAAGGACACAGTTTGTTGAAGTGCTTTGGAATGGCACAGATGGATTTGAAGTGAAGCACATCAATGGCAGAGGAAGACAATACACTGTAAATCTTGATAAATGGACATGCTCATGTGGATACTTCCAGTTGGCGGGTCTTCGTTGCTGCCATGCAATTAGTGCCATCTACAAGTGTGGAAAAAAAGTAGATGATTTCATCCACCCTTGCTATTCAGTTGATGTGCAAAAAAAAATATGACCACTGTTTGCAGCCTGTTGAGGGTGAGGAGATGTGGCCAGTTTCTCCAAATCCTCAGCCACAAGCACCTGGATATGTGAAAATGCCAGGCAGGCCTTCTAACAATGACAGGAAGAGGGAAGAAACAGAGAAGCCGAAGGGTAAGAAAATGAACAAACATGAAACTGTGATCAAGTGTTCATTGTGTGGTAGCATTGGACACAATAAGGTAGCTGCAAAAAGAATCCAGATAGAGGAAAGAAAAAGAATGCACACCTAGTTAAGAGCAAGAAAGCAGAGGTATGTTTCCTGCATTTTAGATGAATATTAGAGAATTTAATTGATTTAGACGAACACTACTGAATTTAGATGAATCATATAGAAATTCAAATGAATATTTGTGTTCTTTTTGTATTTTACTTATTAGAGAATTTGATTGATTGTATATGAATACTACAGAGTTTAGATGAATATTATAGAATTTCAAATAAATATTTGAGTTCAGATTGTATTTTACTTATTTCTACAGCAAGCACAAGGTAGTACTACTCAAACTGCTGCCCCAGCTGCACCAACTTCTCAACCTGCTGCCCAAGCTACACCAAGAACTCATACTGCTGCCCAAGCTGCACCAAGAAGTTCTCAAGCTGCTGCCCCTACTGCAGCAAGAACTGCTCAAGCTGCAGCCCCATCAAACAAGTTCAAACCTCCAAGAAAAAGATCTGCACCCTTTCAACCTGGAGCATCTTCAGTGCCTGGTGGAACATCTTCATCTTCACTGCTTGGAACAAATGCTTCTAGAACTGGAGCAAAAAGGGGCAGAGGAAGATCTGCATCTTCAGTGCCAAGTTATGCATATTTCACTTGCAGTGGCAACTACTAGTGCCAAAGTCATGTGTCCCGTGTCCTCAATATTTTTGATTATTTTGCAAGCACTGCCAAGTTTGGTTTAATGTCGCAAACATGTAATGTTTATGCACTGCCAGACGTTGCAGAATATTGCCATCTTTGGTGTAATCTCCCAGATTTATGAATTATGAATATCCAAGATTTCTGCAGTTTATATGTACCAAATGCCCCCAGATTTATTTCTGCAGTTTATATGTACCAAATGCCCCAGGTTTATTTCTACATTTTATATATACGAAATGTCTCAGGTTTTGTTTCTACAGTTTATATGTACCAAATGTCCTAGATTTATTCCTTGCAATCTGTCCAACGTGTATGCTAAATATTTCTCCCAGTACTATAGTTTATTTCTGCAGTTTATATGTACCAAATGGCACCAAATGTTCCTCCCAGATTTATGCCAAGTATTCGTCTCAGGTTTATATCATCTATTGTATGATTTTCTTCAGTTTATAACCCCACCGCTTTGTTGGGCCACCACTAATAAGAATCCCGGTCAAGCATTGCCACATCAGCGTTTTAGGCAGCAAACGGCTGTAAGGTTTGATTTAGACCGGGAATTGTTAGTTCAGGGTCCTAATTTCCGGGATTGGGAGTTGCAGGTTCGATTTATCTAACCCCTACAAGATTAAGGTTTAAATTGGACTTCTTCCGATATAGATATATATCCATTCGATTCAATTTTGTGAGGGAACACGCTCCAACCGTGACAACGAGACGTCCCACGAGGGGCCTGCCAGGTCCAGGCGTGAGAGGAAGCCCCCAAATAATTGGCAAATAAGCTAGGCACAAATCAATCAAATTTTTAAAAGAGTTCTACAATTTTGAAATAAAGTTCATCAACTTTTAAAACAAGTTCACAAATTTGAGAAAATTTTCATCGGTTTTGAAAAAAGAGTTCATGAATTTGAAAAGGTTCATCAATTTTGAAAAATAAATTCACGAAATTAAATAAAGTTCACTCATTTAGCCAAAGAATGAAAACAAAAAAATAAAAATAAAAAACTGAACAAAACCGTTCCAAAAAAGAGAATAAAGGAAAAGGAAAAAAAGGAAAGAAATGAAAAGAATAAAAATGAAAAAGAAAGAAGAAAACAATGAAGATGTAAAATAATCACATCAGATGTGGGTGTCGGTTTGTTACTATGGCTTAGTACAATGAATGAAGAAGTTGCAGGTTCGAAACCCGCCCACGGGCATAGTTTTTAGTGGGAAAAGGCAGAAAAAGGTAGATGAGCTGGCCCAACTCGGGGGAGGGGGTGTTTGGCCGTTTGCAAAGTGTACTATAACCGGCGCTTAAGGTGCCATATAGGAAACGCCGGCTCGGCGTGGGTCCAATAAAGGAGGAGAACCTCAAAGAATAAACCCCTGTGCCGGCCGCTTGTGGCGTGTAACCCTTCTCCCTCCTTCTGGCTCTATTCTCCATATCCCCTTCTTACTACTACTTCAATGTCATCTAAAATCCTATGCTAGATCTAGAGCTAATTACCTTGGTCCATATCATTTGGTTTCAGATTGCCACTCTCATCCCCCACCACTTAAAAATCTGGACCGTGTGTGCTCGTAGTCTCAAAGTGATCATGGAGGAGACATATTTGCAAAACAGATGGCGGCAGCGAAGGAATAGAGAGGGCACCATGACCAAGGTGCTCATGGCGATCCAGAAGTTGCTGGATAAGATGGAGCCCATGGTCTCTAAGATGGACTCAATGCTGGCGTCGCTCGAGCCCGCGGTGAATGTCTTAGCAACCTGGCAGTCGAGAGGTGGACAAGCTGTAGATGAATCTAGGCGAGAACCGCACTAAGCTTGCCAAGATCGCGGTCAGCCCCCTCCTCACCAACCCAATGACTAGCGGTGGAGTCCACCATGACGGACGCACCCTCTTCTAAACAATCTCTCAGTGGCGAAAATCATGGGAAAAATGGCTACAACACTTCACCAACGGCTCGGGGTTCGGTCCTCGGGAGACCAGTGCTTTTGTCGCAAATCCCGGCCAATGGTGAGTTTTGTACCCCTTTTCCTACTGTACCACTCTTGGGTCCCAGTGATGGTAGTGATTCTAGTACTAGGAGTTGCACAATGTCTTCTCAGTTGGACTGCCCTGAGTTCAATGGCGATAACTTGACATGTTGGTGCATCCAATGTGATGTCTATTTTCGCGTTTCTTACATTGAACCAACAACATGGGTAGATATGGTAGTAGTCCATTTCAAAGGTGATGCATCTTTGTGCTTGGGATGGTCGAAAAATCGTACCGAATTTCCACTATGAGAGTATTTTGTTGCTGCAGTCCTAAAATAGCTTGGCAGATAAAAATTTGAACACCTACTTCCAGAGTTTCCTCATTTAAGAAAAACTTGCAGTGTCTAGAATATGCTAAGAATTTCAATATAGCCATGCATAGATTACTTGCTCATCATAGCTCTTGGGATCCTTTATTCTTTACTACTTAGTTTATGAATGGATTACAAAGTCATGTTAAAGTTGTTATCATGTTACATCGTCCCCATGGCTTGGAAATTGTTGTGGTTCTTGTTGAATTATAGGAAGAAGTGATGGACCTTTTGCGGCAGGAGAATGCGGAGCTAGCCTTGCAACGACCAACAGCGACGTTGGCAAAAGTGTCACGGTTTTGTGCAAGACCTCCACTGTCGATGCCCATTTCCTCTGCCTCCACTACTAGCAAGCTGGTGTTTGCATCATTGCCGAGCTCCACTTCGACTGATGGACGTTGTAGCCCAGACAATGGCAACTGATGATAAGCTTAAAGCCTTGGATGCCAACCCCCGGTTGCGAGGCTTATGTTTCACCTCGAGAGAAAAGTGGGGGCACGGACATGTTTGCGCCTCCACGGTGCAGTTGCACGTGATGGAGGAGCTGGTGGGCATGATGTCAACTCCACCATCTCCAGACTCATCTCCACCGCCTCCGGAAACTATTGTAGAAGACATATTCCTCCTGTCAAACGGCAGCTACGATGAAACCGAAGCTCCTAAGGCTTTCTGGTTGTTGGGACAAATGCATAAACGTTTGCTATTGATACTAGTCGACTCTGGAATCGCACATAGCTTCATTATCACCGAAATTGCTCAAGATTGGTCAAAGGTTCGTGCACTGGGGCAGCCATTGCAAGTGAAGTTTGCGGACAGGGCTATTTTGTCGTGCATTTGGAAGTGACAACTTGCAAGAACCAAAAACAAAGGTATACTTTATGTTCCCCTTTAAAGTTATTTCCACTGGGCTCATATGATATAATCCTTGGCATGGACGAGCTAGAGGCACAATGCATTATGGATGTTGCTTGGAGTGCTAAGTGTATGTCATTTTTGCACAACGGTGTGCAATTCCAGTTACAGGGGCTTGTGCCAGTCACTGAAACTCAACAAGTTATGTCAGCGGTTCACCTACAGATGTTGTAAGCGCAAGAAGTTGTGGTGTGATGTCTACTGCACAATTTTATTCTTATAGACTTTGTTAGACCGTACCTCAAAGCATAAATTTTTGTAGGGATCAACAAATTTCCCTCAAAGTGGATGACCTAAAGTTTATCAATTTATAGGAGGTGTAGGATGAAGATGGTCTCTCTCAAACAATTTTGCAATCAAATACAAGTGATGGGAGACACGGATTGTTCCCTCTCGAAGAAAAGAAACACCAAGTAGGAAAAGGTTGATGTAAAGAAAGAGGGCAGGAAACGTAGGGGAAAGAGTGGTGGGAGAGAAAGAGTGATGAAAAAAAGTGGCAGAAAAATGGAAGAAAATAGTTGCGGGGCAGAAGGGGAGAGAAATGGCAGGAAAGAAAGAAAAGAAAAGAAAAGAGCACAATTGAAAGAAAATAATAGGAAAAATAAATAATTTACGGTGTGTTATTTATTGGCATATGACAAACCTTTTCTGTATCTAAAAAATAAATTTAAAAATATTTGACGAGTGTTAGCTTGCTGACACTCAAGAAAGGGCAGCCCATCGTCACACCATCTTCATCGGCGGTGGTAAGGGACACATGGCCCTGGCGTATCCGATAGCCAAATCTCTGCTGAGTGTCGTATGTATTGTTTGCCGAGTGTTTTTTCGGTGGCACTAGGCAAATGGCTGTCTTTCTTGAGTTCCTCTAGTTTGCCAAGTGCTTTATTGTCGGCGCTTGCAAAGGTTGTGTTTGCCCAGTGCATGTGGAAAAACACTCGGTGTACAACCTTTTTCCTGTAGTGGATGATGGCTGGGCCGGATATGTATTGTGAGATCAACCTATTTATTGGAATTGATCCAGTGCGAATACTGCTTGCTTAATCTCATTTGTTTGTTTGTTTGCTTCTACATGGTAGTTTGTGGTGTGGTGCATGTGGGTAGCTCATAATTAACTGTTTTCTCCTCCACAAGAAAATATCATATGATTTCCTTCTCCCGTTGGCCCTGCCACCGGCCCGTCCCATCTTCGATGGCCTTTGGGCCATAGACGTGCGGAGGACCTCGATCCACCGTCAGTGGGAGGGGCCCGTGCTCGTTCTTGTTAGGTTTAGCATCTTGGTTGGCGCTATGTGGCGATGGCAATGTACCTCGATAGAAATAATGTCTTTCACATTCTATCTCCATCCCGATGGTGCATCTACCATCGCTGGAGGACCTGCGGAGGAGTGTCTCCATTGGATCTCGCCGGATTCAGTCGGTGTTGGTTTTCGATGGAGCTGTTTGGATCCGTTCTTCATTCGTCTCTGTTTGGGTGTTTATAGGTTTGATCCTTCAAATCTACGACTTTCTTCATCAGCGATGCTTGCTTCCTAGTGTGTTGGTCATATGGGGCCTTAGCAAGACGACTTTTTCATTGTGTACTACAATATGGTTTGCCCTGCTCCAGCGAGGGAGGTGCGATGACGGCTGCACGCCTTTGCCTCCCCCTCCCCCCTCCCCTGCTGCTTGTAGTCGTTGCTAGGTTGTCCACGGACCTGGTTGTAATTTTTATTCCATCTGCTCTTTTTTGTTTAGTAATGATTGAGAATGAATGGCTTGGAAATTTCTCACACAAAAAAGAAAGAAAAACAAAGAGATGGAGAAAGAAGAGGAAGGGGGCTACTGGAGGCGGAGTGCATATGCGGGTGGAGTACTACACTAGTGGCTACTGCATAGAGGCGACGATTCAATCCTGTAATTAAGTTACTACGGAGTAGTAATAAAAGGACATCGATCAAATCAAATCTATCCAACTAATGAGCTGGTCGGAATAGATACGATTGTCTCTTGCTGCATGGAGGATATTGAGCCATGCGCCCTTGCTTGCTTGTCGGGATCGAATCCCACATGATCCCACGCACTACTGTCTGCATGCATGCTAGTCCACACAGGGCCACTTCTAGATATTTCTAGCTTTTCTAGGTCATTCTCAAGCAAAAAAGAGATGCTAACAAAAAGGTACTCCGAGGGAGACAAACACAACAAAATGGAAACCATGGCAATATTAAAACAGAAAATTATGTACTAGGTGTGAAACAATGTCATGGGCAAGCAGACTAAGCTGGCAAAAATGATAATCAACAAAAGTTTCCCACACAAAATATATAGCTGAGAGTTTAAAAAATACACTGGTTTAAAAATTAAACCAGACGAAGGCATTAACCGGTCAATTTGATCATTCCTGCTATCATGCATGCACATTGATGACATGGTGTCATGTGGCCATTGCACGACTTCGATCCACAAATCAAAAATTTCAGGGTGCGGAGAAATGAAAAAGAAAAGCAAAATAAAGAAGCAACAATTAATTAATACTTCAATTGATTGATGGATCTTTTTTAGTTCATGGTAAACAATATGAAAATTTCCCTAGCTGCAGCTTTTATATTTTAAATTTTATAAGAAATTTTATAAGAGAGATATACAAGTGGAGTATGTGTAAAAACTTTATGAACAAAAAGAAGAACGAAATGTTCATAAGCTATGAAATCCAAGCCTTAAACCGAGTGGCATATTTTTCTTGTAGCCGTTAAACCAAGCATGATCATCACATTCATAGATCATACTCATCAGAAGTGTCGTGGCTGGGGAGGTGGCTGTTTCTCGGGGATTGGCAACGACATCACTTGGTGTCGTGGAGCTGCCAGCAGCTTCCTCGAGTGTCTCGTCTTCATCAGTGTTCTTTTGTTCCTGCTCAAATGCTCCTTCATGTGCCTCTTCTAGGCGGTGCCTTGAGACTACGCCGATGGCACATAGGTGTCATGGCGTCGGCCTCGCGTGACCTTTCGAATGCGTCCCACGACACAGGTGGTGTCGCAGTGTTGTGCAGTCTCGGTTCCATGTAGCCTTTCGATTGTGTCAATGGTGTAGTGTCATGGTTTGGTTTGCTAGGCTATGCCCTTCGACTTTGCCGGTGGCACGCATCCATCGTGGCATCGTTTCGGCCTCGCGTGACCTTTCAAATGCATCCCACAACACAGGTGGTGACGCAGTGTTGTGCAGTTTCGGTTGCACGTAGCCTTTCGATTGCGTCAATAGTGTAGTGTCATGGTTTGGTTTGCTAGGCTATGCCCTTCGACTATGCCGGTGGCACACATGCGTCGTGGCGTCATCTTGGCCTCGCGTGACCTTTCGAATGCACCCCAGACCATAGGTGGTGTCGCGGCGTTCTGCATTCTTGGATGTGCGACACCTTTCGATTACGTTGGCGGTGCTGTGTCATGGCTTGGTGTCGGCTGGCAAATGCCGTTCGATTACACTGGCGGTGCTTTTGTGTGGTGTGGTGTCATGTTATGTTTTCCCTCTTTATTTCTCCCATGTTTGTGTATTGTTGGTGTATGTTGCTTTTGTTTTATTTCTTCTCATCCTCCCCTGTATTTATGGTTTACTCAAACCTATGCTCTACCCCCGTTGAAAATTCGCAAAAAGCGCAGGAACCAGCAGGAGAGGCTGGAGCCATGGAGCGTCGGAATCAGCCGCCTTTTTCTTCTTTGTATAAAGCGGAGCGAGACGGTCTACATAATCCTGAGCTTGCCGGACTAGGCGTGTGGGCGACCTAACCAGCACCACACCTTGCAGCATCGATCCATCGTTCTCCAGCCACCATGACTAGCTAATGTCTCCCTTCTCTTTTCCATTGCTGCCCGCCCTGAAATGGAATCGAAAGCAATACTACACACAGAAAGAAAAGCGTCAAGTATTCTTTATTCCGATGAATGGATGCCATCCACCTCGATCTTGGACTAGACACATAATATTTCGCCATGTGACGCAGAAAGGGACAGACAGCATAATCCATAACATGAATACACATTTAGGTCATACACATTATTGGATTCGAGGGCCTGGTTCATGTCAAAACTGTTACGGTGACTCGGATCATCACCGGTAAATATTAATGTGTTTCCTTGGTTTCTATGTCCAGCGGGTTATCCTCACGAACGATACTTGGACAAAACATAAATGACATGGAGGACATGTGGTGCGGCTTTGCTTTCATCAGCAAATTTTGATGGGTATAAGAAAAAAAAAGCTACATCATATTAAGATGCTTATATGGAGCTTGTCGTCAAAGTGTTACTATCCTTGGTTTACCGTTCAATCAAATGTGTCTTACTTGTTCATGTGGATTCTCTAGTAATCAGTTCATTTGTTTCAGTAATCAGCTAGAAACATGTGTTCAGTGTATTTAATACTGAATGAAGAACCTGTAATTCCCTTTGGGTTTCTAAAGGGGTTTGCCCATCGGTAGAAGGTGTGTGCATGCATAATCTTCCATATCATGTTGAAGCCATCAACATTAATTGTTGTCAATCTGAAATCCAAAATGGCTTATCTCATGGACTGCTAATCTCATTAGCGACATGTCTTCACAATTATGTTCATATCGACTAGTGCATCAACAAGATCCAATTTTATTATGTTGCGGCTATTTTTCCGCCATAACGAGTTACAAGGCTACAATAATGATTACCATGCTAATAGTGAACGGTACATTTTTCATATAATAAAATACAAATTTTAATGCACTAAACACTTCAACCACTTTGTGTCAGTGCTCTAATAGTAGTAAATATATAGTATCCTCACCAGTATGGGGCTAAATTTTAAGTTATGTCAAATCAATCTGGACCGTTGGACCAAAATCCAACGGCTCCACACCTTATTCCTCTCCTAGACTAGTGATACTGTTTACCTCGTGAGGACGGGGCGTCGACCCCGTTGGCTGGGTAGCTGAGGTTGCTGCCAGCCCACCCGAGTTCGAGTCCCGGCACGGACGCGCGGTGCTCACGGAGTTTTTCCTATAAAGAAAAGCCAACGAGGGTTAGCCCTTGGGTTGGTCTCATTTTTTGATACTGTTTACTTCATAGTCGAGATTTCTTCTAGGCAAGCCCCCCCATCCTCTCGCCTTCGGCTAGGTCCTGTCCGAGCCCTAGCCCATGACTTGTGTCATCTCCAAATCATCATCTATTTCCAATGATAATGGTGACACCACTATGCACTCACACATACACATGATCGATCAAACGATGGACATACTAAGTAAGTAACTAGCTATATGGGTTAGGTTAAATGAACAATTGAATGTATGTACTTATCTCATAGATGAAGGATATATTTAATAAGTACATCCAACAGCATAAGGAACACATGATTGCAATAGAGATAGGACATGAGCTTTGGATGGTTTGCAACTATTACGATATAGTCATGGTATGTTTACAATTTTCCATGCAGGGTAATTGCTCAAAAAAGAAACATGGGTTAAATATTTCTTGATCTTAATTAGTGATGGTAGCCGAGGGTAGCTTCCTTGTAATCATGGACATCATCTCGTCATCTGTCAATGATTCACACCAACTTTGGGGCGGGGGACTTTGCTGCAGTCTCCAAATCATGTTCTTAGAGCAACTCTAACTGCCCTTAAATTCAACTCCTCAAATTCAAATTATACACAAACATCTCATTCGAAGCTCAATTTTAAAACTAGATTAAAACCACATATTAAATAATTATAGACAGCCGTCCATAACACAATGCCATAGTTCATAATTAAGTAGATAGCACTCAATTTAGAGCTAAAGTAAACCTAAAATAACCTACATTATGCTAAAATGAACACTAATCGGAGTTGGTGACGAGTTTTATCACCGACGATCTGCTGGAGCCCGATGCCTGGCCGTTGTGGGCGCATCTGCGCGTCTTCGGCAGCCGCTAATCGTCAGCGTCAGCGTCTTGATTTGCAACACCCTTGGCAGCACAGTGCTCCGCCACCGCTGGCGGGTCAGTGAGGAGGGCGGTGACAACCGCAATGTCAACTTGCTTGGCGACACGGTGCTCCTCCTCCTTCCATAGTTGGAGGGGCACCACTATGCTGTCACCGTGTATCGCCGCTCCTTCGTCAGGTTGCTCACCCTCACCCCCTCCTCCTCTGATGATAATGATGATTCAACGCTAGAGTGGGGCTGCTCCGTTCCACATACTTCATCTCGTCGATGGCTCCCCGCACGACGATCCGTGGGAGGTTTTAGCATGAGTAAGGCATAGCATGTGAGTGGGGAGCAGCGTCACCATGGTGACGGCAACGACCAATCAAGCGCCAGGAGTGATTCGGGCAACGGCGGTTGAGAATCCGGGGTCGACGGTGATTTTGGACCAGATTCCGGTGACCTTTGGGAACCACGACAAGGAGGGGATAGGATTTGGGTGAGGCGCCAGTATGAATTTATAGCGGTAGAAGGCCAATCAGCCGTCGTGCCGATGGTTTTGTTGATTTTTTTTCAACAAGGGCTAACTTAGGATTTGATGATGAGTGGGGTGGCTCTCTCAAATTTGAGGCAAAAATGAATCATTTGAGAGTTAACTCATCAAATATATGAGTTTGAGACTTCGGTTAGGTGCAGTTCGACTCCTCAAAAGATGACAATTTGAGGAGTTATGCCAATTTGAGGGTTCGGCTAAACATGCTTTTCCTCACCCTTAGATATACGGGGTAGGTTAAATGAACAATTGAATGTATGTACTTATCTCATAGATGAAGGATGTATTTAATAAATACATCCAACAACATAAGGAACACATGATTGCAATAGAGATAGGACATGAGCTTTGGATGGTTTGCAGCTATTACGATATCGTTATGGTATGTTTACAATTTTCCATGCAGTGTCTCATATTCTATTCAAATGCCTTATTCATACACTGTGAAGATATTTTACCTATGAGAAGGCCACAAATTAATTATCTGACATAACTTTGTACTCCCTCTGTAAACTAATATAAAAACATTTAGATCACTAAAGTAGTAATCTAAACACTCTTATATTAGTTTACGGAGGGAGTAATATGCAAGTGGTTACAAGGTTCAACCATATTTGGTGAATTAAATATAATGTTTTCTCCTCAAAATATGCATTGTGCATCGTTGGCTGTTTTGATGGCTTAATGATAACACCCACATCCATTTTCAAGATAGGATAACAAGCTTTATACAGAAAGTTCGTCCGTATTGAAATCTGAGTCTGTGATGACTTTAGTCGATGGGTTGCATATTATTTTGCTAGTATGATTAATATAATTCCATACAAATCAAAACGGCAACCATACTACACAACTAAGTAGCTAGCCTCCTTAAATTACATGCTTAAATGAACATGTACCATAAGAATGCTTGCTTCAAAAAATACATTTCGTTTGGTTGATCCATTGACCATTTTATATAGTCAAATCAACACAATATCTATGATGATTGATAAACAACTGAGTTATTTTTTTATCTTTGATGAAATACTACTTCATTAATTGTGGATCCATCACGAGTAAATATGTGATCAGTTTTGCTAGCTTGTGTTACAATTTACTGGAACCATCCGAGGTCAAGTTACTATGATCATAGGGCGAAGCTGGTGGTGCGAGTGGCGCAGGGGCTTCGGGTACCTTGACGAAGCGGCCGTTTACCCGTGGCCTGAGTTCAGCGTAAGCTTTTCTGGACTTGTAGCGGATCTTCTTGTCATAGCGCCGCCGCTTCCTCTTCGCCCTATACCTCATCACCTTCGCTTCTCTCTCGTGCATTTGCATTGTGGGATGACGGGCAGCCACCACCATCATCTCTGTGTCAATAGCCATGATCAGTTCATTGCTAGTCAGGCTGGTGAATGCATCCCTGCATAATGGCACCTCTGAACAACAAAAGGAAACAAAACAACCATAAGAGCTCAGTTATATAATTTTCTTGCAGGTAGCAGTTATGTACTTTGTATTCACTGTTATGAAGTACTCCTTCTTAACGAGTCCCTAACCAGAACTTGATCCGGCCCATTTACATTCAGGGATTCACTGTATTGTAATCGGTCTATTTTTTTAGATGGTGGAAGAGATTACTCTCCTGGCCTCTGCGTCCATAGATGCACGCAGTCCAAATCCTAAACCCTAAGACTGCTAGCAAGTTATTAAGTAAGCAATTTCCTGATGCAAACTAATTAAAAGGAGCCTGTTTTGATTTCACGAGATTTTGGTCCTTTTTGGATCTCCTGATCTTTGATCAGTTTGAGAACTCCCTGGAGCAATCACCCGGTCGCTACCCAAGTTAGGAGATTAGTATCAGCTATTTTTTTAGATGGTGGAAGAGATTACTCTCCTGGCCTCTGCGTCCATAGATGCACGCAGTCCAAATCCTAAACCCTAAGACTGCTAGCAAGTTATTAAGTAAGCAATTTCCTGATGCAAACTAATTAAAAGAAGCCTGTTTTGATTTCATGAGATTTTGGTCCTTTTTGGATCTCCTGATCTTTGATCAGTTTGAGAACTCCCTGGAGCAATCACCCGGTCGCTACCCAAGTTAGGAGATTAGTATCAGCTATTTTTTTAGATGGTGGAAGAGATTACTCTCCTGGCCTCTGCGTCCATAGATGCACGCAGTCCAAATCCTAAACCCTAAGACTGCTAGCAAGTTATTAAGTAAGCAATTTCCTGATGCAAACTAATTAAAAGGAGCCTGTTTTGATTTCACGAGATTTTGGTCCTTTTTGGATCTCCTGATCTTTGATCAGTTTGATAACTCCCTGGAGCAATCACCCGGTCGCTACCCAAGTTAGGAGATTAGTATCAGCTATGAGCTATAGGCTTGAAAAGTTGTTAGGAAACTAAAATACAAACATTCAAATCAAAATGATCACATAAAATGCTCCCCCCCCCCCCCCCCTCTTTCACATCTTCTAATATATTCACATGCAATACTCGTGCATGTTTCAAAAATAAATGAGAGAGGGTGCATGGACCCAACATATTAACAAGAATATGTGGATACTCCTATATGAGATGATTATATGGACCCAGCATATCAACTACAGAGGAACCTCTTATCTTCAGCACATCAACATTGCTTCGACCTACGGAGGAACTTTACCTTTTTGTAGGGGTTGGGTAGATGAAAATTAACTGTGATTTTCGTTAGCAGGAAGCCGGTCCGTGCGGACGCATCGATCGGGAAGAGATGGAAAACTTAATCAGCTGTACTACTCACGATGGTGGCTGTTGTTGGCAGCGCCGGTGGCTGCAGAAGTTGCGCCATGTGTCGGTCGCCGGTGTCCACCCCCAACTTGAGCCTGCTACTGTTCCCTGCAGCTGGGGGTTCATGAAACGGCGTGGATGTCCATGCTGTGCGGTGGTGGTAGTCGTCCGGGGGTAGCGGTGGGTGGTCCAAGCAGAGCCATGATACTGGTGGCTCGCCGTTGCGCTGGTGGTAGCCTTGGCCGCCGAAGAACTGGTACTCGTGCTGGTGCAGCCTGTTCTGGTGATGATGAAAAGGCGAGATTATGTGGTGGTGGTGGTGGTGAGGGCAGTTGCTGGTGCCGCATTGGCGTTGTGGTGGCGTCGATGGCAGAAGACCTGGCACGGTAGATGCAACAGTACAGTTCTGAAGATGGTTTGGTGGCAAGTGGCTGCGGCGGCCTCATACCTGACAGGCGTCCTGGTTGAGGAGTGCACCGGATTAGTGGGTGCCCCATATCCGGAAAGCGTCCTGGTTGGGACCTCATGTCTTAGATGTTTAGGTTTCGCTGCGAGGTCTGTTTGATATTAGGCCTAGATTATCAGTATCCCTTCATCAACTAGATAGGAGTAGCGACAAATGTTGCCTAGACGGTGGCTTTAGTTTTACTGTTATATGACTTTATAAAGTTTTGTGTAAATAATTGATAAAGTGGCTGCATGCATCGTTCAGATGCAGAGGCCGGGGTTCTCCTCCATTTTCAAAAAAGAAAAAAGTTGCTGGCGCCGCATAGCATGGACATATATACTAAGCTCCAAGTTTGTTTGTTTGTTCGTGGTACGGTGTGATCTGGTGTGTAGAGGAGAAGATGGATGGAGGAAGAAGAGGGAGCTTAGCTTGCTTGCTAGTAGTGGAGGAGCAGCTGAGAGCGATGACGAGTACTACTACTGCACTTGTAGCTATACTCCTGCAGTGCAGTACTGCATATATCTAGCTAGGCAGGCAGCTTTTTTTTTTAGAAAAGGAAGATGACCCTCGGCCTCTGCATCTGGACTATGCATACGGCCACTTTATTAATTATTCTCACAAGACCTTACAAAGTCATATAACAATAAGACTAAAGCCGCTGTTTAAGCAACAAACTGTCGCTACACCTATCCAATTGATGAAGGGGCGCATATAACCTGGGCCTAATACCAAACAGACATCGCAGCCAAGCCTAACATCTAAGATCTGAGACCCCAACCTAGCTACTTGCCGGGTCTGGGACACATACTGGTCCGGCATGCTCTCAGAGGCCGCCGCCGCCAACTGCCACTGCTCCATCTTCAGAACTGTACTGATGCATCAACCTTACTCGGTCCAGCTATCGTCGACGCCACCACGGCGCCCAACGGCACCTCCTCCCTGCGCGCAAACAGCCGTACACGTCGCGGTCGCCACTGATACACCTCAGCGCCATGCTGCCACGTACCACCAGCCGACACTGCTTGAAGCCCTTGGAGGATTTGTCGTGCGTGGCACCTGCCGACCAGGCATGACCAAGCGTAGCACCTGTCGGTCAGGCATGACTTGACATCTCCACCGAAGCTCCGTGCAAGACGAAGCCGCTCCACCTCCTGTCTCTGACTTCCAGCGCTGCTCCACAAAACGACGCTCCCAAAAGAGAAACGACACCGCGGTGCCGCCATCGTCCGGTCTGGAACATCAGATCCTAGGGTTTCCCCCGGAGCAATACGAGTGGGTCGACGGTAGTCACATGATGATGCCTTCATCAAGGTAACGACGTGGAACGCTGCCATCGCCCGCCGTCGGCTTGGTTTTCACCGGCAACTACGTCACCCCAATCGCAGCTGGTGCCAGATGACGGATCCCGAGATCCGAACACCCAGCCTTAGGCCGACCACCTCTGACGGAAGAGATGACCACCACCGCCGGCTGCACTGGTCAGAACAGATCTGATCGGAGGTGCCGCCGACGAGACCACCATTCCCTCCACGCCGCCGTCGCCCGATCTGAAGGTAGCATGCACGCCACGCAGCCAAGCCGGCCGCCGTTGACGCAGCCGCCGCTGCCGCCCGAAGAGCCATCCGCAGCGCCCGCAACCCTGGCCTCCGCCGCGCCAAGCCGTCGCCGTCCGAGGACGGGCCGGCCTCCCGCCGCCTGCCGCCATCCGCCGCGCTGCAGATCTCAGATCGGTCGCACCACCACACGCCTTGGGGTCCTCCCCACCCCGGAGATGCGCAAGAGAGGAGATCCCCCGCCACCGCCGTCGGCCCCTGGGCTTAGCCCGGCAGCGTCTTCCGGCGGAGGAGGAGGAAAGGGAGGAGGAAATTTGCGGCGGCGGAGGAACGGGAGGAGGAAATTTGCGGCGGCGACGGCTAGGTTTCTAGCCGCCCGAGTCGCCCCAGGCGGAGGACGACGCGGGCGTCGGGCCTGGCCAGCTAGGCAGGCAGCTACCAGACGAAATATTTTGTTCCGAGAATTACTGAACGGCGATGGATCGAATCGACCCAACTAATGAACGGGTAGGAATAGATACCAGCGATCCCTTGGTTGTTATTTCTTTCTTACGTGCATGTTGCGGAGCCATGCAGCTTGTTTGTCTTACTAGTCGGGAAGGAATCCCCACATGATTTTATGTCCACGCAAGGCCACCGCTAGATATTTGTCGCTTTTATGTGTCCTTGTCAAAGCAAGACTGACAAAGCACATAAAGGCATGGCCAATGGGTAGCCTCAGCCTGTTGCCCCGCAGGTACACGTAGGTTCGGAACTAGGTTCGGACAAAAAGGTATAGCCTCGCGGTAGGGCAATTTTGACTATTTTAATCTGTGGACGAAATCAATTCACCAAATGAACTGTCCGTGAAACTATTTCACAGCATTGACCCTTTTGTGTAGCGCCCGCCACGCAGGTGCCACACCCTACGGTGCAGCGCCTAGCTCGGGGGCGTTGCACCTCAGTCCACCGTGGCAGCCCCTGGGCCCGCACCCAGTAGTGCAGCGCCTCAGAGCTAGGCGCTGCACCGTAATGTGCAGCGCCCGGCCCGCAGGCGCTGCACTGTGACTTAGATGCCAGCCGCCCGCTGCCCCCCCCCCCCACCCCACCCATTCGTTCCAGAGGAGTTACAGAACAAGCGGCCGGCGGCTTCCTCCTCTCCCCCTCTCAATCCCCTCTTAAAAAATCTTCAAATCTGACGATTTGGCCCGTGGATTCCTTCACCAATCCATCCTAGAAGGTACTTTTCTCCGATCCCCTTCTTTCTATCCATAGAATATATGCTATTTCGGAGATTTGAGAAACCCTTGTTTGAATCTTGTGTGTATTAGATTTAGGGAATTTTTGTTTGAATCTTGCATGTATTAGATTTGGGGAACCCTTGTTAGACTAGAATGTGGTTTGGATACATAGGTTGACATGTTATTTATATAGTTTGGATACATAGGTTGACATTTTATTTATATGGAAAAGATATTTGTATTGAATCTTGCATGAGGTAGGCTTAGTTTAGTTTATTGAAATTACATTTGTATTGGCAAGAATGGTTTGGATACATATGCTTTGTATTTTGCATCTAGTAGGCGTACTTTAGTTTATTTGTATTGAAAAGATAATCGTGTTGACAAGAAAGCTTTCTTTCAAAATTGTTAGGATGGTTTGGCTTCTCGATGATCACTGGGACAAACAACACCGGTCGTACGCTATGACGGTGGAGCAGCGGGTAATAATGAAAGTGGCCTGTTTTATGAATTTCGTATTTATTTCAAACACAAATGCCCCATATGTAATGTTATGAATTGTTTGTTTGTAGGCGCTTGCACCTTTGAAGCTTCGTTCTCACGGGGTCACCCTTGGGTGGATGCGCTATGATGAGCAATACACACCGTATGTAAGGGAGACGGGACTTCTCCCTTTCATTCATATGGTCAGACGGTCGACGCCACCCAACAATGCTCCAGCACTCACCGCGCTTATTGATCATTGGCGGCCGGAGACACATAGTTTCCATCTACGGACCGGGGAGATGACAGTGACGCTCCAGGATATTGCTATGATCACCGGTCTTCCTATCGATGGGAATCCTCTATGTATGAGCACCGATTCCGATGGGTGGCGCGCGCAGATGCATGCCCTTATCGGTATGGTTCCTTCGGAGCCTCCAGAACCAGCAGCAGAAAACAAGAAGGAAAGAGTCGCAGCCGGTGCTACTTTCACGTGGATTACTGAGCACTTTGGTACTTGCCCACCGGAAGCTGATGAGGACACGGTCAAGATATATGCTCGTGTCTACATGTGGTATGTGATATCCAGGACTATGTTTGCTGATGGCATAGGCAAGAATGCTCCATGGATGTGGTTGAAGGCGTTGACCGTCTTCGATAGCAAATGGAGTTGGGGTTCGGCGACACTGGCTTACTTGTATAGACAGGTATGAAGTTGTTTCTTTTTCACTTCATTGCTACATTATGAATGCAATCTTGCTCTTAATTGAACCATGTTCTCTTTTATGTGCAGTTGGACGAAGCCTGTTGTAGGTCATCTGGAGGTATTGGTGGTTGTTTGCTTGCACTTTCCATATGGAGCTGGGAGCGTTTGCCAGTTGGACGTCCGAAGAAGGTGAAGTACGATGATTGGGACGACAAAGGCGACCTACTACGGCTACCCACTTGGGCTTACAAGTGGGATGTGATAAATGAGACGACAAATGATCCCTCGGTCATGTACAAGTTGTACCAGAGTGAGCTTGACGCGATCACGCCTGAGCAGGTGAATTGACATGGCATAAGTGATTATGATGCTTCTATTGCAACTCGATATCAATTTTGCATTCTATCCCATTTTGCAGGTGATACGGGAGCCGTATGGAACAGGAGATAGTTTTGGTAACCCTTTAGAGTTCAGGCTGAATCCGATGTGCACTAGGGATAGGGATCTCTGGCGTATGCGGTGCCCACTCATATGCAACTGGGCGGTTGAGCTTCACCTCCCACATCGAGTGCGCCGTCAGTTTGGTTTGTTCCAGGCACATCCGCCGGAGTGGGAGGACACGGACAAGTTGCTACACGCGTAAGATATAATTAACCTTGAGTACTTAGCAGCTTCTCGGCGGTTTCGATGCTACTAATATTATGTTTCTAACTTGCAGGTTGGATAGGAAAAGGCAGCGGAAGATTAAGGATTGGGCCAAGCATCACAGAAAGTATGTCGTACAGTTTGCGCTTAGTGTGGAGCAAGCTAGGGCTGGAAAAGGAGTCCAGCTTCGTGAGCACTGCCCTGTAGCGTTCAACAACTATCTCACATGGTTTCTTGCAAGTACCCGTGTGGAGGTATGCAAGCCGGCGTATGCTGAGGAGATTTTGGAAGAACCCACTGTTTTTGATGAGGTATCCCAACACCAGTACAACGCATTAGTCAGGAAAGGCAACTCAATGATCCCTTCAGCTCCAATGATGAACTTTTTTTGTGGCCATGACCTTTGCATTCCCCACAACGGGAGCTCTCACGAGGCTCTTGGAATTGATCGTTTCCCGCTTCGCGGCGGCCACCATGGCCCCATCCGTCCATGTCGCCTCTAAAACGCTTTGTTTTACGTCTACCACGTTTAACAACCTTCAACTCCGGATCCGACCATAGTTGAACTCCATGGTACTCCGGCCATTGTGATTGGTCAAAGTATGGGTGAAAGCGGGGAGCCCATGTTTTCTTGACCGTCATGATTGAGAACTCCAACTCCCTCATGGTGCGTGGGTGATTGATGTCCACATTTCTAACGCGATCGGTGGTATACAAATGTGAGCATGGGAGATGAAGCAACAATGGCCTCCCGCAAGAGCAATCACATTGTGTTAACGACACCTTGAAAGCCCGACCTCCATGTTGCCGGCCATCGTTTGTGGTTCCTCCTGGCTCTTTCACTTCATACTTTCACTCTTCGTTGTCATATAATATAGCTTCTTTTGAGTCCGCCTTTCGTGATTGAAATTCTAACCATTCATCAACCTTGGGTGGGAACTTGTACTTGTACTTGCGCGGGTTCTCACCCGCTATCTATGCATCAGTTTCCATTGAGTACTTTAGAAAGTACGCATTCATCTTGTCAAATGTGTATTGAACTATTGCCGTCACGGGTAATCCACGTGCACCTTTGAGCACCCTATTGAAGCATTCGGCCATATTGCTTGTCATTTGACCGTATCTTCGGCCATCTTCATCAAAAGCACGTGCCCACTTGTTCCGGTATTGAATGTGCCTATTGAGAAAGTCTTGACCCCCGGCATCAAGCTTTTTGTGTGCGAGCAATTTGTTCAACAAAGTGGCGAACCGCTTCTCGGAGAAAGCAAGACAACAATCTTGAAGATCATCGACCAACTCCTTAAGGCCACATGCCCTATAGAAGTTCGAACAAAAGTGCCTCATGCACCATCGATGGTGCAACGGAGCATGCCCGGGAATGTCAATCTCCAGTGCGTTAAGAATTCCTGCATGCCGATCCGATATGACACAAATTTTCCTTTGAGCGGGTAACACCTTCGTCCTCAAAAGACGCATAAACCACTCCCAGTTGTCATTGTTCTCCGCCTCAACCAAAGCAAATGCCAATGGCAACACCCGGTTATTGGCATCACTTGCTATCGCAACCAACAAGGTGCCCTTGTATTGTCCGGTCAAGAACGTGCCATCAATGGAGATGACCGGCCTACAGTGTTCGAAAGCCCTCACGCATTGCTCGAACGCCCAAAATGCACGGCCAAATACTCGGACTTTCTTTCCTTCATAAACCGTTGTTTGGTGCCCATGAGGCTCGACAACATGAACCATGCCCGGGTTTGTGGCGGCCATGGCTAACAACAACCTAGGGATTCGGTTGTATGCTTCCTCCCAAGTACCATACAACATCTTAAATGCGGCTTGCTTCGCCTTCCATGCCTTGCCGTACTTCACCTTGTAATGAAAGATGGCTTTCACAAGGTCAATGACATGTTGGACGCTCATTGTTGGAAGTGTGGATATTGAGTTGGAGAGCCTGTAAGCGATGAACTCAGACGTGAGTTGTCTGTGGTCTTGGGACACAATCTTGCCATCCACCCTTTTGCCTCGGCACATGTGAGTTGGCACACAACTCACTACGTGCCAAGCGGGACCTCCTTTCCATGGTCTTGCACGCACAATCCACGGACATATTTCATCTTCACATGCACATGCAACCGTGTAGCGCACATTGACGTCCGAATGCACCACCTTGTGTGGATGATAATGCGTAACCGAGTAGTTGTCGAGCCACATCTTCAATTCCAAGAAGGTTTCGAACTTACACCCTTTACCAATCCGGTTCTTGTCGTCTCCCAAATCACGGTGAGAGCTTGGCCTAACCCCAAGAGATATAGATTTGCCACCATCCACAACGGCTTCATCCGCGAGACTAACATCCTTGAACAATGGTGTCTTGTGATCCCGACCGAATACCTTCTCGAAAGTTTCGGCCTCCTTCATCGTGAACCCCTCCTCATCAACTTGTTCATCGGGACCTTCGTCATCCGAATCCGATGCATATGCACGGGAAAAAGGGATGGAATGGTCCATTGTCTCTTGCAAATGATATTTGTCAAGATCACCCACATTGTTGTCATGGAGATCAACTTCATTGTCATCGTCTGCATACTCATCATTGTCCTCTTGCAAAGCTTCATCTTGGTTGTTTGTAAACGGGCTCAATGTTGGCCTCACTTCTTGGGTCAAAAGAGGTTCAACAATTTCATCTCGCTTCAAGGGTGGGGGGCTACTAGCAGCCAAAGGGGAGGGTTTCCGGTTCAAGTCCAAATGCAAATTTGAATCAACCTTCTTCGTTGCAAATAACTCAAGAGCCTTGTCAAGTGAATCGGCCACCGTTTCCTTGTATGCAACCCAACGTTGCTCCGAGTTGATACGCATTGTCTTCCAACGGATGTGCATTCCAAAACCTACATTATGCCTTCCCTCCAACTCAACGATATCACTAGGGTCCATCCAATTCAAATCTTTCCTCACTTGTTGCAAGAGCTCCGCATAGCTAGGACTACTATCAAACAACATATCTAGCTCATCCGGATCCGGTTCAATATTGCCTTTCGAGAAGGCGTCTTTGTCCCCATGATGAACAAACACACATGTTCTTTCCATCCCTATAAGCATTCAAACAACACATCGTAACATTGCTTCCATGAGTACTAATTTAAGGATTAACACGGAATACAAACCCTAATGTATATATATATCAAACAACAACCCTAACCCTAACCCTAACCATAACCCTAACCCTAACCATAACCCTAACCCTAACCATAACCCTAACAATAACCCTAACCATAACCCTAGCACCAACATAAGAACACCCATAAGAATAACCCTAACATACTAACAAAGCCTAATCATAGGAAATTGGCAAACAAAGATCTCACATCTCCATGCAAATCTCTAGATCCAAAAAAAACTAGGGTTTCCCAAACTAGCATTACTTGGATCAAAACAAGGGATCGGAGAAGATTACCTTGAGGGAGGGTATGACTTCGAAATCCACGGACAAATTCTTCAAATTTGCAAGTTTTGGGAGAGGATTTGAGAGGGGGGAGAGTGGGAGAGGGGGCAAAGCTCGGGTTGGGGTGTGTGGGGTGGGGGAGTGGGGGAGGGGGGCCCAGCCGCTGGATAAGTCACAGTGCAGCGCCCGAATGCTAGGCGCTGCACATTACATGTGTGGCGCCTAGCTAGGAGGCGCTGCACTGCTGGGTGCGGGCCCAAGGACTGCCACGTGGACTGGCGTGCAACGCCCCCGAGCTGGGCGCTGCACCGTAGGGTGTGGCGCCTGCGTGGCGGGCGCTATACAAAAGGGTCAGTGCTGTGAAATAGTTTCACGGGCAGTTCATTTTGTGAATTGATTTCGTCCACAGGTCAAAATAGTCAAATTTCCCTCGCGGTAGCAAGTGTAGACTGCAGAAGAGCCAGTTCTTCAGGTGTGAAAAGCGAAGAAAGAAAGAAAAGAAATCGCAGCGCTGATGCATGCAAGTGTTTGACGAGATTTTGTCACTTATTTACCTGGCCCGCATGTCATACAGAAAATATAAATAATAATATGAAGCACTAGTTTATACATTCAAGAGCACAAGTGAATGTGCCGTACGTGCATTTTCTTCTCTCTCTCAAATACTTGTGCTAATTTCCTTGGCTTAATTAGGTGGGCTTGACATCATGATACAGCCCATGCCCTGATGGATGGATGCATGGCCGGAGGGACACTATTTATCAATCTTTTATATATAGCATTACTAAAATAGCTTGATGGTGCAACCAAAGGATCAACCCGTACGTACAGTACCTACCAAACGTACGCATGCATGGCCGAACGGCCTGATGGATATTTGCGTGTGAGTTAGTTAGCAGTGCATACTTATCTAGCAAATGGATTGGTACGTGCAGCTCATCATGCAAATCTGATAAGCAAGCCGCTGCGCATGAATCGGCCGCTCGCCAACAGCCTGCGGCGGCGCGCTTGGGATCTCCCTCGCTCATCCACTAACCTAGCTCCTATCTATAAAAGGATATCATCCGATCTTGTAGACGAGTAGGGGAATTGGGCAATGCACCTTGGATGCAGCCGATGAATGCATTGGCATACATATAGTGTTACAGAGAGCGCAGGGTGCGCTGAGTACATGCGCGACGTGTGCGTCGTGGTGCAGTTACAGAGAGGACGTGCCTAGAGCACGACGTGGTCAGCTAGCTACGTGGGCGGGAGAAGAGGTTGTCTGATACCCCGCCGCAGCTGCAGCATCCGGTGGCCGGATGCATAAGCTGGATCGAAACTCTTCAAACGCCGATGTTGGCAGTCCCTTCGTCATCACGTTCGCGAACTGCTGTGTAGTGGGTACATGGAGTACACGAAACTGTCCGAGGGCCACCTTCTCGCGATCGAAGTGTATGTCCAACTCGATGTGCTTCGTGCGTCGGTGGTGGACCGGGTTGGCTGCCATGTACACCGACAAGATGTTGTCGCAGAAGACCACGGTGGCCGAGTGCAGAGGAGCGTGGAGCTCGCCAAGCAGCTGGCGAAGCCAGCAGCATTCAGCCACCGCGTTCGCGACGGCGCGGTACTCAGCCTCGGCGCTCGAACGCGACATAGTTGGCTGCCGCTTGGACGACCAGGAGACGAGAGCATCGCCGAGGAACACCGCATAGCCTGATGTAGAGCGGCGTGTGTCCGGGCACCCGGCCCAGTCGGTGTCGGAGTAGGCGACCAGGTCGAGTGTGTGGACGACCCACGGACGTAGCGAAGAATCCGCTTCACCAACGACAAGTGCTGCTCACGGGGGTCGTGCATGTGTAGGCAAGCTTGCTGCACGGCGTAGGCCAGGTCCGGCCGCGTCATGGTGAGATACTGCAACGCACCCACCAAGCTGCGGTACTCCGAAGGATCGGACACAGGTGCCCCTGCGTCACTGGAGAGCTTGTGGCGGGTGTCGACGGGCGTGCTGACAGGTTTCACGCCACCATGTTGGCGCGATCCAGCAGGTCCTCGACGTACTTGCTCTGGGAGAGGAAGAAGCCATCGGGGCCACGGGCGACGCTGATGCCAAGGAAGTAGTGCAATGGCCCAAGATCCTTCATGGAGAACTCCGCGAGAAGTTGCTGTTGCAGGCGGTGGAGTAGAGCCCGCGTGGACGCGGTGATCACGATGTCATCCACGTACAGAAGAAGATAGGCGACCTCGACGGCGTGGCGAAGAACGAATAGTGAGGGGTCGGATCGTGCAGCCGTGAAGCCGATGGCGCGGAGGAAGGCGGCGAAGCGCTCGAACCACGCCCTCAGTGCCTGCCGCAGCCCGTAGAGTGATCTGTCGAGGAGGCATACGTGATCAGGGTGTCGATCGTCGACGAAGCCAGCCGGTTGTTGACAGTAGACACACTCGGTGAGGAAGCCCTGCAGGAATGCGTTGTTGACGTCCATCTGGTGGACTGGCCACTCCCGAGCAGCGGCAATGGTGAGCACCGCGCGGATGGTGGCGGACTTGACGACTGGCGAGAAGGTCTCATCGAAATCCACGCCGGGGCGCTGGGAGAACCCACGCACCACCCAACGTGCCTTGTACCGTTCCAGCGTCCCGTCAGCCTTGAACTTGTGGCGAAACAACCATTTCCAGGTGAATATGTTAGCGCCGGGCGGCCGTGGCACAAGTGTCCATGTCTGGTTCGCCATCAACGCCCTGTACTCTTCCTGCACTGCGGTTAGCCAGTGGGGATCGCGAATCGCGGTGCGCACGCTCTTTGGTATGGGTGAGGGGGAAGGAGTGGAGACAGCTAGGTTGGCGTCCGCATAGCGTGGGTTTGGATGGAAGATGCTGCGCTGAGCACGGGTGGTCATGGCATGGGTGGGCACATGGCGACTCGGCCGTGGTTGGACGGTGTCGGGAGCATGGGCGGGAGAGCTACGGGGTGCAGTAGCAGGGATGGGCGCCGGCGGGTCACCGTGGCCGACTGGCGATGCTGGGGATGGGGAGGCAGGAGGAGGCGTTGGCGGCAAGGCCATGGGAGGGGAGGCTGGTGAGGTAGCAGCTGCTGGAGTAGGGGTTTTAGGCCCTCGAGCAGCATGGCGTTGCGTGCGGGTTCGACGAGGGATGTCGGGGTGTAGAGGCGGTGCTGGTTCATAGTCAGGAACCGATGAGCTGGGCGTCGGGGGTGAGGCGAAAGGGAAGTGGTGCTCGTCGAACACAACATGGCGAGAGATGATGACCCTGCCAGTCTCTCGGTTGAGACAACGATATCCCTTATGGTCCGGGGAGTAGCCCAGGAAAACGCACGGGTGTGAGCGTGGGGCAAGTTTGTGTGGTGCTGTGGCGGCCATGTTGGGGTAGCACAGACATCCGAACACACGTAGCGCAATGTACTCTGGATGGGCACCATGGAGGAGGAAGAAGGGAGTGTGGTTGGCGCGTGCTCGACACGGTCTACGGTTGAGGAGGAAGGTGGCAGTGGTGAGAGCTTCCACCCAGTATTCATAGGGCATGGAGGCATGGGTCAGCATGGTTCGTGTGACGTCATTGAGCGTTCGAAGGATCCGTTCGGCGCACCCGTTTTGTGGGGATGTATAGGGACATGACATGCGCAGTTGGATTCCTTCGGCAGCGAAGAACGAGCACGAGGTGTGATTATCGAACTCACGCCCATTGTCACTTTGCATGGTCAGAATGTTGAGGTTGAAGTGGCATCGGACGAGAGCTAGGAAAGATTTTATGTGAGAGAAAACATCCGAATTACGGCGTAATGGAAACGTCCAAACAAAGTGACTATAGTCATCCAACAGTACAAGATAATACTGAATGCCGGAGATGCTAGTGACGGGCGAGGTCCAAACATCACAATGAACTAGCTGAAAAAGGAAAGAAAGATACATGATCCAAAGATCCAAATGGTAACCTAACGTGTTTCCCAAGCTGACATGCTTGGCAGACAGGTGATAGGGCACCATGGCTTGGCGTAGACGACGAGCGGAGTGCGCTGTGGAGGGAGTCAGGTCCGGGGTGGCCGAGGCGTTGGTGCCAAGTGTTGGTGGAGACGGCGGTGAGGGCATGGTGTGTGGGCGAGGAGACAGGGTAGAGATTACCGTCGTCATCACATCGGAGGATCACCCGCTTCATCCTTTGTTCCTTTACAGAAAAGCCACGATCATCAAGCTCGACATTAACAGGGTTATCGCGAGCTAAGGCTTTGACAGAGAGTAGGTTTTTGATGAGGTGGGGAGAAACAAGAATGTTGCGAATAGCTAGGGGTTTGGCAGTGGTGGGAATGGTGGTATGGCCAGTGTGCGTTACCGCGAGCGAGTTCCCATCACCAACTGTAATGCCAGAAGATGTATAGGGGAAGGAGGTGGAGAGCATACCAGAGCTGGACGCCATGTGCGACGTGGCACCCGTGTCTAGGTACCAGTCTGCCGTAGGCGTCGTCGGCTGCGGCTGCTGGATGTGGAGGTTGTTGAGGGCCTGCACGAGCGCGCCTTGATCCCATGCCGGTGTGGCCGACGCCCCGTACAGCAGATGAGGTGGTACGACACCATAGTTCCACTGCAGCGGGGGGGCATCGGGCGGGATCGGATGCGGCGCACCGCTGGGCGCCGCCGCTGCCATGTTGTAGTGGTGGGACACGGCGCCAGCGAATGGTGGAGGAGCCCCTGGCGAGGACCGAGGACGCCGGCTCCCGGTGCATGAGGGCGCCACGGCATGGGCCAGGCGTGAACCATGCCCGTCCACAGAGTGGTGGTGGGCGCGGGCGGGGCAGAGACACGCGACGAGGACCCCCCGCCGGAGTTGGAACCGCCGTGGTCGACGGCCTTGCCCTTCCCACGGTTGCACCCGCCGCCCCCGCCGGAGTTGCGGCCCCCGCGGTTACCACCGTTGTTGGCGGCAGGAGGCGAAGCAAGGGAGCACGCGGCGTGCAGCGCCATCTCGCTGGTGGTGTCCGCGGCCTGGCGGCTTTCTTCGAGCAGGAGAAAGGCTCGGCAGCGGAGGAACGACGGAAATGGCGTCTGCATCGTCAGAATAGGAATGGCATAGCGCAGGCGCGGGTGCAGGCCTCTGAACATGTTCAGTACCTGCTCACGGTCACTGACGGGTTCCCCGAGATCGGCCAGGCGATCGGTGCACTCCTTGAGGCGCGTGAAGTAGGTGATGATGGAGGAAGAGCCTTGCTTGATGCGGCGGAAGTCCGTCACGAGGAACACAGCCTGGTGCTCCTGGTTCTCCATGAACAGAGAGGTGATCGCGGCCCAAACCTCCATGGCCGTCGCGTGGCGCTGATGAACGAGGCCGAAAATCTCTGGGCTCACACGTGTGTAAAGCCAGGAGAGGATGTGGGCGTCGTCTTGTAGCCAAGCGGGGTCGTGGCGGCGTGGTGCGCCGATGAGGTGACCGGCGACACCGCTCTTCTGGAACATCACCACGAACAGGGTGCGCCACTGCGAGAAGTTCGGCAGCTGGAGAGTGAGAACGAGGGGCACATGGTGGTTGATGTACACCCCAGCAAGAGGGGAGAGCGACGGCGGCGCCTGGGCGGTGAGTGCACCGTTGGCGAGGGCATCGGGACGCACCCCAAGGGCCAGTGCCGATGGTGTGAGGAGTGGAGGTGCTACGGGTCGGGGGGTGGCGGAGGCAGCGTCATCAAGGGCGCCGGCGAGCGCATGGCCCGGGCCTGGGGGAGGAGGGGGAAGGGGTGGTGGCGGTGGTCCACCCATGGACGGCACGCAGAGGAATGGCAGCGGAAGCGGCGTCAGGCGCTAGACGTAGCCGGCGTCTGATACCATGTAGACGAGTAGGGGAATTGGGCAATGCACCTTGGGTGCAGCCGATGAATGCATTGGCATACATATAGTGTTACAGAGAGCGCAGGGCGCGCTGAGTACATGTGCGACGTGCGCGTCGTGGTGCAGTTACAGAGAGGACGTGCCTAGAGCACGACGTGGTCAGCTAGCTACGTGGGCGGGAGAAGAGGTTGTCTGACAGATCTCTCACGAGGGGAGGCCGCACAGATGGGCTGGCCGCCAGGCTACTCTCACGCACGTGGCTGCCGCCGGCGGGCTACACACCGGAGAGGGAACACAGCCACACACGCGGCCGTTAGGCTGCTCACGCTCACACATGCACGCGTAGACGCCGCCGCCCTTCACATCCACGCACGGCCAGAGAGGGGAGAACGACAACGCCACGCCGCAAGGCGGCTCAGGCGGACACGCGCACAGCCGGCCGCTCAAGCAGAGGCCGCCGTCAGGGTGCACCCACTGAGGAAGACGGAGGCCATGCGGCCATGCCCAGCAGAATTTCATCCCTATAGCCCCATGTGTGCTGATCCTTTCTTCCAATACCTCCACACAAATATTTCCTTAAGATCCATGGAGGTCAGTTCTACTACATCGTGCTCAAGGTGATATGGTAAGATTGGTAAGAATGAATATATTGTTGTTTATTTGATCTATACAGGTCTTTTCCCTCGCTACCGAGCGTACAGGTCATGGCGTCTTGTGAGTGGAGACGAACAGGTCTTGCAAGAGGATGTCATGAGATTATGAGCACAATGAGCAACCTCGGGTAATCAAGGTGAGGTTTATGTTTGTTATATACAGGTACAAGGAGCAGGCAGAAGCCGCCGGGAAGCACGCATGAAGAGGCCGCCGAAAGTCTAGCCCTTGCCCGTGGTGAAGATTGAATCGCCGATCTGAAAATAAATAGGTACAAATCACACGGTGAACAGAGTCCATAGATTCGAAGCTTCATGATCACTATCATTAACTTCCTCTTCAACAGATGTAGGCGCCACAGAAAACATCTTTCTGTGTTGCATCACTCTCTGGTTGAAGTAAATGTTCGACAACCTCATCAAGTTCTATCTTCCTCCCACTCAATTCTTTCGAGAGAAACTCCTTCTCGAGAAAGGACCCGTTCTTAGCGACAAATAATTTGCCCTTGGATCTGAGATATAAGGTATACCCTACTGTCACCTTTGGGTATCCTATGAAGATGTGTTTGTCCGCTTTGGGTTCGAGCTTCTCCGGCTGAAGCCTTAAGCATCGCAGCCCCAAACATTAAGAAACGACAATTTTGGTTTCTTGCCAAACCAATGTTCATACGACGTCGTCTCAACGGACTTAGATGGTGTCCTATCTAAAGTGAATGCATCTGTCTCTAACGCATAACCTCAAAATGAAAACGGTAGATTGGTAAGAGACATCATAGATCACACCATATCTCATAGGGTTCGATTACGACGTCCGGGGACACCATTACCCAGTGGTGTTCCAGGTGGCTTCAACTGTGAAACAATCCCACAATGTCTTAAGTGTTTGCCAAACTCATAACTCAGATATTCTCATTGATCAGATCGTAGGAATTTGATCTTCTTGTTATGATGATTCTTAACTTCACTCTGAAATCGCTTGAACTTTTCAAATGTTTCAGACTTGTGCTTCATTAAGTACATATACCTATATCTACACAAATCGTCAGTGAAGATGAGAAAATAGCGATATCCACCGCACGCTTCAATTCTCATTGGATCACATGCATCAGCATGCATGATTTCCAACAAGTCACTTGCCCGTTTCATTGTACCTGAAAACGGGGTCTTAGTCATCCTGCCCATGAGGCATGGCTCGCATGTGTCAAGTGATTCAAAATCAAGTGACTCCAAACATCCATCGATATGGAGTTTCTTCATGCATCTTACGCCAATATGACCTAAGCGGCAGTGCCACAAGAAAGTGGTACTATCATTATTAACTCTACATCTTTTGGCGTGAACATGCGTATTACCACGACCGAGATTCAATGAACCATTCACATAGGGTGCATGACCATGAAAGGTATTATTCATGTAAACATAATAACCATTATGACCTAATTTAAATGAATAACCGTATTGCAATGAACATGATCTAATCATATTCATGCTCAACGTTGACACCTGATAACATTTATCTAGGTTCATTACTAATCCCGAAGGCAGATGGAGCGTGCGATGGTGATCTCATCAACTTTGGAAATACTTCCAACACACATCGTCACCTCGCCCTTAGCCAGTCTCCGTTTAGTCCGTAGCTTTTGCTTCAAGTCACCAATAATAGCAACTGAACCGGTATCCAATACCCAGGTGCAACCAGGAGTACTAGTGAGGTATACATTAATAACACGTATATACTTTGTTGAAGTTGCCAGCCTTCTTATCTACCATGCATTTGGGGTAATTCCGCTACCAGTGACCGTTCCCCTTATAATAGAAGCACTTAGTCTCGGGTTTGGGTTCAACCTTGGGTTCCTTCACTGGAGCGGCCACTGGTTTGCCATCCATGAAGTTTCCCTTCTAGCCCTTGCCCTTCTTGAAACCAGTGGTCTTGTTAAACCATCAACACTTGATGCTCCTTCTTGATTTCTACCTTGTGCGGTCTTAAGCACCGCGAACAGCTCCGGGATCAACTCCATCCCTTGCATGTCATAGTTCATCACGAAGATCTAGTAGCTTAGTGATAGTGGCTAGAGAACTCTATCAATCACTATCTTATCTGGGAGTTTAACTCCCACTTGATTTAAGTTATTGTAGCACCCAGACATTCTGAGCACATGCTCACTAGCTGAGCTATTCTCCTCCATCTTGTTGGAAAAAAAACTTGTCAGAGGTCTCACACCTCTCAACACGGGCATGAGCCTGAAATCCCAATTTCAGCTCTTGGAACATCTCGTATGTTCTTTGGCGTTCAAAACGTCATTGGAATCCCGATTCTAAGCTGTTAAGTATGGTGCACTAAACTATCAAGTAGTCATCAGGATGTGTCTGTCAGGTGTTCACAACATCCACAGACGACGTTGTAGGGGTTTGCACATCGAGCGGTGCATCAAAGACGTAAGCCTTCTGTGTAGCAGTGAGGACACTCCTCGGACTACGGACCTAGTCCGCATCATTGCTTACAATATCTTTCAACTTAATCTTTCTCTAGAAACGTATTGAAACAGGGAGCTACAACGTGAGCTATTTATCTACAACATATTTGCGAAGACAATTTAGACTATGTTCATGATAATTGGGTTCATCTAATCAAATTATTTAATGAACTCACACTCATCTCTGAGGCATAGGGGATGACACTCATCTCTTCTATATCTTCTGCCGTGGTCGGACATTGAGCTGAGCTCAATTTCACACCTTGCAACACAGGCAAGAACCCCTTCTTAGACTGATCCATATTGAACTTCTTCAATATCTTATCAAGGTATGTGCATTGTGAAAGACCTATGAGGCGTCTTGATCTGTCTCTATAGATCTTGATGCCTAATATATAAGCAGCTTCTCCAAGGTCCTTCATTGAAAAACTCTTATTCAAGTAGGCCTTAATGCTGTCCAAGAGTTCTATATCATTTCCCTGTTGGGGAACGTTGCAGAAAACAAAAAATTTCCTACTCGTTTCACCAAGATCATCTAGGAGTTCATCTAGCAACGAGTCATCGGATGCATCTACATACCTTTGTAGATGGCGCACGGAAGCGTTCAAAAGAACGGTGATGATGTAGTCGTACTAGACGTGATCCAAATCACCGATGACCAGCGCCGAACGGACGGCACCTCCGCGTTCAACACACGTACGGGACGGGAGACGTCTCCTCCTTCTTGATCCAGCAAGGGGGAAGGAGAGGTTGATGAAGATCCAGCAGCACGACGGCGTGGTGGTGGATGCAGGGCGTCACAGAAGCAGGGCTTCGCCAAGACTACGAGGGAGAGACGTAACAGGGGGAGATGGAGGCGCCAGGGGCTGGTGTGAAATCCCTCCTCTCCCTCCCACTATATATACGGGTGCCATGGGGGGGGCGCCGGCCCTAGTAGATGAGATCTACTAGGGGGGGCGGCGGCCAAGGGGAGGTTTCCCTCCCCCCCAAGGCACCTAGGGGTGCCTTCCACCACATGGACTCTTCCATGGTGGAAACCCTAGGCGCATGGGCCTATAGGGGCTGGCGCCCCAGCCCACTATGGGCTGGGTTCCCTCCTATTTCAGCCCATGGGGCCCTCCAGGATAGGTGGCCCCACCTGGTGGACCCCCGGGACCCTTCCGGTGGTCCCGGTACAATACCGATAACCCCGAAACTTGTCCCGATGCCCGAAACAGCACTTCCTATATATAATTCTTTACCTCCGGACCATTCCGGAACTCCTTGTGACGTCCGGGATCTCATCCGGGACTCCGAACAACATTCGGGTTACTGCATATACATATCTTCACAACCCTAGCGTCACCGAACCTTAAGTGTGTAGACCCTACGGGTTCGGGAGACAAGCAGACATGACCGAGACGACTCTCCAGTCAATAACCAACAGCGGGATCTGGATACCCATGTTGGCTCCCACATGCTCCACGATGATCTCATCGGATGAACCACGATGTCGAGGATTCAATCAACCCCGTACGCAATTCCCTTTGTCAATCGATATGTTACTTGCCCGAGATTCGATCGTCGGTATCCCAATACCTCGTTCAATCTCGTTACCGACAAGTCACTTTACTCGTACCGTAATGCATGATCCCGTGACCAGACACTTGGTCACTTTGAGCTCATTATGATGATGCATTACCGAGTGGGCCCAGCGATACCTCTCCGTCATACGGAGTGACAAATCCCAGTCTTGATCCATGTCAACCCAACAGACACTTTCGGAGATACCCGTAGTCTACCTTTATAGTCACCCAGTTACGTTGTGACGTTTGGTATACCCAAAGCACTCCTACGGTATCCGGGAGTTACACGATCTCATGGTCTAAGGAAAAGATACTTTAACATTGGAAAACTCTAGCAAACGAACTATACGATCTTGTGCTATGTTTAGGATTGGGTCTTGTCCATCACATCATTCTCCTAATGATGTGATCTCGTTATCAATGACATCCAATGTCCATAGTCAGGAAATCATGACTATCTGTTGATCAACGAGCTAGTCAACTAGAGGCTTACTAGGGACATGTTGGTGTCTGTTATTCACACATGTATTACGATTTCCGGATAACACAATTATAGCATGAATAAAGACAATTATCATGAACAAGGAAATATAATAATAATGCTTTTATTATTGCCTCTAGGGCATATTTCCAACAGTCTCCCACTTGCACTAGAGTCAATAATCTAGTTACATTGTGATGAATCGAACACCCATGGAATTCTGGTGTTGATCATGTTTTGCTCTAGGGAGAGGTTTAGTCAACGGATCTGCTACATTCAGGTCCGTGTGCACTTTACAAATTTCTATGTATCCATCTTGAACATTTTCACGAATGGAGTTGAAGCGACGCTTGATGTGCCTTGTCTTCTTGTGAAACCTGGGCTCCTTGGCAAGAGCAATAGCTCCAGTGTTGTCACAGAAGAGCTTGATCGGCCCCGACGCATTGGGTATGACTCCTAGGTCGGTGATGAACTCCTTCACCCATATTGCTTCATGTGCTGCCTCCGAGGCTGCCATGTATTCCGCTTCACATGTAGATCCCACCACGACGCTTTGCTTGCAACTGCACCAGCTTACTGCCCCACCATTCAAAATATACACGTATCCGGTTTGTGACTTAGAGTCATCCAGATCTGTGTCGAAGCTAGCGTCGACGTAACCCTTTACGACGAGCTCTTCGTCACCTCCATAAACGAGAAACATTTCCTTAGTCCTTTTCAGGTACTTCAGGATATTCTTAACCGCTGTCCAGTGTTCCTTGCCGGGATTACTTTGGTACCTTCCTACCAAACTTACGGCAAGGTTTACATCAGGTCTGGTACACAGCATGGCATACATAATAGAACCTATGGCTGAGGCATAGGGGATGACACTCATCTCTTCTATTTCTTCTGCCGTGGTCGGACATTGAGCTGTCTCCAAGGTCCTTCATTGAAAAACTTTTATTCAAGTAGGCCTTGATGCTGTCCAAGAGTTCTATATCATTTCCCATCAAAAGTATGTCATCTACATATAATATGACAAATGCTACAGAGCTCCCACTCACTTTCTTGTAAACGCAGGCTTCTCCATAAGTCTGCGTGAACCCAAACGCTTTGATCATCTCATCAAAGCGAATGTTCCAACTCCGAGATGCTTGCACCAGCCCATAAATCGAGCGTTGGAGCTTGCACACCTTGTCAGCATTCTTAGGATCGACAAAACCTTCCGGCTGCATCATATACAATTCTTCCTTAAGGAAACCATTAAGGAATGCCGTTTTGACGTCCATTTGCCATATCTCATAATCATAGAATGCGGCAATCGCTAACATGATTCGGACGGACTTCAGCTTCGCTACCGGTGAGAAAGTCTCATCGTAGTCAACCCCTTGAACTTGTCGATAACCCTTAGCGACAAGCCGAGCTTTATAGATGGTCACATTACCATCCGCGTCTGTCTTCTTCTTAAAGATCCATTTATTTTCTATGGCTCGCTGTTCAACGGGCAAGTCAGTCAAAGTCCATACTTCGTTTTCATACATGGATCCTATCTCGGATTTCATGGCTTCCAGCCATTTTTCGGAATCCGGGCCCGCCATCGCTTCTTCATAGTTCGAAGGTTCACCGTTGTCTAACAACATGATTTCCAAGACAGGGTTGCCGTACCACTCTGGTGCGGAACGTGTCCTTGTGGACCTTCGAATTTCAGTAGGAGCTTGATCAGAAGTATCTTGATCATTATCATTAACTTCCTCTCTAGTCGGCGCTGGCACCTCAGGAACATTTTCTTGAGTTGCGCCATTTTCCGGTTCAAGAGGTAATACTTCATCAAGCTCTACTTTCCTCCCACTTACTTCTTTCGAGAGAAACTCTTTCTCTAGAAAGGACCCATTCTTGGCAACAAAGATCTTGCCTTCGGATCTTAGGTAGAAGGTATACCCAATAGTTTCTTTAGGGTATCCTATGAAGACGCATTTTTCCGACTTGGGTTCGAGCTTCTCAGGTTGAAGTTTCTTGACATAAGCATCGCATCCCCAAACTTTTAGAAACGACAGCTTAGGTTTCTTCCCAAACCATAATTCATACGGTGTCGTCTCAACGGATTTCGACGGAGCCCTATTTAAAGTGAATGCGGCAGTCTCTAAAGCATAGCCCCAAAAAGATAGCGGTAAATCAGTAAGAGACATCATAGATCGCACCATATCTAATAGAGTGCGATTACGACGTTCGGACACACCATTACGCTGAGGTGTTCCAGGTGGCGTGAGTTGTGAAACTATTCCACATTTTCTTAAGTGCGTGCCAAATTCGTGACTCAAGTATTCTCCTCCACGATCTGATCGTAGAAACTTGATTTTCCTGTCATGTTGATTTTCAACCTCACTCTGAAATTCCTTGAACTTTTCAAAGGTTTCAGACTTGTGTTTCATTAAGTAGATATACCCATACCTACTTAAATCATCAGTGAGGGTGAGAACATAACGGTAGCCACCGCGAGCCTCAACACTCATTGGACCGCACACATCAGTATGTATGATTTCCAATAAGTTGGTTGCTCGCTCCATTGTTCCTGAGAACGGAGTCTTGGTCATTTTACCCATAAGGCATGGTTCGCACGTGTCAAATGATTCATAATCAAGAGACTCTAAAAGTCCATCTGCTTGGAGCTTCTTCATGCGTATGACACCTATGTGACCAAGGCGGCAGTGCCACAAGTATGTGGAACTATCATTATCAACCTTACATCTTTTGGTACTCACATTATGAACATGTGTAGCATTACGTTCGAGATTCATAAAGAATAAACCATTCACCATAGGAGCATGACCATAAAACATATCTCTCATAAAAATGGAACAACCATTATTCTCAGATTTAAAAGAGTAGCCATCTCGAATTAAACGAGATCCCGATACAATGTTCATGCTCAAAGCTGGCACTAAATAACAATTATTAAGGTTTAAAACTAATCCCGAAGGGAGATGCAGAGGTAGCGTGCCGACGGCGATCACATTGACCTTGGAACCATTCCCGACGCGCATCGTCACCTCGTCCTTTGCCAGTTTCCGCTTATTCCGCAGCCCCTGCTTTGAGTTACAAATGTGAGCAACTGCACCGGTATCAAATACCCAGGAGCTACTACGGGCACTAGTAAGGTACACATCAATTACATGTATATCACATATACCTTTTGTTTTGCCGGCCTTCTTATCCACTAAGTACTTAGGGCAGTTCCGCTTCCAGTGACCGCTTCCCTTGCAATAAAAGCACTCAGTCTCGGGCTTGGGTCCATTCTTTGGCTTCTTCCCGGCAGCTTTCTTGCCGGGCGCGGAAACCTCCTTGCCGTCCTTCTTGAAGTTCTTTTTACCCTTGCCTTTCTTGAACTTAGTGGTTTTATTGACCATCAACACTTGATGCTCCTTCTTGACTTCTACCTCCGCTGATTTCAGCATTGAGAACAACTCAGGAATGGTCTTTTGCATCCCCTGCATGTTGAAGTTCATCACAAAGCTCTTGTAGCTTGGTGGAAGCGACTGGAGGATTCTGTCAATGACCGCATCATCCGGGAGATTAACTCCCAGCTGAGACAAACGGTTATGCAACCCAGACATAGTGAGTATGTGCTCACTGACAGAACTATTTTCCTCCATCTTACAGCTGAAGAACTTATCGGAGACTTCATATCTCTCGATCCGGGCATGAGCTTGAAAAACCATTTTCAGCTCTTCGAACATCTCGTATGCTCCATGTCTCTCAAAACGTTTTTGGAGCCCCGGCTCTAAGCTGTAAAGCATGCCGCACTGAACGAGGGAGTAGTCGTCAACACGTGTCTGCCAAGCGTTCATAACGTCTTGGTTCTGTGGGACGGGAGGATCACCTAGCGGTGCTTGTAGGACATAATCTTTCTTGGCAGCTATGAGGATGATCCTCAGGTTCCGGACCCAGTCCGTATAGTTGCTGCCATCGTCTTTCAGCTTGGTTTTCTCTAGGAACGCGTTGAAGTTGAGGACTACGTTGGCCATTTGATCTACAAGACATATTGCAAAGATTTTAGACTAAGTTCATGATAATTAAGTTCATCTAATCAAATTATTAATGAACTCCCACTTAGATTAGACATCCCTCTAGTCATCTAAGTATTACATGATCCGAGTTAACTAGACCGTGTCCGATCATCACGTGAGACGGACTAGTCAACGTCGGTGAACATCTTCATGTTGATCGTATCTTCTATACGACTCATGCTCGACCTTTCGGTCTTCTATGTTCCGAGGCCATGTCTGTACATGCTAGGCTCGTCAAGTCAACCTAAGTGTTTGCATGTGTAAATCTGTCTTACACCCGTTGTATGTGAACGTCTGAATAAAACACCCGATCATCACGTGATGTTTTGAAACAGCGAACTGTCGCAACGGTGCACAGTTAGGGGGAACACTTCTTGAAATTTTATGAGGGATCATCTTATTTACTACCGTCGTTCTAAGTAAACAAGATGCAAAACATGATAAACATCACATGCAATCAATTAATAAACGTGACATGATATGGCCAATATCACATAGCTCCTTTGATCTCCATCTTGGGGCTCCATGATCATCTTGTCACCGGCTTGACACCATGATCTCCATCATCATGATCTCCATCATCGTGTATCCATGAAGTTGCTCGCCAACTATTACTTCTACTACTATGGCTAACGCGTTTAGCAATAAAGTAAAGTAATTTACATGGCGTTCCTCAATGACACGCAGGTCATATAAAAGAATAAAGACAACTCCTATGGCTCCTGCCGGTTGTCATACTCATCGACATGCAAGTCGTGATTCCTATTACAATAGCATGAACATCTCATACATCACATATAGATCATTCATCATTCATCACAACTTTGGCCATATCATATCACAAACCACTTGCTGCAAAAACAAGTTAGACGTCCTCTAATTGTTGTTGCAAGTTTTACGTGGCTGAATTAGGGTTCTAGCAAGAACGTCTTCTTACCTACGTTAAAGCCACAACGTGATTTGTCAACTTCTATTTACCCTTCATAAGGACCCTGTTCATCAAATCCGCTCCAACTAAAGTAGGAGAGACAGACACCCGCCAGCCACCTTATGCAACTAGTGCATGTTAGTCGGTGGAACCGGTCTCACGTAAGCGTACGTGTAAGGTTGGTCCGGGCCGCTTCATCCCACAATACCGCTGAAGCAAGAAAAGACTAGTAACGGCAAGAAAGTTGACAAATCTACGCCCAACCCTCATTGTGTTCTACTCGCGCAAGAAGAACTACGCATAGACCTAGCTCATGATGCCACTGTTGGGGAACGTTGCAGAAAACAAAAAATTTCCTACTCGTTTCACCAAGATCATCTAGGAGTTCATCTAGCAACGAGTCATCGGATGCATCTACATACCTTTGTAGATGGCGCACGGAAGCGTTCAAAAGAACGGTGATGATGTAGTCGTACTCGACGTGATCCAAATCACCGATGACCAGCGCCGAACGGACGGCACCTCCGCGTTCAACACACGTACGGGACGGGAGACGTCTCCTCCTTCTTGATCCAGCAAGGGGGAAGGAGAGGTTGATGAAGATCCAGCAGCACGACGGCGTGGTGGTGGATGCAGGGCGTCACAGAAGCAGGGCTTCGCCAAGACTACGAGGGAGAGACGTAACAGGGGGAGATGGAGGCGCCAGGGGCTGGTGTGAAATCCCTCCTCTCCCTCCCACTATATATACGGGTGCCATGGGGGGGGCGCCGGCCCTAGTAGATGAGATCTACTTGGGGGGCGGCGGCCAAGGGGAGGTTTCCCTCCCCCCCAAGGCACCTAGGGGTGCCTTCCACCACATGGACTCTTCCATGGTGGAAACCCTAGGCGCATGGGCCTATAGGGGCTGGCGCCCCAGCCCACTATGGGCTGGGTTCCCTCCTATTTCAGCCCATGGGGCCCTCCAGGATAGGTGGCCCCACCTGGTGGACCCCCGGGACCCTTCCGGTGGTCCCGGTACAATACCGATAACCCCGAAACTTGTCCCGATGCCCGAAACAGCACTTCCTATATATAATTCTTTACCTCCGGACCATTCCGGAACTCCTCGTGACGTCCGGGATCTCATCCGGGACTCCGAACAACATTCGGGTTACTGCATATACATATCTTCACAACCCTAGCGTCACCGAACCTTAAGTGTGTGGACCCTACGGGTTCGGGAGACAAGCAGACATGACCGAGACGACTCTCCAGTCAATAACCAACAGCGGGATCTGGATACCCATGTTGGCTCCCACATGCTCCACGATGATCTCATCGGATGAACCACGATGTCGAGGATTCAATCAACCCCGTACGCAATTCCCTTTGTCAATCGATATGTTACTTGCCCGAGATTCGATCGTCGGTATCCCAATACCTCGTGCAATCTCGTTACCGACAAGTCACTTTACTCGTACCGTAATGCATGATCCCGTGACCAGACACTTGGTCACTTTGAGCTCATTATGATGATGCATTACCGAGTGGGCCCAGCGATACCTCTCCGTCATACGGAGTGACAAATCCCAGTCTTGATCCATGTCAACCCAACAGACACTTTCGGAGATACCCGTAGTCTACCTTTATAGTCACCCAGTTACGTTGTGACGTTTGGTATACCCAAAGCACTCCTACGGTATCCGGGAGTTACACGATCTCATGGTCTAAGGAAAAGATACTTTGACATTGGAAAACTCTAGCAAACGAACTATACGATCTTGTGCTATGTTTAGGATTGGGTCTTGTCCATCACATCATTCTCCTAATGATGTGATCTCGTTATCAATGACATCCAATATCTATAGCCAGGAAATCATGACTATCTGTTGATCAACGAGCTAGTCAACTAGAGGCTTACTAGGGACATGTTGGTGTCTGTTATTCACACATGTATTACGATTTCCGGATAACACAATTATAGCATGAATAAAGACAATTATCATGAACAAGGAAATATAATAATAATGCTTTTATTATTGCCTCTAGGGCATATTTCCAACATTCCCATCAAAAGTATGTCATCTACATATAATATGAGAAATGCTACAGAGCTCCCACTCACTTTCTTGTAAACGCAGACTTCTCCATAAGTCTGTGTAAACCCAAACGCTTTGATCATCTCATCAAAGCGAATGTTCCAACTCTGAGATGCTTGCACCAGCCCATAAATCGAGCGTTGGAGCTTGCACACCTTGTTAGCATTCTTAGGATCGACAAAACCTTCCGGCTGCATCATATACAATTCTTCCTTAAGGAAACCATTAAGGAATGCCGTTTTGACGTCCATTTGCCATATCTCATAATCATAAAATGCGGCAATTGCTAACATGATTCAGACGGACTTTAGCTTCGCTACCGGTGAGAAAGTCTCATCGTAGTCAACCCCTTGAACTTGTCGATAACCCTTAGCGACAAGGCGAGCTTTATAGATGGTCACATTACCATCCGTGTCTGTCTTCTTCTTAAAGATCCATTTATTTTCTATGGCTCGCCGCTCAACGGGCAAGTCAGTCAAAGTCCATACTTCGTTTTCATACATGGATCCTATCTCGGATTTCATGGCTTCTAGCCATTTGTCGGAATCCGGGCCCGCCATCGCTTCTTCATAGTTCGAAGGTTCACCGTTGTCTAACAACATGATTTCCAAGACAGGGTTGCCGTACCACTCTGGTGCGGAACGTGTCCTTGTGGACCTTCGAATTTCAGTAGGAGCTTGATCAGAAGTATCTTGATCATTATCATTAACTTCCTCTCTAGTCGGCGCTGGCACCTCAGGAACATTTTCTTGAGTTGCGTCATTTTCCGATTCAAGAGGTAATACTTCATCAAGCTCTACTTTCCTCCCACTTACTTCTTTCGAGAGAAACTCTTTCTCTAGAAAGGACCCATTCTTGGCAACAAAGATCTTGCCTTCGGATCTTAGGTAGAAGGTATACCCAATAGTTTCTTTAGGGTATCCTATGAAGAGGCATTTTTCCGACTTGGGTTCGAGCTTTTCAGGTTGAAGTTTCTTGACATAAGCATCGCATCCCCAAACTTTTAGAAACGACAGCTTAGGTTTCTTCCCAAACCATAATTCATACGGTGTCATCTCAACGGATTTCGACAGAGCCCTATTTAAAGTGAATGCGGCAGTCTCTAAAGCATAGCCCCAAAAAGATAGTGGTAAATCGGTAAGACACGTCATAGATCGCACCATATCTAATAGAGTGCGATTACGACGTTCGGACACACCATTACGCTGAGGTGTTCCAGGCGGCGTCAGTTGTGAAACTATTCCACATTTTCTTAAGTGTGTGGCAAACTCATGACTCAAGTATTCTCCTCCACGATCCGATCGCAGGAACTTGATTTTCCTGTCACGTTGATTCTCAACCTCACTCTGAAATTCCTTGAACTTTTCAAAGGTTTCATACTTGTGTTTCATTAAGTAGACATACCCATATCTACTCAAGTCATCAGTGAGGGAGAGAACATAACGATAGCCACCGCGAGCCTCAACACTCATTGGACCGCACACATCAGTATGTATGATTTCCAATAAGTTGGTTGCTCGCTCCATTGTTCCTGAGAACGGAGTCTTGGTCATTTTACCCATGAGGCATGGTTCGCACGTGTCAAATGATTCGTAATCAAGAGACTCTAAAAGTCCATCAGCATGGAGCTTCTTCATGCGTTTGACACCTATGTGACCAAGGCGGCAGTGCCACTAGTATGTGGGACTACCATTATCAATCTTACATCTTTTGGTATTCACACTATGAATATGTGTAGCATTACGCTCGAGACATTAAGAATAAACCATTCACCATCGGAGCATGACCATAAAACATATCTCTCATATAAATAGAACAACCATTATTCTTGGATTTAAATGAGTGGCCATCTCGAATTAAACGAGATCCTGATACAATGTTCATGCTCAAACTTGGCACTAAATAACAATTATTGAGGTTCAAAACTAATCCCGTAGGTAAATGTAGAGGTAGCATGCCGACGGCGATCACATCGACCTTGGAACCATTCCCGACGCGCATCGTCACCTCGTCCTTCGCCAGTCTCCGCTTATTCCGCAGCTCCTGCTTTGAGTTACAAATGTGAGCAACTGCACCGGTATCAAATACCCAGGAGCTACTACGAGTACTGGTAAGGTACACATCAATTACATGTATATCACATATACCTTTTGTTTTGCCGGTCTTCTTGTCTGCTAAGTATTTGGGGCAGTTCCGCTTCCAGTGACCACTTTCCTTGCAATAAAAGCACTCAGTCTCGGGCTTGGGTCCATTCTTTGGCTTCTTCCCGGCAGCTTGCTTGCCGGGCGCGGCAACTCCCTTGCCGTCTTTCTTGAAGGTTTTCTTACCCTTGCCTTTCTTGAACTTAGTGGTTTTATTCACCATCAACACTTGATGTTCCTTTTTGACTTCTACCTCTGCTGATTTCAGCATTGCAAATACCTCAGGAATGGTCTTTTCCATCCCCTGCATATTGAAGTTCATCACAAAGCTCTTGTAGCTCGGTGGAAGCGACTGAAGGATTCTGTCAATGACCGCGTCATCCGGGAGATTAACTCCCAGCTGAGTCAAGCGGTTATGCAACCCAGACATAGTGAGTATGTGCTCACTGACAGAACTGTTTTCCTCCATCTTACAGCTGAAGAACTTGTCGGAGACTTGATATCTCTCGACCCGGGCATGAGCTTGGAAAACCATTTTCAGCTCTTCGAACATCTCATATGCTCCGTGTCTCTCAAAACGCTTTTGGAGCCCCGGCTCTAAGCTGTAAAGCATGCCACACTGAACGAGGGAGTAGTCATCGGTACGTGCCTGCCAAGCGTTCATAACGTCTTGTTCTGCAGGGAGAACAGGTGTGTCACCCAGCGGTGCTTGTAGGACATAATCTTTCTTGGCAGCTATGAGGATGATCCTCAGGTTCCGAACCCAGTCCGTGTAGTTGCTGCCATCGTCTTTTAGCTTAGTTTTCTCTAGGAACGTGTTGAAGTTGAGGACTACGTTGGCCATTTGATCTACAAGACATATTGTAAAATTTTAGACTAAGTTCATGATAATTAAGTTCATCTAATCAAATTATTCAATGAACTCCCACTTAGATAGACATCCCTCGTGTAATCTAAGTATAACATGATCCGAGTTAACTAGGCCGTGTCCGATCATCACGTGAGACGGACTAGTCAACATCGGTGAACATCTTCATGTTGATCGTATCTTCTATACGACTCATGCTCGACCTTTCGGTCTTCTGTGTTCCGAGGCCATGTATGTACATGCTAGGCTCGTCAAGTCAACCTAAGTGTTTGCATGTGTAAATCTGTCTTACACCCGTTGTATGTGAACGTTGGAATCTATCACACCCGATCATCACATGGTGCTTCGAAACAACGAACTGTCGCAACGGTGCACAGTTAGGGGGAACACTTTCTTGAAATTATTATGAGGGATCATCTTATTTACTACCATCGTTCTAAGCAAACAAGATGCAAAAACATGATAAACATCACATGCAATCAAATAATAATAGTGACATGATATGGCCAATATCACATAGCTCCTTTGATCTCCATCTTGGGGCTCCATGATCATCTTGTCACCAGCATGACACCATGATCTCCATCATCATGATCTCCATCATCGTGTCTCCATAAAGTTGCTCGCCAACTATTACTACTACTACTATGGCTAACACGTTTAGCAATAAAGTAAAGTAATTTACATGGTGTTTCTCAATGACACGCAGGTCATACAAAAAATAAAGACAACTCCTATGGCTCCTGCCGGTTGTCATACTCATCGACATGCAAGTCGTGATTCCTATTACAATAGCATGAACATCTCATACATCACATATATATCATTCATCATTCATCACAACTTTAGCCATATCATATCACAAAGCACTTGCTGCAAAAACAAGTTAGACGTCCTCTAATTGTTGTTGCAAGTTTTACGTGGCTGAAATAGGATTCTAGCAAGAACGTTTTCTTACCTACGTGAAAGCCACAACGTGATTTGTCAACTTCTATTTACCCTTCATAAGGACCCTTTTCATCGAATCCGCTCCAACTAAAGTGGGAGAGACAGACACCCGCCAGCCACCTTATGCAACTTGTGCATGTTAGTCGGTGGAACCGGTCTCACGTAAGCGTACGTGTAAGGTTGGTCCGGGCCGCTTCATCCCACAATACTGTTGAAGCAAGATAAGACTAGTAGCGGCAAGAAAGTTGACAACATCAACGCCCACAACAAATTGTGTTCTACTCGTGCAAGAGAACTACGCATAGACCTAGCTCATGATGCCACTGTTGGGGAACGTTGCAGAAAACAAAAATTTTCCTACGGTTTCACCAAGATCCATCTAGGAGTTCATCTAGCAACGAGTGATTGGATTGCATCTACATACCTTTGTAGATCACGCGCGGAAGTGTTCAAAGAACGGGGATGAGGAAGTCGTACTTGACGTGATCCAAATCACCGGAGATCCTAGCGCCGAACGGACGGCACCTCCGCGTTCAACACACGTACGGTCAGCGTGACGTCTCCTCCTTCTTGATCCAGCAAGGGGGAAGGAGAGGTTGAGGAAGATGGCTCCAGCAGCAGCACGACGGCGTGGTGGTGATGGAGCTGCAGTACTCCGGCAGGGCTTCGCCAAGCACTATGGAGGAGGAGGATGTGTTGGAGAGGGAGAGGGAGGCACCAAAGGCGTGGTATGAGAGGCCCTCCTTCCCCCACTATATATAGGGAGCCTAGGGGGGGCGCCGGCCCTAGGAGATGCAATCTCCTAGGGGGGCGGCGGCCAAGGGAGGAATCCCTCCTCCCCAAGGCACCTAGGAGGTGCCTTCCCCCTTTAGGACTCTTCCTTTCTTGATCTCTTGGCGCATGGGCCTCTTGGGGCTGGTGCCCTTGGCCCATATAGGCCAAGGCGCACACCCCTACAGCCCATGTGGCCCCCCGGGGCAGGTGGCCCCACCCGGTGGGCCCCCGGGACCCTTCTGGTGGTCCCGGTACAATACCGGTGACCCCGAAACTTGTCCCGATAGCCGAAATAGCACTTCCTATATATAATTCTTTACCTCCGAACCATTCCGGAACTCCTCGTGACGTCCGGGATCTCATCCAGGACTCCGAACAACATTCGGGTTACTGCATATACATATCCCTACAACCCTAGCGTCACCGAACCTTAAGTGTGTAGACCCTACGGGTTCGGGAGACATGTAGACATGACCGAGACGACTCTCCGGCCAATAACCAACAATGGGATCTGGATACCCATGTTGGCTCCCACATGCTCCTCGATGATCTCATCGAATGAACCACGATGTCGAGGATTCAATCAATCCCGCATACAATTCCCTTCGTCAATCGGTATGTTACTTGCCCGAGATCCGATCGTCGATATCCCAATACCTCGTTCAATCTCGTTACCGGCAAGTCACTTTACTCGTACCGTAATGCATGATCCCGTGACCAGACACTTGGTCACTTTGAGCTCATTATGACGATGCATTACCGAGTGGGCCCAGAGATACCTCTCCGTCATACGGAGTGACAAATCCCAGTCTTGATCCGTGTCAACCCAACAGACACTTTTGGAGATACCCGTAGTATACCTTTATAGTCACCCAGTTACGTTGTGACGTTTGGTACACCCAAAGCACTCCTACGGTATCCGGGAGTTACACGATCTCATGGTCTAAGGAAAAGATACTTGACATTGGAAAAACTCTAGCAAACGAACTATACGATCTTATGCTATGTTTAGGATTGGGTCTTGTCCATCACATCATTCTCCTAATGATGTGATCTCGTTATCAATGACATCTAATGTCTATAGTCAGGAAACCATGACTATCTGTTGATCAACGAGCTAGTCAACTAGAGGCTTACTAGGGACATGTTGGTGTCTATTATTCACACATGTATTACGATTTCCGGATAACACAATTATAGCATGAATAAAGACAATTATCATGAACAAGGAAATATAATAATAATGCTTTTATTATTGCCTCTAGGGCATATTTCCAACAGTTTTTACATGGCTGCTATAGGTTTCTAGCAAGAACGTTTCTTACCTACGCGAAAACCACAACGTGATATGCCAATTTTTATTTACCCTTCATAAGGACCCTTTTCATCGAATCCGATCCGACTAAAGTGGGAGAGACAGACACCCGCTAGCCACCTTATGCAACTAGTGCATGTCAGTCGGTGGAACCAGTCTCACGTAAGAGTACGTGTAAGGTCGGTCCGGGCCTCTTCATCCCACGATGCCGCCGAATCAAGATAAGACTAGTAACGGCAAGTAAATTGACAATATCGATGCCCACAACTGCTTTGTGTTCTACTCGTGCATAGAAACTACGCATAGACCTAGCTCATGATGCCACTGTTGGGGATCATAGCAGAAATTTAAAATTTTCTACGCATCACCAAGATCAACCTATGGAGTAATCTAGCAACGAGGGGAAGGAGAGTGCATCTACATACCCTTGTAGATCGCTAAGCGAAAGCGTTCAAGTGAACGGGGTTGATGGAGTCGTACTCGTCGTGATCCAAATCATCGATGATCCTAGCGCCGAACGGACGGCACCTCCGCGTTCAACACACGTACGGAACGGAGACGTCTCCCACGCCTTGATCCAGCAAGGAGGAGGGAGAGGTTGATCAAGTGGAGGCCCTCCCCCTTAGGGTTTCCCCTCTCCCATGCGCATGGGCCTTTGGGGGGCTGGTGCCCTTGGCCCATTAAGGTTAGGGCGCCCCCTACAGCCCATGCTGCTGTATTGGACGTGGTGGAACATTTTCCAGACCTCCAGACCCCTCCGGAATCCTCCGGAACCTTCCGGAAGCTTCCCGGTACAATACCGAAAAAACGAACTTTTTCCGGAACCCGAACAACAACTTTCCATACATAAATCTTTACCTCCGGACCATTCCGGAATTCCTCATGACGTCCGGGATCTCATCCGGGACTCCGAACAACATTTGGTAATCACATACAAGTCTTCCTAATAACCCTAGCGTCATCGAACCTTAAGTGTGTAGACCCTACGGGTTCGGGAGTCATGCAGACATGGCCGAGACAACTCTCCGGTCAATAACCAACAGCGGGATCTGGATACCCATGTTGCCTCCCACATGTTCCACGATGATCTCATCGGATGAACCACAATGTCGAGGATTCAATAAATCCCGTATTCAATTCCCTTTGTCCTGCGGTATTGTACTTGCCCGAGATTCGATCGTCGGTATCCGATACCTTGTTAAATCTCATTACCGGCAAGTCTCTTTACTCGTTCCGTAACACATCATCCCGTGATCAACTCCTTGGTCACATTGTGCACATTATGATGATGTCCTACCGAGTGGGCCCAGAGATACCTCTCCGTTCACACGGAGTGACAAATCCCAGTCTCGATTCATGCCAACCCAACAGACACTTTCGGAGATACCTGTAGTGTACCTTTATAGCCACCCAGTTACGTTGTGACGTTTGGCACACCCAAAGCACTCCTACGGTATCCGGGAGTTGCACAATCTCATGGTCTAAGAAATGATACTTGACATTAGAAAAGCTTTAGCAAACGAACTACATGATCTTGTGCTAGGCTTAGGATTGGGTCTTGTCCATCACATCATTCTCCTAATGATGTGATCCTGTTATCAACGACATCCAATGTCCATGGTCAGGAAACCGTAACCATCTTATTGATCAACGAGCTAGTCAACTAGAGGCTTACTAGGGACATGGTGTTGTCTGTGTATCCACACATGTATCTGAGTTTCCTATCAATACAATTCTAGCATGGATAATAAACGATTATCATCAACAAGGAAATATAATAATAACCAATTTATTATTGCCTCTAGGGCATATTTCCAACACAAATCACACGGTGAACAGAGTCCATAGAAGACAAAGAGGCCAACAAGTGCCATCAAAGAAGGAAAGGTGAACAGGGATCCGATTTATGGTGAAGTCTCAATAGCACACTCATGATCATGTGGCGATCGAGTGATGCATGGAGAAGTAATTCCATGTTTTAGATGGATCCGATCTATGACGATGTGCCGCATATATTGGAATGCCCAGGATCATAGGCGTACAGGTTTGGCACCACGTTCTCAAAGGAGACGGTATGGCGGAATTGGAGCTCGCTGATAACGCAGCCCAAGACTCACTTCGCCCTTCGTGGTGTACAGATTTTCGTCTGAATCATAGTTTGCGACGATGCAGTCAAAGACCGGATCCATCCTTCGAGAGGCGCACCCACCATGGCGGACAGGTCCTTGGCGTATAGGTCCGTAGCATCGCCGGCGTACTGGTCACCCTTTGGCATAGCACCAGTACAAGGCGACGTGGCCTCCACAACGCCACCTTTCCACGGCCTCGTGAGGTGCCCCCCCCTTTGTTTGGGCAGACCGCCGAATACTCGGCGTCAAGCCAAGACGAGGTGTCAACCACCCCGGCCACGCCCATGTGAGCGCGCGTTGGTTTTTACACTGACGTCGGTCTCCTCAAACTATTGCTCCCGCAAGGCGCCCCCACCATGGCGGACAGGTCCTTGGCGTATAGGCCCATGGCGTCGCCGGCGTACAGGTCGCCCTTTGGCGTAGCACCAGCCCAAGGAGACGTGGCCTCTACAACGCCACCTTTCCATGGCCTCGTGAGGCTGCCCCCTTTGTCTTGGTAGACCACCGAATACTCGGCGTCGAGCCAAGACGAGGTGCCAACCACCCCGGCCACGCCCATGTGAGCGCGCGTTAGTTTTTACACTGACGCCGGTCTCCCCAAACCATTACTCCCGCAAGATGTACCACCTTGCACACCCTGATGAAGTAACCGGCCGCCGAGAAGTCTAAGCCGAGCGCGACCCATGCCACCCCGACAACAAATACTCCAACGCTGCCAAGACTGACGAGGCACGACGGTCTGAGGTCTACATCGACGAGCTCGCATTGTCGTCATCTTCAAGCAACGCCGCCACACGGAGACACCCGAATCTACTCTGACTTCTACATCAACACACTCCCCAAACCCCGTCCAAGCTCCGACGAGGCGAAGCCACTTCACCGACATGTCTTCTTCCGATGAAGCTATCCATATCTTGCCGGGCACCGACGAGGCGAAGGCAAGACACACCGTGTCTAACACCGACGAGGCGGACACCACCAGGCCGGGCACCGACGAGGCGAAGGCTGACCATCTGTCTGAGCTGACGAGGCCAGACATCTTCATCATCGGACATCGACAAGCCGGGGGGATGTGACTAAGCATCGCCGGAGCGACGGACGTACCGCTCCACTCTTCTATTCCACCACATCATCACCATCATCTACACCGAGCACTTGGAGAAGACGATACTTGAAGACGACGACCATTGCAGCAGTTTAATCGGAGGTGGTCCGTGGCTCCGGCTCACAGACGTAATTAATCGGGAGCCTTCCGAGGCCCCGTGAACCAGAACCTCACAATCGCCGAAGTCATATTGGCCGAACTAGCAGGCCATTGAGTGCTTATGTAAAGGGATCGTGTAATTTGTTTTCTCCTACGAGAGATTAATAAGGTACAAGTTTCCCTATGTTTTCTTTGTCTACTCAGTACACTGGCACGCCCGCATATTTATTTTCCCTGGCGCGTAGAAAGATAATAACACTATAACCATCGATGTTTGTTATTATTTTTCGTGTCAAACAAAATGGCACGCCCAGTGGGACATGGTTCTCCTCCCATCTTTGCTGCGCAACAATGGTCGTTGAATTCGTCTTCTGGGTCTTCTCCAACTTACAAGATGGTGTGGATATTTCTCAACTCGGGTTATTCTTCCCGATGCCCTCTCTTTTATGGAGGCTTCAATTAACCCATTTGTGATCCAACTCGGGTTACTTTTCTATGGAGAACCGTTGGTGCAATTTTAATATGCCCCGATCACAGGTTTCCTCCAATATTGCGCGGCCATGGCAAGAAGGCATCGCAGTTCGCTTCAAGTACCCAAGATATTGCATTTATCTTGGAGTCATTCTTGATGGTTTAACAAATAATCCATGTATCATCGTTGGCTTTGGCAACCTCGACCTCACGCCCAATGTGCTGGGGGCATTTCTTGAGGTGGCCACTACATGTGAAGGCGCTTCATTAACCTTGACTATAAGCTCCTGTCGGCAAAGCATATATAAAATGAGATGATCTTTCATATGTAACAAAGTCATCCTCAACACATGCTCAATAGTATCCAACCTGATGGGCCCATCTCCTCCACCCAACTAGTGCCTTGACGTGACGGCGAAAAGTTGAGCGAACATCTTCACCAGGCGCAGGTTCGACTTGAAGAGCTATGGCAGATATAGCCTTCTCATATTGCATTTTATTTTCAATTCACACCTCATCCATCAAATTTCTTTCACATCTTTGCCTGACTGGAGGCAATTTCAAGCATAAATACTGGCTTTCCTGACAATTCCACGCTAGTGCTCCAGTAATTGGCTACCCGAGGGCTTGTTGACGGGCGGCACAATGTGCCATGTTGCAGGTGAAGTGGCTCCCACACCCATAATGCACCACACGTGCCAAGTGTATGCTTTTGGAGGTAGTAAATAAGACTACTTGGGCACTTCTGTTATCAGACCCCGCGCCCATCATGTTTTCCGGCATGTCTCAGGTTCACAGAAGCTCACGTCCCAGAGAAGACTATAGGAAAAGAACATGAAAGGGCTACCTGACCCAACACAAGTTGGGTTCGATGTGTAGCCACATGGCAACCCTGGGTCGTGCCACCAAAAGCCCCAGATAAAGTGCCAGAGGGTTTTCTTAGTATACATAGGTGAATGGTTGTCTTCCAAGTTCTGAAGGTGGGCCCCCGAGCAAGTGTGGAAAGTGATCCCCGAAGAAGTGCAAGCAAATCTCCAAAGTGAAAAAAATACTCATGAAGTCCAGGGTAATGCAGCCAGCCCATGCAAGCAATCCTCACAATAGAGGAAACCTCAAATTCCAAGAAGCAATCAAAAAGTCCCAAAAGTGCCAAGAAGCAAATCCGGCAATCTTGATCGGTAGGGGAACCACTGGAAAGAAGGCGGAAGATAGCCATTCACCACCCCTCATTAATGCATGAAGAAAAAATAGCCAAGTTGTTATCCCAAAACCATCACCCTTATCAACCTCACCTAAGTCTCTGGGTTCTTGAGGCATTGCGCGGGGGGCATGATCGAGCTGTGGGGTTTCTCGATATCATGATGGGCTAGGGTATGCTTTTCTACTTCCTGTCAGAGGCATCTCTGAAGCACGGTGTCCCATACACATAAGCTAAAGCTTATTCAGTTCTTAACTTGCAACCGTCATGGTCGTTTCGACGGTCCCCGATGATAAGCCCTTTGGTAGTCTTTATTGATGACACATTATAGCTGGTTGATTGTCAGGAGGGCCAACATCTTCATCCAGTCTAAGAAATACTTCATTTTTTATGACATTACATTCCATAAATATGCTTGCATGCACTCTTTTGTTCATCATCAGTGCAGCCATCACTAGTTAATGGCGCACACGTTGAGCCTGCACCGACAGGATGGCTACTTGGACAGCAACAATACTGCGTCATGATAATGTCGATGACATCCCGACATTTGATTGTCTACCCCAATATACGGCAGACATTGGGGCAGCGAACCCGTGTGTCCACAATGTCGTCGACAACATACTCCATCAACATTGGGGGGCAATTGCGTCAGTTCATCCACGACGTCGCCGACGGCGTCTTGGCTTCACCAACCTGCTCCATCGACATTCGGGGTTAACACTCATGTGTTCACAGGGTCGTCGATGACATCCCAACATAGAGCTTTCAACACCAACACATCCCATCGGCACAGGGGGCAGCGAACCCGTGTGTCCGTAGCATCACCGACGACATCTCGGCATCGAGTAATCTACACCAACAAACTTCGCCAACACTGGGGGCAACAACCCCGGTGCGTCTATTATGTCACTGATGATATTCCGACGTACTTTTGGTCTACAACAACATATGTTGTTAGCACTGGTAGTAGCAACACCCGTGCACCTACAACACCGCCGCGGCACTACGGCACCCTTATCTTCAACAACAACAACAAGAGCCATGTCTATTCCGGCACTCTCTGTTATGGGCACGCCGATGGCATTCCGGTGTAGAATTTTCTTTTCTACCTCAACCACAACGTCTTGGGGTTGCCTCAACAATTACGAGGTGAACACCAATGGCTTTCTAGTGGCTCATCTACATCAATGCGCCAACTTCACGGGAGCAGTGCAATGCGCCAGTGCGGCCAGTGTGAATCTATGAAACCCTTCAGTTTAGTCGGCTGGCACCACGGTCTCAGTGGTCGCAACTAGACTGATAAATTTCCGTCAAGGCACAGCATGGTATTTCGCTGTCGAATGGAGATGCAGTAAGGTTTCTTTGTCGGCTGGCACCGTATTAGCAAACGGTCGCAATAAAGAACTTAAATACTTTAAGCCTATGGAATGGACTTTCTCCGTAGTCTCGTATCACTTATTTGGTGCATGTGCTCTTGTCTGGCATCATTTTCAATTTACAGCATGCATTCTGTGGCATGGACACTCGCTACAGATGGTCATTAACTATTTGTGGCATGGTTGCGCCGCAGTCCATATATTCTAGGAAACTTGTGGCATGGACTTTTGCCCAAGTTTCTCGTTCATTCACCGATAGCATGGTTTCGCAGCAATGCACCATAATTACTCCATTTGTGTCATGGTTTCGCTACAATATACCTTATCATGCTTGTGGCAAGGTTTCTCTATGGCACACCTTCATTTTTGTGGCATGGTTTTGCCGCAATCAATATTTTATGGGTAACTTGTGGCGCGGACTTTCACCCGAGTTTCTCGTTCAGTCATCAGTAGCATGGTTTCACTACAGTTTTGTTTTTCTCGTGGCATGGTTTCGCTACGCCAGTATTACTTCATCTGTGGCATGGTTTTGTCGCAGGATACATATTTGCATTGTGGCATGGTTTCGCTGCACTACACCACCATTACCCAATCTTTGGCATGGACTTTTGCCGTAGTGTTCCATTTCTTTTCGATTGGACCTTCAACACATTCTCCCTCTCCCCTTCTTTTTCCTATACACCTGCAAAGAGTATTCCTTGTTTAAAGGGAGGGCTGCAATTAATATTTGCGCCATGAATCAAAAACGAGATTAATTGCTAATGCAGGATGATCATGACAATGATTAAGAAGTCTGAGGCGCCAGTTTAATAGGTGACCGGTTTAAAATTTCACCAAGTCGAGTACGCCCTGCTTTGCGTGCATACTCCACTTGGTGGGGGGCATTTGTTTGACGAGATTTTGTCACTTATTTACCTGGCCCGCATGCCATATAGAAAATATAAATAATAATATGAAGCACTAGTTTATATTCCCTCCGTTCGGAATTACTTGTGGATATGGATGTATCTAGACCTAAAATACATCTAGATACATCCATTTTTGCGACAAGTAATTCCGAACGAAGGGAATACATTCAAGAGCACAAGTGAATGTGCCGTACATGCATTTTTTTCTCTCTCTCAAATACTTGTGCTAATTTTCTTGGCTTAATTAGGTGGGCTTGACATCATGATACAGCCCATGCCCTGATGGATGGATGCATGGCCGGAGGGACACTATTTATCAATCTTTTATATATAGCATTACTAAAATAGCTTGATGGTGCAACCAAAGGATCAACCCGTACGTACAGTACCTACCAAACGTACGCATGCATGGCCGAACGGCCTGATGGATATTTGCGTGTGAGTTAGTTAGCAGTGCATACTTATCTAGCAAATGGATTGGTACGTGCAGCTCACCATGCAAACCTGATAAGCAAGCCGCTGCGCATGAATCGGCCGCTCGCCAATAGCCTGCGGCAGCGCGCTCGGGATCTCCCTCGCTCATCCACTAACCTAGCTCCTATATCATCCGATCTCTCACGAGGGGAGACGCGCACAGATGGGCTGGCCGCCAGGCCGCTCTCACGCACGTGGCTGCCGCCGGCGGGCTACACACCGGAGAGGGACACAGCCACACACGCGGCCGTCAGGCTGCTCACGCGCACACACGCACGCGTAGACGCCACCGCCCTGCACATCCACGCATGGCCAGAGAGGGGAGAACGACAACGCCACACCGCAAGGCGGCTCAGGCGGATACGCGCACAGCCGGCCGCTCAAGCAGAGGCCGCCGTCAGGCTGCACCCACTGAGGAAGACGGAGGCCATGCGGCCACGCCCAGCAGAATTTCATCCCTATAGCCCCATGCGTGCTGATCCTTCCTTCCAATACCTCCACACAAATATTTCCTTAAGATCCATGGAGGTCATTTCTATTACATCGTGCTCAAGGTGATATGGTAAGATTGGTAAGAATGAATACATTGTTGTTTATTTGATCTATACAGGTCTTTTCCCTCGCTACCGACGTACAGGTCATGGCGTCTTGTGAGTGGAGACGAACATGTCTTGCAAGAGGATGTCATGAGATTATGAGCACAATGAGCAACCTGGGGTAATCAAGGTGAGGTTTATGTTTGTTATATACAGGTACAAGGAGCAGGCAGAAGCCGCCGGAAAGCACGCATGGAGAGGCTGCCGAAAGTCTGGCCCTTGCCCGTGGTGAAGATTGAATCGCCGATCTGAAAATAAACAGGTACAAATCACACGGTGAACAGAGTCCATAGAAGACAAAGAGGCCAACAAGTGCCATCAAAGAAGGAAAAGTGAACAGGGATCCGATTTATGGTGAAGTCTCAATATCACACTCATGATCATGTGGCGATCGAGTGATGCATGGAGAAGTAATTCCATGTTTTAGATGGATCCGATCTATGACGAGGTGCCGCATATATTGGAATGCCCAGGATCATAGGCGTACAGGTTTGGCACCACGTTCTCAAAGGAGACGGTATGGCGGAACCGGAGCTCGCTGATAACGCAGCCCGAGACTCACTTCGCCCTTCGTGGTGTACAGATTTTCGTCCGAATCATAGTTTGCGATGATGCAGTCAAAGACCGGTTCCATCCTTCGAGAGGCGCACCCACCATGGCGGACAGGTCCTTGGCGTATAGGTCCGTAGCGTCGCCGGCGTACAGGTCACCCTTTGGTGTAGCACCAGCACTAGGCGGCATGGCCTCCACAACGCCACCTTTCCACGGCCTCGTGAGGCTCCCCCTTTGTCTGGCAGACCGCCGAATACTCGGCGTCGAGCCAAGACGAGGTGCCAACCACCCCGGCCACGCTCATGTGAGCACGCGTTAGTTTTTATGACGCCGGTCTTCTCAAACTATTGCTCCCGCAAGGCGCACCCACCATGACGGACAGGTCCTTGGCGTATAGGCCCATGGCGTCGCCGGCGTACAGGTCGCCCTTTGGCGTAGCACCAGCCCAAGGAGACGTGGCCTCTACAACGCCACCTTTCCACGGCCTCGTGGGGCGGCCCCCTTTGTCTTGGTAGACCGCCGAATACTCAGCGTCGAGCCAAGACGAGGTGCCAACCACCCCGGCCACGCCCATGTGAGCGCGTGTTAGTTTTTACACTGACGCCGGTCTCCCCAAACCATTACTCCCGCAAGGTGTACCCCCTTGCACACCCCGATGAAGTAACCAGCCACCGAGAAGTCTAAGCCGAGCGCGACCCATGCCACCCCGACAACAAATACTCCAACGCTGCCAAGACCGACGAGGCACGACGGTCTGAGGTCTACATCGACGAGCTCGCATTGTCGTCATCTTCAAGCAACTCCGCCACACGGCGACACCCGAATCTACTACGACTTCTACATCAACACACTCCCCAAACCCTGTCCAAGCTCCGACGAGGCGAAGCCACTTCACCGACATGTCTTCTTCCGATGAAGCTATCCATATCTTGTCGGGCACCGACGAGGCGAAGGCAAGACACACCGTGTCTGACACCGACGAGGCGAAGGCCGACCATCTGTCTGAGCTGACGAGGCCAGACATCTTCATCATCGGACATCGACAAGCCGGGGGGATGTGACTAAGCATCGCCGGAGCGACGGATGTATCGCTCCACTCTTCTATTCCACCACATCATCACCATCATCTACACCGAGCACTTGGAGAAGACGATACTTGAAGACGACGACCATTGCAGCAGTTTAATCGGAGGTGGTCCGTGGCTCCGGCTCACAGACGTAATTAATCGGGAGCCTTCCGAGGCCCCGTGAACCAGAACCTCACAATCGCCGAAGTCATATTGGCCGAACTAGCAGGCCATTGAGTGCTTATGTAAAGGGATCGTGTAATTTGTTTTCTCCTACGAGAGATTAATAAGGTACAAGTTTCCTTATGTTTTCTTTGTGTACTCAGTACACTGGCACGCCCGCATATTTATTTTCCCTGGCGCGTAGAAAGATAATAACACTATAACCATCGATGTTTGTTATTATTTTTCGTGTCAAACAGCAGGAGAGGGATAGAGAGAGCAGAAATTAAACAATGCTATGCATGTGAAGCATAGTGGGTCCGCTGCATAGTGTGGCCTCTGTTGGACAGATTTTTTTCAAAATGGTGGCTTCATTACTTTTTGATTAGTTTAAAAGCTGAGGCAGTACCGAGGTGATGCCTCCGTTGTACATGCCCTAATATGAAAACCATGGGAATTCTAAAACGAGGCGGTACAACCCACTTCACGAAAGGTATAAAGAATAATATGAACCTTTGACAAATATCATACCCACTTTTATATGTATGATGGGTCGCCCGCTAGAATCTATATGCCTTAAAAAAATTTCCTGTACATGGCAGCTCCTATATGTCGCATTCTAATATTCGCACAGAGCGTCCGCGAATGCGCCGGCCCAATAGAGCAAACCCGAGCGAGCGAAAGGCCACCGTAGCTTATAAATCCGAAAATTAAGTGCGCCAGCGGAGGGACAAACTAGAGACTTCGTGCTGCTTACCCCTCAAAAAAAAAAACTAGAGACCACGTGCTGCTGAATGCATGTAGACAGATACCTGAGCTAATGAGCGTTGATATTTAATTAACACCGTGAAATCTTAAAGAAGTAGCAAAAGAGGAATATCAAATAGCTGTACTACCAGTTTGGCGAACCACAACAGGTACTGTAGCTACCGCAAAACATACTGTAGCGATACTATTTAAACTCCAAAAATATTTCTAAAAAACACGAACATTTTTTCAAAAACATATTCAAATTTTGGGAAAATCAAACATTTTCAAAACCAGAGAATTTTAAAAACCACAAACATTTTTTCAAAAAAAGAGAAAACATAGAGCATTTTTCGGAAACACAAACCATATTCGAGACTGTTAACGTTTTTCGAATTTGTTAATAAATTTTGAAACTGGGAACATCTAATCATTTTCTAAATAAATTCTAAAATTACGATAATTTTTGAATTTCAAAATTAGAGAATTTTAAAAAAAATCCAAACTTTTGAAAACATGATTTTTTTGGAAATTCCTATATATATTTGGAAACATGAACATGTTTCGAAATCCTGATTTTTTCTGAACCTGTGAACAAATTTAGGGAAACAAGAACAGTTTTTAAAATTCCGAACAAATTTCTAAACATTTTTTGAGATTGTGCATAAATTTTGCAAAAACAAGAACAATTTTGAAATTTCGAACAAATTCGAAACATGGAAAATTTTGGAAATATCTAAACATTGTTGGAAACATGAATGTTTTTTGAAACCGAGAACTTTTTTCATATTTATGAACAAATTATAGAAAACAGGAGCACATTTTTGAAAATCCAAAAAAATATGGAAGAACAAACATTTTTGCAATTCCTGATTTTTTTTGAAATTGTGCCAAGCAAATTTTGGGCCACCCTAATTTTTTTCATTGGCTTGTGTGACTAATTCAAGGCATCATGCCAAGTTGTTTTGTTTTTCAACAAGTTTTGCATTTTCTAGTGTTTCCCCAGTCAAAAAAGGCCAATAAATGACCACACGTGTACCAACTTGCATATGGTGTCGGAAGTCATTCAAACTTGGCATGGATGCCTACCATAGGCATTCCCACCCGGTGGGAAAAGTTGAGGTCATTTTAAGGATGTCCATCAAAATACCATGTTCAACGAGGGTGTTTGGATAGGTGAGAAGCCGAGAAAGGTGGGTTGGAGGGTAAGTTGTTTTTCGACATCCTTGAAATGATCCCAATTTTTTTCCATGACCTTGTATGACAATTTAAAGGTACCATGCCAAGTTTTGGTTTTGGACAAAATTTACCTTTAGTGGAGTTTTCTCTGTTAAAAAAGACCGATAAATGGCCGGACGTGTCGCAACTTGCATACTGTGTCAGAAATTGTTCAAACCGGGCATGGATACTTAACATGGGTTGGCCCACCCATTTAGAAAAATTTGTGGTCATTTTAAGGATGTCCAAAAAATAGACCATATTGAACGAAGAGTGTTCGGGTAGAGGCCAGAACTCTCCGTCTGAGAGGGCGTAGTTTCTCAACGTCCCTTAAATGGATCCAATTTTTTCTGTGGTCTTTTATGACCAACTAAATGCATCATGCCAAGTTGTTTGGGTATTCGACAACTTTTGCATTTTATGGAATTTTCCCGGTGAAAAAGGACCGAGAAATGGTCGGACGTGTCGCAATTCGTTTAAAGGCTACATGGATGCCTACTATGGGCGTGTCCATCTGTTTGCAAAAGTTGGAGTCCTTTTAAGAATGTCGAAAATATATACTATGTTCGGTATAGAGTATTCAGGTAGAGGCCAGAATGGTCCGTCTGAGAGCATGTTGTTTTTCGACATTTATGAAATGGACCATGCCATGTCTTGTATGACCTATTCAAAGAACCATGCCAATTTGTTTGGGTTCATAAGTTTTGCATTTTCTGCAATGGGCGCAGGATGTGTCGCAACGTGCATATGGTGTCGGAAGTCATTTAAACCAGGAATGAATGCCTAACATGGACATGCTCACTTGCTTGCAGAAGTTGGGGCTAGTCCTAAGATTTTCAAAAAAACATCATGTTCAACCAAAAGTGTTTTAATATGCCAGAAGGGTCTGTCTGAAAGCACGTTGCTTCTTAACATCCTTGAAATGACCCCAATTTTTTCCATGGCCTTGTATGACCAATTCAAGGAATCATGACAATTTGTTTGGGTTTTCAACAAGTTTTCCATTTTCTAGATTTTTCATGATTAAATAAGGTCGATAAATGGACGGACGTGTCACAACTTGCATACAGTATCGAAGGTCGTTCAAGCCAGACATGGATACCTACCATGGGGCATGCTGACCTATTTGCAAAAATTAGGGTCATTCCAAGGATGTTCAAATATAGATCATTTAAAGGGTATTCGGGTAGGCCATCAAGGTCCATTTGAAAGCACGTCATTTTCTGACATCTGTCAAATGGCCAGACGGTTGCATCCGTGAGTATCTAGTTTTTCCAAATTGGAATGTTCCTGTTATTTGCAATTTCTGTCATATGAATGAACATGAATATTTTCTTACTTGCTACCCATTTCTTGAAATCTTTCAACAATCTTGGGATTTCAAATTGTGTATGGAAATTTTACAAACTTGCACATTTTTTCCAATTTTTTAACAAATCTCCTTTTTTTAAATGAATAATTCAAAATATTTGGGTTGTTTCAAATAATGTTCGCACTTTCAAGTTTTTTTAGGAATTTTAAAAATGTTCCTGTTTTTAAAACAATTCTACCCAAATACAGGAAATGTTTGAGGAAATTCAAAAAGGATTAGTTTAAAATATTTGTGTGTATTATTCTATTTTTTCAAACCCTAAATTTATTAGTGTTTACAAAAATCTTTCGAAAATTAAAAATAAATTTTGTTCAAAATTTTGTTCGCTCTTTTTTATAAAATGTTTGCGTTTTGACATTTGGAGCAAATTGAAAGCCACAAATCGTTTTTAAAATTTCTGTACAATTTTTAAAAATGTGAATAATTGTATTTTGAAAAACAAAATTTGAAAAAACGAACAATTTTTAAACTTTTGAACAAAAAATTAAAAGTACAAGCATTTTTTAAAAAGAAAAAAGTAACAAACTCAAACATAAAAAAGAAAAAATAGTGGGAAAAAGAGCGGGTCGCTACAGTAAACAGTCACTCTTTGCGTTCGGTTTATTTGGTTCGTTAAATATGTTTTTTTGGAGGGTACGGTAATTATACTTTGGTGAAATTAAATATGGTTCAGTTTCGGTATATACCAAACTATTTTGGTATGGTTTCTGTATATACCATTATAACCAAAGTTGACGCGACTTTGAAACTATGTCGTGAAATTTTATTTTATTTTTGTTTCAAAATGCAATTTTTTTAGTACAAGTGTAGAAGCATGTATTTATGCATGCATCACATTGCTTTTGTTTGGGCAAATGCATCACGTTGCCTGATGTCTGCCGGCTCGTCACACATATGTTGGGCTGTATTTGTGTAGGCTTGGCAGAGAATAGGAAAAATGAGGGGGGAAAGGCCTTCAGTGCAATGCACTGGCTCCTCAAAACTCACACCCCCTCAATTTTTTTCTTCAAAACTCACACACGTCCAGAGGTTTGACATTCTGTGCATTGCGCCCCAGTGCCTACCAAAAATTAGTACCACCTCGCTTCTTGATGTGGCAGGAAATGAACTGATATGCCTAAAAGAGGCCCCCCCTTGGGTGGCAGGAGCTGCGAACAGCTCGTCAAAGCTGTTGCCTTGCTTTCTCAGGGTATTGTGTACGCTTCTGTGTAGCATAAAAATGAATTTATTTTTGCTTCGATTAATTCGGTTTACAAACGGTTTTCTAGGTATTTAACTAATAAACCGAACTTCAAATTGGTGTGGAAATTTCATATACCATGCAATAAACCGTAAATTTATGCTTGGTTCCGTATTTTAGAGTCCAGTTTTAGAATGCATAGGGTGAAGTAAACTAGTCGCAGTCATCAACTTCGCAAAAAGTTCAAAGATTTTGGAAAAGAAGTTCGTGAAAATTGAAAGGAGTTCATGGATTTGAAAAAATTTCATGGATTCGAAAAAATCATTGAATTGAAAATTTTCATCAATTTTAAAAAATTCATGAATTTCAATAAAAGGAAAATAAAATGCAAAAAATAAGAAAAAAGTAAAACCGGCCAAACAAAGCCAGAAAAAAAATGAAAAACAGTAAACCCGCGACCTCCTCAGCCAAACGAAACCAGAAAAAAAAATGTAAACCCGAGGCCTCCTCATTCAGTGGGACACAAAACAGAAAAAAAAATGTAAGTATTTGCATCAGGTGAGTTGTCTGGTTGGCTACTGTGGCGAACACTCAACGAGGAGGTCATGTGTTTGAATCAGATCCCACACACTTATTTCAGGTTAATAGAAAAAGAAAAGGTAAATTGGGCTGGCCCATTGCAGAGGGGGTTTACGTACGTATGCGTTCCGACGGGCGACGTACTTTTGAAAAAGACCATCCTACCCTTTATTATGAAGGGGTATGGAGAGATCTCGTCCGTTGAACTATTTAGGGGGTGTACCGAAGCAGAAATGTTCTAAAACTGACAAGGGAATGAATCTTTGTAGGAATTTTAAAGACCGACGTTGTACAATGGGTATGGCTTGAATAACAACTTGGGAAGAATCTTCTTTCCTCCGACTGAAAGAAGTTTTTCCTTCCACCTACTATTTTTCTTAACAATACAATCAATTAAGTATTTCTGGTCACTAGACGAGAACAACCAGAGGAGGATGCATTGGATGGTTTGATGAAAAATGTTTGTACCCAAGAATCAAGAAGGAATGGGTTTTCAAATAATACCCTAGAAGGGTTCTCCTTTCACCTGGCAAAGTATTATGGCCGTGTGAGTTCTCTGAAAAGTGGCTATGTTTTTTGAGTGAGGAATGATCTGAATATTAATATTTGAGAGGATGCTTGGATTATTGTGCAAATCAAAAAATTATTACCCATAGTGGGGGTCAGTTGTTATCTAAGGTAGCAGATTTGATTGACCAAGTTCTTAATACTTGGAATGAATATCTGCTCCAACAAACCCTGTGGCCTATTGATGTTCAACGAGTACTCGCGGTCCCTAAGTCGCAACATGATATGCTAGATTGTCCCTTGGAATTTCACAAAAAAGGTATGTTTTTGGTTCGGTCCGTTTATCTTGTGGAATGGGACTATGAACATGGAAATAAACTGCGACATACCAATGGGATGGGTATACCATAGTTAAACCTATTTAGTGTAGGATACGGAAACTTTCTTTTCCTCCAAAGGTAAAAATATTTATTTGACATATTCTACACGACACTATCCTGTGCCGTGTTGCGCTAGCCAATATACATGTGAAAGTCTCGCCCATTTGCCCTGTCTGCTCGTCTGGACCACAAGACACAAAGCATTTGCTATTTCTATGCAACAGACCAAGGGAAGTTTGGAGAAGGTTGGGGATGAATGATATTATCGACAAAGCTTGTGAAGTAGATCGTGCGGGAGAGACGGTTTTAGAATATTTACTTTTACTGCCAACTCAGAAGTTGTGCATTATGGGCAACCAGAATGTATGTGAAATGATCGCCCTATCAGCCTAGTACTTGGTGTGAAAGACATAAATTGGTTTGCAAGGAGGCTACTCAAAATGCACACAAGATTTCTATGGGCATCCAGGCTCTTACGGCCAATTTTGTTACCACTTCCTCTCCAAAGGTTTCCATGAAAAAAGGGGGCTGGGTATGCCCTCCAGCAGGGTTTGTTAAACTTAACACTTACGCTTCTTTTGACCATGACTTACTTAGCGGCACAATGGGGGCAGTCCTAAGAGACGACAAGGGCAGATTTATTGCTGGGGAAATGGTAAGATAGACTTGTGCTCGGATGCATTGATGGGTGAAGCTCCGGCCGTAAAATTTGGTCTAACATTGGCACAAAGGACAGGATGCAACCACGTTATTATTAACATGGACAACATGGAGGTGATTGATACCATGAAGGAAGGAGGACGATCGCCGAGGGCATCGGCTGCAATTATTGATGATTGTTTTCACTTAGCTTGTGTTTTTTCTATTTCTAGATTCGAGCACTGTAATAGAAGCAAATAAAGTTGCTCACGAAATTGCTAGATTGGCTAGATTTTCTTTAATTTCTGAATGGTTCGAGGAGCCACACCATAAAATTGTACCAATGCTCACAAACGATGTAATGTTTATTGCAAATGAATAAAAGTTGAGTGTTTCTAAAAAATAAAAAGACAACTGAATGTGACTACATAGTCGTCTTAGTTATTTTTGAGAAAACGACATGACTTTAGTCATGAGATAATTTTCTTTTTACACCGGATCAAAGAAACCAAACATGGACAAAAAAGACCTCTGGCACAACTAAAGAACATCATTAAAGTTCTTTGAAGTCGTTGGCTCTTGCTCCATCTTTTGCCGTTTCACTTTTCATCAAGCTCCAATGAAATTCTTCAAAGAGTAAACAGGGAGCTGGATTAACCTCCTTTTTTAAAAGAAAAACAATATATAGTTTGAAAATAATCTAGGCCGGCCAATGAACGTATATAGTTGATGGTTAATATACCAATTTCACAATTAAATCAGACGAGGACGTTAACCAGTCAATTTAATCATGTTTGGTATATCATGCTCGCACAATGATCGATGACATGGAGTCATATATGTATCTTGATGGTCATTGGAAGGTGGGCATATCTCTCGATGTATCCCATGCTTGTGTGACCAACTCTGATCCATAAATGAATATGTCACCGGCAGCAGAGTCGTTTTCAGGATCTATCTATCTAGTACGTGTGGAGCACATGAAAAGGAGCAACATTAAGATGCATCAACCAATAACGAACACTGATACATGTCATTCTGGGTGCCGGCGAAAAGTGCAAGAAGCAGTGGGAGAGTCTGGAGCCATGCATGGAGCACTGGAACCCACCGCCTTTTCCTCTGCTTTAAGCGAAGCGAGACAGTCCACACAACCCTGAGCTTGTCGGAGTATCGCGCGTGGCCGATCCAAGCAGCACCACACCTTTGCAGCCTCACTTAATCGATCCATGCATATAAGCTATCTCAGGCCACCACACACAAACGATTCATCTTCTTCTTCCCTGAAGTAGAAGCAAACGCTATGCTACAAGAAGAAAGAAAAGTGGAGTATTCTTTATTCTGATGGATGTATACGTGTATGGATGCCCGCCGGGAAGTTCATGTGAACTAGATAGAGAATATTTTGGTCATATGATGGAGACAGCAACAGAGAGCACAGCCCAGAACAAGAATAGACATTTAGGCCATACGCATTATTGGATGAGTGGGTCCGGTTCATGTCAAGACGGTTACGGACGGCTCAAATCACCACTTAAAATTAAAGTGTTCCCTTGGTTTCTATGTCAGTGGCTCAAATTATTGCTTAGAATTGAAGTGTTCCCTTGATTTCTATGCAAGGGGTAGATAAGTTTTACCATTGCTTGTAATCCAAATGGCTCCATGGGTCTTTGGTCAATTTGGGTATGCAGAAATAATGTTGTACTCCCTCCGTTCCTAAATATTTGTTTTTCTAGGCATTTCAAATGACTACTACATACGGATGTATGTAGACATATTTTAGAGTGTAGATTCATTCATTTTGCTCCGTATGTAGTCACTTGTTGAAATGCCTAGAAAGACAAGTATTTAGGAACGGAGGGAGTATTTGACAAGAAGAAAGTTCTATCTTGTAAAGGAGTATTAGCTAACCGTGCTTCAGACTCAATAGAGAAAAACGAGCCGCATTTCAGTGGCTAAAATTACTAGGGTAGGGCTTGTTCTCATCAAAAGCCTTTGGCAACTCAAGTGGTTAGCGGTGAACATGGTTAGCTGATACATGCTTACAAGATGGAACAACCAAGTAATAACTTGTTCAGGGGAATTGATATTAATTAAGGGGGTGAAGGACCTAGGATCTTAATATCGGGGGTGCCGCTGCTGAAATATTGTGAAATTTTACACGCCATAATATGATTCAGCCTAAAAATTATCATGATATCAACAAATAGATAGTAGCATTAACTTATTAGATAACTAGTGTTAAGTATATAGTTAAACTTACTTTGCCTTCACCCATGAATTTAGGAACAAACAATTAATCTAATCACTTTCATCAAGCTTTGGACTTAATAAATCTCATGAGAACTAGGGTCAGTTCTTTTAGTGGTTTTTTGGGCTTCTAGAATAAGCGGCCCCCTACCCAGCTTATTCTAGAAGCCCAACCAAAAATACTTTTTAGAAGCCTACTGTCAAGTCTTAATTAGTAAGCTTCTAAAAAATTAATTTGGTTGGGCTTTTAGAAAAAGCTAGGTAGGGGGCAGCTTATTCTGGAAGCCAACAAAAGAACTGGCCCCTAGTATTTGGCAACTTGTTGGATCATGGTAGTCAACAATAGCTTCCCTTTATCTTGGGCAAACATTGTTATCTTGTCTAGCTGATCTGGTTTGCACCAGCTTGAGGTTGGAGGCTGCCACCGTGTGCCATCTCCCAACCTTCAGCTATCTCCCAGTGATAAAGGCGGTGACACTATGGACGCACACATACACATGATCGATCAAACGATGGCCAAACGAATTAACTAGCTATCTATATTCGCGAGGTTAAATGGATGAATGAATGTACAAACTTACCTCATAGACGAAGGATCACTTCAATAAGTACATGCAACAGCATAAGGAACTCATAATTATAATATAGTACACAAGCTTTGGATGATTTGCAGCTATTATGCTGTCTACACATGTTTACAGTTTTCCATGCAACGTGACATATTCTTTTAAAGTGCCTCATTCGTGCAGATTGGAGGTATTTTACCTATGATAAGGCCTCAAATTAGTTAGGTGACACACAGCTTTGTAATATACATGTGGTTACAAGGTTCAACTCATATTTGGTGAGTGAAATATAATTTTCTCTCTCAAAATAAGCATTGTACATCTTTGGCGGTCGTGATGGTTTACTCATAACTCCCAATCCATTTTTCACTCTTGATAAGTCGTCAAGATAAAATAACAACTTTATACATAAAAAGCTTGTCCGTATTTAACTTTGAGTTGGTGATGACTTGATTCAATTGGTTGCATACAATAAACACATCTAAGTAGCTAGCCTCCTCAAACTACATGCTTAAATTAACATAAAGCATAACAATACTTGTTTCAACAAATACATTTTCTTTGATTGGTCTGCTGACCTTTTGAAATAGTCAAATCAACATAACTCCTCCCATCGGTCAAACAATAACCAACTTATTTTACTTTGATGAAAAACTACCGGAACCATCCGAGGTGAAGTTTACTAGGATCATAGGGCGAAGCTGGGGGTGACGACGATGCAGCGGCTTCTGGTACCTTGACAAAGCGGCCATTGACCCGTGGCCTGAGCTCGGCGTAAGCTTTTCTGGACTCATAGCGGATTTGCTTGTCATAGCACCGCCTCTTCCTCTTCTCCCTGTACCTCATCACCTTCGCCTCTCTCTCCTGCATCGTCAGATTATGGGCAGCCCCCACCATCATCTCTGTATCAATAGTCATGATCGTTGCATTGCTAATAGTGCTGGTGAATGCAGCCCCGCAGAATGGCACCTGAACATGAAGAGGAAAATAATCGTAAGAGTGCAGTTCTGTACTTTTCCTGTGGGTTGCAGATATGTACATGATATTCCCTGTTTATGAAGTACAGTTGGTCTCTTATTAACCAGAATTGACCCATTTTCATTCAGTGGTGCACTTGATTGTAACTGTTCTATTTTTCTAGACAATGGAAGAGAACAACTTCCCGGGCCTTTGTGTCCAAAGAAGCGCACAGTCCAAACTCAATCGCTCTATGAATATATGTTTTAATTAGGTGTATTATGTATGTGCATACGCGTAGCCCTGTACATCTGTGCACGGTTTTATGAATTGCTAAAAATGTTTAACTCCGTCAACAATTGTGATCTGGATCACCATATGTGAGAAACATACCATCTTCATAAGATTGATAGAAAGTAATTAAGTAGGCAATTTCCTGGTGCAAACTAATTAAACAAGGATCTTGTTTCTATTTCGTGAGGTTTTGGTCTGTTTTGGATCTGATTTCGATCAGTTTTATGAACTCGGTAGATTGATCACCCGGCCACTACGGAAGCAATTATGGGGAGTAGTATCTGTTATACTTGAGCTATAAGCTTACAAAACAAGCTTAAGAGAAAAATTTAAATACAAAATAGCACTAAAATTCATAAATGACCACATAAAATGAAAAAGATGGTGCATTGATCCAGTATATATATTGTCCATTTCACAAACTTTGTCAAGGAATTAACATGAAGGCGTGGACATATGTATTGCTTGTTCCCATAAAGGAATTAACTGATTACCTTGTTAGTCAAATAAAATGAAATAAGTATGTATGTGTAACTGATGATGTGAGTGCCCATTCTTGTGCATCAACTGATACAAAACACAAACACTCTGCCTTGGGAGATTATATTCAACCAGCATAAATTAACAGAATTACGTGACAGATATATGAGCTGGTTACATGGCGCTAACTTTTTTTGAGATGGCGGGGGGGGGGGGGGGGGGGGGGGGGGGAGTAGATGGAGATTACGTAAAAGGGAACTTTTGTTAGAAGGAGGCCCAAGCGATCGGCAAGAGCTGGAACAATTAAGCAGTAGTACTACTCACGATGGTGGTTCTTGGCCGTGCCGGTGGCTGCAGCAGGTGAGCCATGTTTTGGCTGCCTGCGTCTACCTCCAGCGTGAGCCTGCTGCTGTTCCCTGCAGCTGCTGTTTCATGAAACGGTGTGGTCCATGATCTGCAGTGGTGGCAATTGGCTGACGGTGGCGGTGGCGGTGGGTAGTCCGCCGCCGCGCCGTGGTGGTGGTGGTGGTGGCCTTGGGTGAAGAACTGGTACTCGCGCAGCCGGTGTTGTTCCTGATGCTGAAGAACGGGCGAGATCATGTGGTGCGGGCAGTCGCTTGCGCCGCACAAACCGCATGACATGGGCATACTGCAGCTAGCTCCTACGTTTGCTTGCTTGCTTGTTTGTTTGTTTCTGGTGTGGTTTGGTGCGTGGAGGGGGAGAGATGTCGAGGAAGAAGAAGAGACAACGACGAGTACTAACTACTAAGACACCTTGAAATAGCTAGGGTTGTGTTGTGTCTCTCCCTCCTCCACTGCACTGCATATATGCAGCAGTGAGCTGCAGACCAGGCAAAAGATTCGATCTGAGAATTAGCAAAAGATGATGGATCAAATCAAATAGGCCCAACTAATGAGTGCGTCGGAATAGATACTACCCCTCGATTCATTTTTTATTTCTTTCTTTCTTACGCGGAGGAGCTGGAGCCATGCACACCTTGCTTGCCGGGAATCTCCCACATGATCTTATGTCCACGCAAGGCCACTGCTAGATATTTGTAGCTTTTTTGGTCACTGTCAAACAAAAAGGAGATGCTAACACAAAGGTCCGAGGGAGACAAACACAACACAATGGAAACCATGGCAATACTAAAACAGAAAAGTACAAGTTGTGGAACATTTAGTGGTGTAGTGTTGGTCCTATATGACTTTAGCATTTCAATATGTCAGTTTTTTTTTAGTTTGGACAGACAGTTGGTATTGCAAAGGCCCCGTGTTGCTCATCATGCTCTGTATCCATTTGACGCTACATTTTAAGTTAACAAAAACACTCTTCATCATAAAAATAGTAATGTGATGGGTGTTGAACTTTTTTTGGCAAAGAGGCTTAAAACCATATATTAAGAATCATAGGACCTTACAAATACACCCATATACAAAGAAAAATTACAATCAAAACTTTAGGGGTGCCGAAGTCTTCTTCGTCATGCATACATCGGCGGCGCACTATGAAAGCTCGGTGCTGTCTTTGGGTCTCCGCCTTGATGTAGCAAACCTTTTTTGAAACCCAGGAGCTTGCAGAGGCAACGAGTAGGAACTCGTCGACGCAGACCAAGAGACGTCGGCGAGACTGTGATCCGCAAAGCAAACCGCCACCCCAGAGAAGAGAACGTCGATAAGGACTTGTAGAAACTCTGAAGATCACGAAAGCTGGCCGAATTCGGGCGAATCCATGGGAAACCTAAACCGACCGGATCCCAGAAGACCCATCGACGGAGACACAAAAACACACACCCTCCATCGGTGGTGAGCACATCGGCAGGGGGGATGGGGACAACATTTCTTTCAGCAGGGGGGAGCGCAGCCGGCACACCATACCTAACAAAACACGAAGACAGCATAAAGAATAACAACAACAACAACAACAACAACAACAACAACAACAACAACAACAACAACAACAACAACAACAACAAAGCCTTTAGTCCCAAACAAGTTGGGGTAGGCTAGAGGTGAAACCCATAAGATCTCGCAACCAACTCATGGCTCTGGCACATGGATAGCAAGCTTCCACGCACCCCTGTCCATAGCTAGCTCTTTGGTGATACTCCAATCCTTCAGGTCTCTCTTAACGGACTCCTCCCATGTCAAATTCGGTCTACCCCGCCCTCTCTTGACATTATCCGCACGCTTTAGCCGTCCGCTATGCACTGGAGCTTCTGGAGGCCTGCGCTGAATATGCCCAAACCATCTCAGACGATGTTGGACAAGCTTCTCCTCAATTGGTGCTACCCCAACTCTATGTCGTATATCATCATTCCGGACTCGATCCTTCCTCGTGTGGCCACACATCCATCTCAACATACGCATCTCCGCCACACCTAACTGTTGAACATGTCGCCTTTTAGTCGGCCAACACTCCGCGCCATACAACATTGCGGGTCGAACCGCCGTCCTGTAGAGCTTGCCTTTTAGCTTTTGTGGCACTCTCTTGTCACAGAGAATGCCAGAAGCTTGGCGCCACTTCATCCATCCGGCTTTGATTCGATGATTCACATCTTCATCAATACCCCCATCCTCCTGCAACATTGACCCCAAATACCGAAAGGTGTCCTTCCGAGGTACCACCTGGCCATCAAGGCTAACCTCCTCCTCCTCACACCTAGTAGTACTGAAACCGCACATCATGTACTCGGTTTTAGTTCTACTAAGCCGAAACCCTTTCGATTCCAAGGTTTGTCTCCATAACTCTAACTTCCTATTTACCCCCGTCCGACTATCGTCAACTAGCACCACATCATCCGCAAAGAGCATACACCATGGGATATCTCCTTGTATATCCCTTGTGACCTCATCCATCACCAATGCAAAAAGATAAGGGCTCAAAGCTGACCCCTGATGCAGTCCTATCTTAATCGGGAAGTCATCAGTGTCGACATCACTTGTTCGAACACTTGTCACAACATTATCGTACATGTCCTTGATGAGGGTAATGTACTTTGCTGGGACTTTGTGTTTCTCCAAGGCCCACCACATGACATTCCGCGGTATCTTATCATAGGCCTTCTCCAAGTCAATGAACACCATATGCAAGTCCTTCTTTTGCTCCCTATATCTCTCCATAAGTCGTCGTACCAAGAAAATGGCTTCCATGGTCGACCTCCCAGGCATGAAACCAAACTGATTTTTGGTCACGCTTGTCATTCTTCTTAAGCGGTGCTCAATGACTCTCTCCCATAGCTTCATTGTATGGCTTATCAGCTTAATTCCACGGTAATTAGTACAACTCTGAACATCCCCCTTGTTCTTGAAGATTGGTACTAATATACTCCGTCTCCATTCTTCTGGCATCTTATTTGCCCGAAAAATGAGGTTGAAAAGCTTGGTTAGCCATACTATTGCTATGTCCCCGAGACCTTTCCACACCTCAATGGGGATACAATCAGGGCCCATCGCCTTACCTCCTTTCATCCTTTTTAAAGCCTCCTTCACCTCGGACTCCTGGATTCTCCGCACAAACCACATGCTGATCTCATCAAAGGAGTCGTCTAGTTCAATGGTAGAACTCTCATTCTCCCCATTGAACAACTTGTCGAAGTACTCCCGCCATCTATGCTTAATCTCCTCGTCCTTCACCAAGAGTTGGCCTGCTCCGTCCTTGATGCATTTGACTTGGCCAATGTCCCTCGTCTTCCTTTCTCGGATCTTGGCCATCTTATAGATGTCTCTTTCACCTTCCTTCGTGCCTAACCATTGGTAGAGGTCCTCATATGCCCGACCCCTTGCTTCACCAACAGCTCGCTTTGCGGCCTTCTTCGCCATCTTATACTTCTCTATGTTGTCTGCACTCCTATCCAGGTATAGGCGTCTGAAGCAATCTTTCTTCTCTTTAATCGCCTTCTGGACGTCATCATTTCACCACCAGGTATCCTTATCTTCGCTTCTCCTTCCCCTGGACACTCCAAACTCCTCCGAGGCCACCTTACGAATGCAAGTCGCCATCTTCATCCACACATTGTCCGCATCCCTTCCTTCCTTTCAAGGGCCCTCCTTAATGACCCTCTCCTTGAACACCTGAGCTACCTCCCCCTTAAGCTTCCACCACTTCGTTCTAGCGACTTTGGCACGCTTATCCCGCTGGACACGAATCCGAAAGCGGAAGTCAGCAACCACCAGCTTATGCTGGGGTACAACACTCTCTCCAGGTATCACCTTACAGTCTAGGCACGCACGCCTATCTTCTCTTCTCGAGAGGATGAAATCAATCTGGCTAGAGTGCTGGCCACTACTAAAAGTCACCAGATGTGATTCTCTCTTTCTAAAGAGGGTGTTAGCTACAATCATGTTGTAGGCTAGAGCAAAGCTTAAGACATCTTCTCCTTCTTGATTCCTGATGCCATGGCCAAAGCCCCCATGCGCCCCTTCAAAACCTGTGTTAGATGTACCCACGTGGCCATTGAGGTCTCCTCCTATGAAGAGCTTCTCATCAATCGGTACACTCCTAACCATGTCTTCCAGGACTTCCCAGAACTCCCTCTTGGTGTTCTCATTGTGGCCTACTTGCGGGGCATACGCGCTGATAACATTGAGAACCAAGTCCTCAACTACCAGCTTGACCAAGATAATCCGATCCCCACGTCTCTTGACGTCTACCACTCCATACTTGAGGCTCTTGTTGATCAAGATGCCTACGCCATTTCTGTTTGCAGCCGTCCCCGTGTACCACAGCTTGAAGCCGGTATCCTCCACCTCCTTCGCCTTCTGTCCTCTCCATTTGGTTTCTTGGACGCAAAGGACATCAACACCTCTCCTCACCGCTGCATCAACTAGCTCCCGAAGACAGCATAAAGAATGCATGGGACAAATTTATCACGCTATTGTACGCCAAGTCTGGACCTGAGATCGAACTCGCCACCCTTCAGGGCCATGCACCCACATCATCTTCTCCGATGGCCTAGCCAAGCTGCGCCGCCGTAGAAGCTCACCGTATTGGATTGGTTCGGCGGCCGCCGGATTCACAAATGCCGCTGTTGAACACTCCCTGATGGAAACCTTCACTCGAGCCCTCATCTCCTTGTCAAGCTACAACAACCCCCCAAGACCTTCAAAACTTCCCCAGTAAGCTGCTCCTGAACCCGCGTGGCGGCGAAAAAGGAAGGCGATGGGAAAGGCGGCTAGGCTTTTTCAATTGTGTGAGCCTCCCCTCGTAACAAAGCGTTACGTATGGGCGTGGAAATTAATTTAGCTGTAAAATGAGAACCAACAAAAGTTCACCACGCAAAATATATAGTTGAGGGTTCGAAAATATACTGGTTTCATAATTAAACCAGACGAAGACATTAACCAGTCAACTTGATCATGTTTGCTATCTTGCACGCACATCGGTGACATGGAACCATATATGTATTTGGATGGCCATTGGCAAGCATATATCTCGATCGATCCCTTGTCTGTGCGACCAACTCTGATCCACAAATCGAGGTATCACCGGCAGCGGAGTCGTTTTCAAGATCTATCTATTGTGTACATGTGGAGCACATGAAAAGGAGCAAAAATCAAGAACGAAGCAACCATTAGCTAGCACATTTCAATCCAGATACACATGTGGTCGATCTTTCTGGGCAGCGAAAAGCGCAAGAAGCAGCGGGAGAGTCTGGAGCCATGGAGCGTTGGAATCCGCCGCCTTTTCCTCCTTTGCATAAAGCAGGGCCAGACGGTCCACACAATCCTGAGCTCGCAGGAGTAGCCCGCGTGGGCGACCTCATCAGCACCACACCCTGCGGACTATGTTGGAAATTCGCCCAATTGTTGGAACTTTGCCCACAAGATCGATCACATCAGAATAACACGAACGTACATGCACAAGAACTGATAGCCAAAGGTGCGTCTCGCACCTTCTAATTCCTCTTTTTATTGCTTTTTTGTTTTCTCTAGGTTTATTTCTCACGGTTACAAATCTCACGCACACACCATGTATATATAGGTGCAGGACCTAGCTCAGGCCACTGACGCAGACTTCTTTTTCCTAATCTATACGGACTAGTACTACTACCATACTGGGACACGGCCAAGCTAATTCCAATTCCAATCGGTCTCAACTTCCCTAATCTACTAGCACACGTAGACTACTGGCACAAAGACATGGTACACTTTCCTAACTAATCACCGGCAAGCCTGATTACGCTTCCAATTCTTTCAAAACTCAACTAGTAAAGCTCACGCACGTTTAATTATTTGGATTATCCAACATTCACCCCCTAATCTAAATATCTCTTTATCTAACTCTTTATTTGACGAGACACGCAGACGATCACCTCTTTATCTTGTCCCGTCGATTGCCTCCGGTGACGCGACTTACCAGACCACAACTTCTCTTTTCTTGCAATGATGACCACCACATCATCACCATCATACTTTTGTGCCGACTTGAAAACTGAAACCAACGATTATCCGGACTACCAGCCACGCTGCCGCATCTTAGCGTGCTACATGCAGACTAAACGCATAGCCTCATGCAGGAACTCAACTTAACCGGTCCGCGTCCATTTTCACGTTGATCTTCATCTTCGCATCGGTTTCTTGCACATGGGGAGAGACATCTATTCACCCATCACATCTTTTTCCTTTGTCGTTGGTGACACAACTTACCAAACAACACCTCCTATCCAACAGCAACACAACTCGTCATATACGTGCAACTCATCTCCACCGTATATGAACTCGCTGGAACTCCACCACCACGAACGGAAACGCAAGGCACGAATTCCTTTTTCCGCCTGCTCTTCCTTGCAATTCTCCTCCGCCAGTGACGCATCTCAACTGCAGCAGAAGGCTCACACACCCGAGCTCTTGGACGCACCTTACAAGAACTCATGTGCACACCTTGATGACGGCTCGCAACTTCGCCATCTCCATCTTGCACCCTCCAACGCTGATCTCGATGATTTCCTCGGTGTCGTAACTTCGGCACCTCCATAACCATCAATGATCACCAACGCCTTGCAGACGACAGCCCTGTCGCCCTCCTCCAGATAGTTCCGTCGAATGACATCACCCATCGCCTCGCGCTTGTGACAGCACCCTCACCGCCTTCTTGCCGTCACTCCACCGAGCAAAGATCACCCGATCCTCCTCGTACGTCACTCCTCGAACGAACATTGCCTTCTCCTCCTCGTCGCTGCACCACCCAGCGACCATATCGTCCGCTCGTCGTTGTCGCTACACCAGCGACTGTATCGCCCGCCCCGAGGCGCTAGCAAGGTCGCCACCCCGGGGCAAGCGCGGCTTCACACGAACCTTGCTCTAATACCAATTGTTGGAACTTTGCTCACAAGATCGATCACATCAAAATAACACGAACGCACGTGCACAAGAACTGATAGCCAAAGGTGCGTCTCGCACCTTCTAATTCCTCTCTTCATTGCTTTTCTGTTTTCTCTAGGTTTTATTCTCACGGTTACAAATCTCACGCACACACCATGTATATATAGGTGCAGGACCTAGCTCAGGCCACTGACGCAGACTTCTTTTTCCTAATCTATACGGACTAGTACTACTACCATACTGGGACACGACCAAGCTAATTCCAATTCCAATCGGTCTCAACTTCCCTAATCTACTAGCACACGTAGACTACTAGCACAAAGACATGGTACACTTTCCTAACTAATCACCGGCAAGCCTGATTACGCTTCCAATTCTTTCAAAACTCAACTAGTAAAGCTCACGCACGTTTAATTATTTGGATTATCCAACAGGCTACCACACAGATTTATGCATCTAAGAGCATCTCCAGCCGTGTCTTCAGGGAGGTCTTTCCAGGCGATTTTTTCGCGCCGGTGTCGAAAAAATAGCTCAGTCGCGTCTTCAGGAGCCCGATTTTTGTCGGCCTGGGCCGAAATCAGCGTCGGCGGATCCAGACTGAACCCGGCGCACTGGGGGGCGCCCGGGGACGCCGGGGCGAGCGGTTTTTTCGCGAAAAAACCGCGGGCCAGCCGCGTCAGCGACACCGCGCCTCGTCCTCCCCCAACGCCTCGGTTTCCCGCGCGGGGAATCAATGGCAAGGCTGCCGCCGGTCAGCCTTGTCATTGATTCCTCACGGGCAGCGCGTCACGGGACGGCGCGCCGACGCCTCCCCCCTCGCACGCGTACACACGGGTGTGGCGCGGCTATATAAGCTGGTGGCCTTGCTCGCCTGTGGCCACACCAGCCCCGCCCTCGCCGCCGAGCTTTACCTCTCCCAAGCGCCACCGTCGAGTCCTTCCTCTCCCTCTCCCTCTCCCGTGAGCCGCCGCCAGCCCCTCCCTCTCCCTCCCCCTCCCCCTCTCCCGATGGCCGAGCGTTTCCCCGGAGACGAGGCGGTGGCCAACGGCTTCGGCCGCCGCACTCTCCACGAACAGGAGTCGTGGCTCCTGTTCCAGCGAACATCCCGGCGCCACCGGCATGCACGCCGGGCCGACGGGCTGGAAGCTCAGCAACGGGGGAGTGCCCATTCCCCCGTTGCCCGACGCCGTGGCTAAACCCTCCTACTTCGCCGAGGAGGTCGAGGTCGTGCGCGCCTCCCTCACCGACGCCCAGCTCTCCCTCCCCCAGTACGCCGCCAACAACCACGCGGCTTGGGCGGCGTACTTCCAACGCCGTCAGCAGCAGCGGCTGGCGTCCACCAATGGCGCGGCGGTGGTCGGCGGCATGAAGAACAGTGAGGGGCGCCGCCTGTGGTGGGGCGTCCCCGGCCGCACACTCGAGGGCGTGCTGACGCACCTCGAGGGCGGCAACAACCGGCCGTTGGCGTACCCCCCGGCGAGGGCGGCCGCCGCGGCGCACCGCCGACGCGACGGGCCATGGGCGCCAAGGAGGTTCGGCTCCTCCTCCTCTTCCTCCTCGCGCTCTTCCTCGCACTCCTCCGGCACTCCGGCTGCTCGGCGTCAAGGCCGAGCCCGCGTCGGAGATGCCGCTCGGCCGGCGCACTCGCAGGGCCAGCATCGTCATCAACGACGGAGGCCGGCGCGCCTCCTCGTCGGCTTCTCCTCCACGCTTTGTCAAGCCAAAGACGGAGCCGGGGCTCGCGCCGGTGAAGGCGGAGCCGGGTCTCCCCGCTGTGAAGACGGAGCACGGCGAGGTCGAGCTCGACGACGACGCGGCCCTTGAATGGGCACGCCATGACTCCCTGAAGATGGCGAGGGAGCGCCAGTGCGTCGCCCTGAGGCACTTTGCGGAGCGCCGCCGGGGCCGCGACAAAGGAGGAGTCGTCATCATCGCGGACAGCGACAACGACGAGGACGCGCCGCCGCCGCCGCCGCCATCAGTCCGCCATGGCGACGCCGGGTCCAGCAGGGGTGCCCGCGTCAAGGAGGAGAAGGCCGACGATAACGACGGCGACTACTCGGCGTTCAGCCAGTTTCTTTTTTAGATTAGTTTATATATTTGCTATGTAATGAAAATTCGCGAACTTTGTCCAAATATATGTCCAAGTTGGACGAAATTTGTCGTGTTTAGCCGTACTTCGCCGAACTTTGCCGAAATTTGTTATATACTTTTATTTTTTAAACACGCCTAGGGGCGGCCCTGGGGCCGGCGGCTGGGGACCAACTCGCCCCCAGGCTGATTTTTTGCGCCGGCTCACCCCCAGGCGGTGATTTTAGGCGCCCCCTGAGGGGCCAACGGCTGGAGATGCTCTAAGCTATCTCGGACCACCACACAGGCGATTCATCTTCTTCTGCCCTGAAGTAGAAACAAAGGCTATGCTACAAAAAGAAAGAAAAGCCAAGTATTCTTTGTTCTGGTGTGTATATGTATAGATGCAGGCCAGCAAGTTCATGTGAACTAGCTAGGTAGAGAATATTTTTGTCATCTGGTGGCGTGATGCAGACTGCCACACACACAGCACAATCCATTACATGTTTGATCTTTTAGGACTAGCTAGCTAGCTACATATCACACACATTATGCATTGACTTCTCTCATCCTAGCTAGCTATCGACAAGATCGGTCATGAAAATCACACAGAAAAAAGTATACATATAGTACATAGGTAATTACTTTTGGTGAAAAAAAATGAAATGTAAAACATGCAGGCATATAGATGACATGCATGTAGATGTCCGTATACGATATGAAACATTAACCGGAGTAGATGAAATGTAAAACATGCAGGCATATAGATGACATGCATGTAGATGAAATTGACCGTTAATGTTTTCGTCCGGTTAATGTTTTCATCTATTTACAACCGTATGATGTCCGTATTAAAATCTCTAAAAAGGTTTATACTTAAAAACGGAGGGAGTACAATCTAGCGAAAGGCGCAAGATGCAGCAGGACAGTCTGGACTCTGGAGCCATGGAGCGCGCCACCTTTTTCTTCTTGGCGTACAGCAGAGTGAGGCGGTCCACACAATCCTGAGCTCGCCGGAGCACCGCGCGTAGGCGAGCTAACCAGCACCACGCCTTGCAGCCTCAGGGATCGATCCATGCATCTAAGCTAGCTCCGGCCACCACACAGACTACTCATCTCTTCTGGCCTGAAATGGGAGGAAAAGATATGCTACGAAAAGAAAGAAAAGTGGAGTATTCTTTATTCTGATGGATGGATACATGTATGGATGCCGGCCGGCAAGTTCATATGATGCAGACTACGACAAGCAACACAGTCCACATTTAGGTCACATGCACTATTGGATACGTGGGTCTGGTTCATGTCAAAATGGTTATGGTGGCTCAAATCCCCACTTAAAATTAAAGTGTTCCCCTGGTTTCTATGTCGGTGGCTCAAATCATTGCTTAAAATTAAAGTGTTCCCTTGCTTTCTATGCAAGGGATAGATAAGTTTCAAAAAAAACTATTACACCACCGAAAATGCCAAACGGAGACCGAGCTCCATGAAAGTCTTTATTTGAAAACTTCAAAATTCAAACTTTTCAGTTTCAAAAAATTCTGAAAATAAATACACATATACCTAGATACATAATGCATATGTGTGCAAATTTCCAGATCGAAGTACATTAAAATGTGATCTACACAAAAAAGACAAATCTGGGGCTTTTTAAAATATGTACTGTTCATCTTTAAAGTCCCTGATTTTGTTTTTTCTTGTGCAGCTCGCGGTTCAAGGTATTTCATCCTGAAATTTTTCACACATACACTTTACATCCATGCATACATGTATAAAATTTTTCAGAATTTTTTGAAACTAAAATTTATGAATTTTGAAATTTTCAAAATAAAAGGCTTCATGAAGCTCGGTCCCCAAAATGCCCTACTCTTACAGCACTCACTATCTACCTTGATGGGTGAGATCTTAGAACTGAGTCCTATAAACAGGAAGAGAGGAAGTAGGATCTTAACATCGGCGATGCCGCTGCTGAAATATTGTGAACATTTACACCCCATAATAGTATAATTTATTCCAAAGATTATCATAATCTCAACAAATAGTCCTAAAATAGCATATTAATCCATTAGGTAACTAGGGTTAAGCCAGTAGTAAATTTTACTTTGCATTCACCCATGGCACTCCTAGATCCACATATGAATTATGGAACAAATAATTAATATAATTACTTTCATCGAGCATTGTGTTAAAATAAATCCAAGGCATATCGTCGATCATCCGAGGACCAAGCAATAACACGAGCGCAACACCGAGATTTCTTAATAAGGTTCACCGATATGGCTACATCCCCGGGACCTGACTAGGGGCGCTCCTCCCATGACACCGTCACAATACCGCACACCGGCCACCTGGGCGCCGGCACACCCCGCCGGCTCTCCCTACGTGTTTGTGCTATTATGTTGGCATAGGTTACATCATGTGTCTTCCTCCGATATATATGAGAGGCCTAGGATATCAGTGTCCTACTAGGACACAACTCCTACTCTGTCTACATATAGTCCAAAACCAAGTCCAACTGTAACCTACCTTGTACGAGAATATTCGACACAACTCTAACAAACTCCACCTTGGCGAATATTGTTCACCACCTTGAATGCATCCATGCGTCGAATCTACATGTACATTGGACTTGAGATATGCCATGAGCATCGCTGCTACTCCCAGACTTCATATGACTCCATCTGCAACTATAGTCCCTTCTCGTCTTCTTCACCAAAATTAAGTTTCTCATTACTCTACTTTGTGCTCTCAACTTCCGGAGAATCCGTTCAACGCCATCACACACCGACCATTTTTGCGTGAAAGTGTACAACTCACATATTGGATGCCACATATAAGAGTTAACTGAACTCAACATCACTGCTCTTTCTTGACCATCTTTCTGAAACTTGAAGGAATCTCACCGTCGCCCTGTGTCACCTTGAGTCAAATTCGCAGTTGTTTCATCCTTATCTCGGGTAGTCTTTGACATGTCCCACGGCTATAGCACTCTGTCTTCTTCTGTACTTGTCATCTGCACTTTGCCATGTGCACTGAACACCACAGAATATATGGTCATGTACTCTCTTAACTTTTGACAATTTTAGACTTTTCGTCACTTTCTCAGATTCTCCATGGTCAACTCATGTCCATCAACCGACACTGATAGACCCAGTCACCAACTTGAATCTGGTACTCGTCAACACTGCTTCAGCACCCCCTACACAATTTGTTTGACCATCAATGCCTTGGCATGTCATTGTGTCCCGTGCTTACCGCACGCCTCGCCGTTATCACTGCGTCGAGCCTCTGTTGTCCTGGTCGAGTCTTTCAAGGTTGCGAACCCACATCACTCAACCCCCACTGCAGAGAACCACCGGTCATCACCGACCGATACCGAGTATCACGCCTCCATCAGACCACTGGGCCCCAGTCCGATCCACGTGTCTCTCGCTTTCCCCGCTGAAATAGGCTTCGACTCTCCATGCATTTACGCTGTAGCCCCTCCATCAGCACAGAATGAAGTCGTCCATCAGACTCCAGCTCCACCTTCAACATGACTTCATGTAGTTGCGCTATGCTACCTTGCGCCCTCTCGACTTCAAGCTCTCTCATGTGTGCACCATCTTGAATCAACCCCGCGCCATAGTCTGTCAAAGCCGCACAAGCCCTCAGGCCTGCACCACGTGTTTCCATGCCCAGAAGTTGGCCACCATCAGCATCACGCTTCTATGTCGTCATCGCTGAAATCACCGCCATCTTCTGCTTTGACCAACCTCCATGCCAGTCCAAGCCAGCCATGTATGTTCGACTGCAAACATGCTCCACCCTGCGCCGTGTCCGCCCCGCACATCTCCGTGCATTGCTTGACGCCCTGTGTATGCATGATCCTGCCACGACAAGCTCCAGACTCTTGCTTCAAGCCTTATCGCACGTTGTCGTCCTTGCCTTGTCTCTACCCTTGGTAATGTTCTCAACTTGCTTCTTTTATTTGACCCGTCAACTTGCTTCTTGGTACAGTCTTTAAGCACATCAACAAACAGACTTTTATATGCAACACCGCTTCTCCAAGAACCAGCCAAACTTGCCCGTGAAATCTCGCCTCTTTGTGCTCACACCAGCAGCATCAATAGGCCATTCCTTGAGCCAACCACGTACCAAACAGCCTCTGCCAAGTGCCACATCGCAGACCGCATCTGCTTGTGTGGCTGCCGCACACGCGCTCCTATCTACTAGCAGCCGCGTGCTTTACCAGGCCAGTCACCCGCACTTGGGCCCTGCTTGGCCTGCGCGTCCCCGCAGCTTGCTCGGCCTGCTGCCTCTGCCAAACCGATCCAGCTTTGACTGCTTTTGATCTTTCCGCTGACCTTCAATCGGACAACTTCGATCTCACCGCAGGCACCTGGCAAACCCTCGCAGCGCCTCCGTCGATTGAATACGACCTCCTCTGAATTAACAATCGCAACCTCGAACAACCTAGCTCATGGTACCACTTGTTACGCAATTTCGGGTCCGCTAACACTAGCGTTTCCGACCCACATGCGTCAACCAGGCTCAACCAGAGAGCAACACCGACTTATGGAAGGCCTTGGGCCCTCTCCCTCCAAAGGACTAGCCTGTTAATTAGGAGGGGACACCCCTGCCCTTATAAATCGTGTTATGTCTCCCCCCACATCTGATGTGGGACTAAACCCAACACATTGGACTGAATAAATCGCATGAAAATTAGTATTTGGCAACCTATTGGATCATGGCAGTCAACAATAGCTTCCCCTTATCTTGGACAGACATTGTTATCTTGTCTAGCTCATTGGGTTCGCACCAGCTTGAGGTTCGAGGCTGCCACCCATGCCGTATTCCAAGCTTCATCTATTTGTGTATGTATGTGTGCATAGCGTTGTCACCTTTGTCATTGGTAGTTTGTCCATCGTTTGATCAATCATGTGTATGTATGTGTGCATAGCGTTGTCACCTTTGTCATTGGGTTATAGATGAAGCTTGGGATGGATAAACTAATTAATACTCAGTACATCCAACAAACTAATTAAAACTTAGTACATCCAACAAACTAATTAAATACACATGATTGATCAAACGATGGACAAACTAATTAATACTTACCTCATAGATGAAGGATCACTTCAATAAGTACTCCCTCCGTTTCTTTTTAGTTCGCATATAAGGTTTGGTCAAAGTCAAGCTTTGTAGAGTTTGACTAACTTTATATTAAAAAATATAAACATTCATAATATGAAATCAATATTATCAGATGGACCATGAAATGTATGTTCATACTATATAGTTTTAGTATTGTAGATGTTCATATTTTTTTATATAAATTTGGTCAAACTTTGTGCAGTTTGACTTTGACCAAATCTTATATGCGGAGTAAAAAGAAACGGAGGGAGTACATCCAACAACATAAGGAACACACAATTTCAATATAATACATGAAGTTCGGATGATGTACAGCTGTAGTGATGTCTTGATAATTTGATATGTTCACAGTTTTCCATGCAACTTCACATATTCTACTCAAGTTCCTCATTCGTACACATTGGAGGTATTTAACCTATGATAAGTCCACAAATTAGTTAGCTGACACATAGCTTTTTAATATACATGTGGTTGCAAGGTTCACCTCATATTTGGTGAATGAAATATAATTTTCTTTCTCAAGATAAGCATTGTACATGTTCGGCAATCGTGATGGTGTACTTTCTCAATCCGTTTTCCACCCCTAGAGAAGTCTTCAAGATAAAATAACAAACTTTATACATAAAAGCCTCATTCGTATTTAATTTTGAGTCGGCGATGACTTAATTCAACTGGTTAATTATTTTTCCAATATGATTGACATAATTCCATATAAATCACAACAACAATCGCACTTGTCACCAATTTTGAGACAATTTTATTACACATCAAAGTAGCTATCCTCTTGAAATTACATGTTTAAATCAACACGTAGTATAACAAGACTTGTTTCAATAAATACATTTTGTTTGATTGATCTGCTGACCATTTTAAATAGTCAAGTCAACATAATGGCTCCAATCGATCAATCACTAACCGACTTATTTTACTTTGAGGAACAACTGCTTCACGGGTGGATCAATCAGAAGGAAATATGTTATCATTTTATCTGGCTTGTGCTATAAATTACCGGAACCATCTGAGGTGAAGTTTACTAGGATCATAGGGCGAAGCTGGAGATGATGGCGACGCCATGGCTTCGGGTACCTTGACAAAGCGGCCGTTGACCCGTGGCCGAAGCTCAGCGTAAGCTTTTCTGGACTCGTATCGGATTTGCTTGTCATAGCGCCGCCTCTTCCTCTTCTCCCTATACCTCATCACCTTCGCTGCTCTCTCCTGCATTGTGGGATAATGGGCAGGCCCCACCATCATCTCTGTGTCAATAGTCATGATTGCTTCATTGCTAATAGTGTTGGTGAATGCACCTCCGTAAAATGGCACCTGAACATCAAGAGGAAAATAATCATAAGATCGCAGTTATGTACTTTCTTAGGGTAGCAGATACGTACTTGATACTCCCCTGTTTATGAAGTATCTAATTGGTCTCTAATTAACTAGAAAATGATCCATTTTCATTCAGAGATGCACTTGATTGTAACTATTCTATTTCTGGACAGTGGAAGCTAACAACTCCTCTGGCATTTTTTTTTCAAAGATGCGCACCGTCCAAAACAATTGGTCTATGAATATACGTTTTAATTAGGTGTATTATGTACATGTGTGTAGCCCTGTACATGTATGTACAGTTTTATGAGTTTTTAAAAGGCGTAACTTCATCAATAATTGTGATCTGGGTCCGTTTGGGGTGAACATGCCATGTTCAAAAGATTGATAGCAAGTAACTAATTAGGCAATTTTCTGATGCAAACTAACTAAACAAGGATCTTCTTTCCATTTTGTATGGGTTTGTTCTTTTTTGGACCCGATCTTGATCAGTTTTATGAACTCGGTAGATCGATCACCCGGCCACTACGCAAGCTATCGTGGGGAGTAGTATCAGTTATATATGAGCTACAGACTTGCAAAACTAGCTCAAGATAAAATTGAAATACTAAATAACAATCAAATTCATAATGACCACATAAAATGAGAAAAAGGGTGCATCGATCCAGTATGTATATTGTCCATTTCACAAAACTTTGTCAATTAATTACCATAAAGTGTGGACTCCAGATAGATATTGACAAGTTGAGAATTGAGCGCATATGTATTGCTTGATCCCATAAAGAGATATGTTATATTATTAAGCTCTAGCTAGCAGCTTGATTAAAGTCTTCCCCCAGCTGTGCCGGTCGAGTTGGTTAGTTATTGAACACAAGTCAAATTTTCAGTATGCATGTATGACTGATTACCTTGTTGTTGGTCAAATAAAATGAAATAAGTTTATATGTATGACTGATGATTTGACAACCCATACAATTCTGCATCAACTAATACAAAACACAAACTCTATATATGCCTCCATAGAAAATTAAAGAATATCAAGATCCATTCCCGCATATCTTTTTCAGGAGAACAATTGAGCAGCGTACATTAACAGAATTATGTGACAGATATATGAGATGGTTACATGGTGCTATTTTTTTGTAGTGGGTATAGATGGACATAAATTAGGTGGGGATTTTTAAGGAGGAAGCCAGGGACGCATCCATCGGCAAGAGATGAAACAATTAAGCGGTACTACTACTTACGATGTGGGCTCTTGCCGGTGGCTGCACTAGGTGAGCCATGGGTCGGCCGCCTGCGCCCACCTCCAGCGTGAGCCTGCTGCTGTTCCCTGCAGCTGCTGTTTCATGAAATGGTGTGGTCCATGTTCTGCTGTGGTCGAAGTTGGCTGGCGGCAGTGGCACTGGGTGGTGGTGGTGGTGGTTGCCTTGGGCGAAGAACTGGTGCTCACGCAGCTGGTGCTCCTGATGATGGTGATGACGATGATGAATGGGCGAGACCATGAGGCGCGGGCAGTTGTTGGCGCCGCACAAACCGCATGACATGGACATACTGCTAGCTAGCTCCAAGGTTTGCTTGCTTTTTTGTTTTTTCTGCTGTGGTCTGGTGCGTGGAGAAGCCGAGGAGGAGAGATGTCGAGGAAGAAGAAGAGGCAGTTATGAGTACCAGTAACTACCAAGGTACTTGTAGTAGTAGCTAGGGCCGTACTGTGTCTCTCTCACATGCACTGCATATAGGCAGCCGTGAGCTCTCAGGCCAGAAAAAAGATTCGATATGGCAACTATCAAAATATTGCTCAACTAATGAGTGGGTCGGAATAGATATGATCCCTCGATCCATCGTTGATTTCTTTCTTTCTTACGCGGAGGAGCCGGAGCCATGCAGACCTTGCTTGCTGGGAATCCCCCACATGATCTTATGTCCACACAAGGCCACTGCTAGATATTTGTGTAGCTTTTTTTTGGTCAGCGTCAAAACAAAAAGGAGATGCTAACACAAAAGTCCGAGGGAGACAAAAACAACAAAATGGAAACCATGCCAATACTAAAATAGAAAAGTACTACCAGCTGTGAAACAATTTTCGTCATGGGGCATCCATGCTATTATCATGGGCATGGAAACTAAACTCTAGAATGAGAACCAGCGAGGACTCTTCTCCCCCAAGCTTAACCGGCCTCCTGGATCGCCGTTGTCGACTCCGGAGGTGCCCACGCTGCCACACCAACCCCCCCCCCCCCCCCAGCCACCCAACCCCTCGCTGTTGCGAGAGGAAACCACCGGTGGCCGGACGGCGGCGGCAGGATGCTTCCGCATCCCATCTTTTTTTTGTTTGGCATATTCTGATCCTCTCGTCCTGCGGGTTGTGGCTATGTTTATCTTTCTTAGCTTTTACTTATTTTTGCTCCTTTGCGAGATATATTTGGATACCAGACCTTGTTTTTTGCTGCAACTGCTTTAATAATATGGTCACATGCATCCTTTGGATGCACACGCTGGGGGATATCCCCCTTTTCAAAAAAAAATATTTATATTCACATCCTCTCGTCCCTCTACCGCTCCCTTGTCATGGGAACCATATGTCCCATCCTACAGAAACCGGGAGCATGCATATTTCTTCACGGCAGGTGAGACTGGTTGTGCGGGTCACTCGCTACCATGGCTAGAGGCGCGTCCCTTATTGTGGTGGTGACTCACTATGTGGGTGGACTCCGGCAAGATCCGATCTGATTTGGCGTCGGTCTTTCTACTGGATGAGGACTGTTGCTGCGAGGTGCTGGCTTTCCGCGTGTGCGGTGGCTTGCTGGCGGCGCTAAGATCCATGGGTTGGTGGTGGTGATCCAGATCTGACCTGCCAGATGGTGTTGCTGCAAACTATACTGCAACTACTTCCTAGGGCTCCACGACGGCAGTGGTCATTGAATGGTCCCTGGGAGGGGTCTTCTCTCCTGATCCAGTGGTTAACTTCAGTGATGAGATACAAATTATGGACGACAGCTTGACGCAAAGGGATGGGTGTGCAGTGGCAGCGGTTGCATCACATGTTGCTGCTAGAATCACGGAAAAGTGGTGATGACAACACATGAGCGACTTCAATGGTGTTGCTACTCGAGCACCCGGTCTCGACCTCAGGGGCAAAAGCCTAGGTCAGAACCAACAGTTTATACCTGGAAAAGGCGATGTTTTTCTTACATTCTTACCTTGTCGAATCTACATTTTGGCCTTGTGGTTGGATCTAGTGATGGTGGTGCTTGAGTGTCGCTCCCTTCCTAAAGGCATTGCTATCGAAGACCTCATCGTCAGTGTGGTTTCATGAAATGGTTGGTGTGGATATGGTCATTATTGTAGTTTGCCAATCACAAATCTGATTGTTTTGCGGCATTTTTTTTCTTGCCAACGAATATCATTGGTCTTATGTGACTTTGCTAGTTGTCAGCGTGTTTTCGCATGTGTGTGAGTTGGTGTTGGCTATATCATCCTAACTATGCAGAGGCTGGGTGTGTGCTCATTGTAAAAAAACATGCAATATTGTTCCCTTCCCGGGTCCACCCGGGCGGCGGCTCAATCCCTCTTAGACCGCTCCCCCTCCCCTCGCTATTGCCAATGGGCTCTGCCTAGTGAAGCCCGCGCCGATCCGGAGGTGGCTGGCCTACTCTTCTCGTCGGCTCGCGGCCGCTCGCACGTAGGGGAGTTTGCTGAAGGATCTCGAATGGGGTGCTTCGTGTTGGCTGCGGGACGGAGGTGCTTCTGAGGTGCGGCGACCTACTGATGTCTGATGGCCTGTTGTGATGCGACAACATGTAGTGGTGACAGGTCTCATGTCAGCCTGGTCTAGGTGTCTGCTGCTCTTGTGCGCGGTGGTGGCTCATGGCGGGTTAGGTGCGGCGGTCGGTGCATGTGAGCCTATGTGGCCCACGACACGAGGCGGCTACTTACCAGCGGCTCTGGCTTGTGTTTTTTTTATCATAGTGGGCAATTTGTGGCTAGGGGGCCATTTTGGGCCCGCGTTCTCCTCGACGGCAAGGACTGCATTTGCCAGGCATCCTGGTTGTAGTGTTGGGTTGGTGCTGGCATCGACACAGGTAGCCTACCATGGTGATACAGGTGGTCGTGGTGTCCTTCTGATCCAACTGGACTGGTTCGTTGTTGTTGGATCGAGTGGAGTCGCGGCTTGGCCTCACATGTTCGTTGTAGCTTGGCTCCTTCCTTGGGGTCTGTGGAGGTGGAGAGGTGTAAGGCTCTGGGCGAAAGTTTGATTCTTCGGCGATGATGACGCTTGAGGATGCCATTCTACTCCTTGGAGGCATTGTCAAAAAGTTAGTACTTCATCATGTTTGGTCGGAGTAGGGAGGGGCGATGTTGGTTGTTAGCTAGGCCAGACTATTCCGAGGGTTTGGTAGAGCGGTTGTGTCTAGGTCTAGGCAAAAGCTTGTGTTCGGCGGGAGTCGATGCTGGCGATGGTTGCGTGGGTGGGCACCGCTTTCCTTCTTGAAGACAATTTCGTAGATCTTGCTCACAGTCGCTCCAAGAAAAGGTCACGTTAGGTGGAGGCAGTCTGTTTAGGTTGTGGTCAATGATTGTTTTTTCCCTATTTCTATTTATTATTACTATTATTATTATTGGCATAGTTTTCCTTACAAAATAGGTCATTCTATATTTTGCTTTTCTCTCTTAATAAAATCGATAGACCACCTACCTTGCAAGTCAAGAAAAATAGAATGAAAACCAGCAAAAGTTCACCAAACTAATACTCCCTCCGTTACTAAATATATGTATTTTTAGATATTTTAATATAGACTACATACGGATGTATATGGACGTATTTTAGAGTGTAGATTCATCCATTTTGTTCCGTAAGTAGTCCATATTGAAATATCTAAAAGGACTTATATGTAGGAACGGAAGGAGTATATAACTGAGACCACGTGGCAGGACCGCAGGAGTGGTGAGCAATCTTCGAATCATTCAAGTTAGCTAGGCCAGACTATTCCCAGGGTTTCGTAGAGAGGTTGTGTCCGGGTCTAGGCAAAAGCTTGTGTTCAGCGGGGGTCGATGCTGGCGATGGTTGGCGTGGGTGGGCACCGCTTTTCTTCTTGAAGGTGATTTCGTAGATCTTGCTCACAGTCACTCCAGGAAAAGGTCACCTTAGGTGGAGGCAGTCTGTTTAGGTTGCGGTCAGTGATTGTTTTTCCTTTTCTTATTTATTATTATTATTGGCATAGCATTCCTTACAAAGTAGGCCAATCTATATTTTGCTTTTCTCTCTTGATAAAATCGATAGACCACCTACCTTGCAAGTCAAGAGAAATAGAATGAAAACCAGCAAAAGTTCACCAAACTAATATATAATTGAGACCACGCGGCAGGCTTGGTGAGCAATCTTTGAATCATTCAAGTTCAAACGAAATAATTGAGGATTCAAAATATACTAGGATTTCTCATGATTAAACCGGACGAAGGCGTTAACCTGCCAATTTGATCATGGCTGCTATATCATGCATGCACAATCGATGACCTGGAGTGGATCGTATATGTATCTGGATGGCCATTCATCGGCAGGCATAAATCTTCTCAGATTGATCCCATATTTTGTCACCGACTTTGGTCCACAAATCAATATCTCACCAGCAGAGGAGTCCTTTTCACGATCTACTTATCCTGTATGTGTGGACTGCATGAAAAGAAGCAAAATAAAAAACAAGGCAACCAACAATTCGTTTATTCTGGGGGCCGCTGGTGCCGGCAAAAAGCACAAGATGCACCAGGAGAGTCTCGAGCCATGGCCATGGAATGCCGGAATCCGCCGCCTTTTTCTCCTTTGCGTAAAGCGGAGTCAGACGGTCCACACAATCCTGAGCTCGCCGGAGTAGCGCGCGTGGGCGTCCTAACCAGCACCACACCCTGCAGGCCACCACAAAGATCCATGCATCTCCGGCCACCACACACATGATTCATCTTCTTCTGCCCTGAAGTAGAAGCAAGTGATATGCTACAAAAAGAAAGAAAAGTGTAGTATTCTTTGTTTTGGTGGGTATATGTATAGATGCGGGCCAGCAAGTTCATGTGAACTAGCAAGGTAGAGAATATTTTTGTCATGTGATGGCGTGATGCAGACTGCCACACACAGAGCACAATCCCTTACGTGTGTGTTCTTTTAGGCCTCGCTAGCTAGCTACATGTCACACACATTATGCATTGACTTCTCTCATCCTAGCTAGCTATTGACAAGATGGATCTTGAAAATCACACACAAAAAGTATACATACAGTAAATAGGTAATTCCATTTGGTGAAAAAAATTATGAAATTTCTTATACAATGAAAAACTGTACTATCTAATAGGCGTGTGTGTGGGTCTACGCTGGTGGGAAATTGAGTATTTGACCACAGCGTCCCCTTCCCTCCCTTTAATTTCCACCGGCCGCGTTTGCACCAGCTACCCGCGTCGTCCCTACGCTGGTCCGCCACATACCAACCCCCCTCCCCTCCACGAAGTCGTGCTACCGACGATCGGCCGCATCCCAGCCGACGTCATCCCTACGCCACTCTGCCACATACTAACCCCCCTCCCTACACACACACACACACACACACACACACACACACACACACACACACTCAAATCAAATAGACTCAACTAATGAGCGGGTCGGAATAGATACCATTGTTGATTTCTTTCCTTCTCACGCGGAGGAGACGGAGCCATGTAGACCTTGCTTGCCGGATATACCCCACATTATCTTATGTCCACACAAGGCCACTGCTAGATATTTGTGTAGCTTTTTTGGTCACTGTCAAACAAAAAGGAGATGCTAACACAAAGGTCCGAGAGAGACAAACACAACAAAATGGAAACCATGGCAATACTAAAACAGAAAAGTACTACGTACTGTGAAACAATTAATGTCATGGGCATGGAAATTAATTAGGCTATAAAATGAGAACCAACAGAAGTTCGCCACACAAAATATATAGTTGAGGGTTCGAAAATATACTAATTTCACAATTACACCAAACGAAGACATTAACCGGTCAATTTGATCATGTTTGCTATATATCATGCATGCATATCGATGACATGGAGGCATATATATGTATCTGGATGGTCATTGGAAGGCATTGATCGCATGTTTGTGTGACCAAATTTAGTCCACAAATCGATGCCTCGCCGGCAGTGGCATTGTTTTCAGGATCTATCTATTGTGAACGTGTGGAGCACATGAAAGGGAGCAAAGTCAAGAACGAAGCAACCATTAGCTAGCACAATTCAATCCAGATACACATGTGGTCAATCTTTCTGGGCGGCGAAAAGCGCGAGAAGCAGCGGGAGAGTCTGGAGCCATGGAGCGCTGGAATCCACCACCTTTTCCTTCTTTTCATAAAGCGGAGCCAGAAGGTCCGCATAATCCTGAGCTTGCCGGAGTACCGCGCGTGGGCGGCCTCATCAGCACCACACACTGCAGGCCACACCACACAGATCTACGCATCTAAGCTATCTCAGACCACCACACAGACCATTCATCTTCTTCTGCCCTGAAGTAGAAGCAAGTAATATGCTACTAAAAGAAAGAAAAGCCAAGTATTCTTGGTTCTGATGGGTATATGTATGGATGCTTGCCAGCAAGTTCATGTGAACTAGATAAGTAGAGAATAAATTTGGCATGTGATAGAGACTGCCACACACAGGGCAGTCCATTACAATTGATGCGTGTTCATTAATAAGCCTTGCTAGCTAGCTACATCACACACCTTAAGTATTGACTTCCCCTATTCTAGTCAGCTATCGGCATGGCCGATCATGAAAATCACACACAAAAAGGTATATATGTAAAAACTATGATGGAAGCGTATGCAATCCTGCAGGGACGCGTGCGTGTTATATAGCTCAACAAGATACAAGGATCGGCAGGTAGTTGGTAGTCTTGACCCATACTCCAAGCTATACATGAGATAAGATCATATCTACTCTAACTACCTGCCTAGATTACACAATACGCACGCAATACAACCGTGGCATACATGTCACGTTACACAGCTACAAACCTATCTATTAACATCCTCCCTCAATCTCAACATATCAAGGTTTAGATTGTTTCTGAAGGCTTGGAGCTGTCGAACCTGCAGTGGTTTAGTGAAACCATTAGCTACTTGATCTCCAGTTGGAATGAACCTTATCTCTAACTTCTTATGAGCAACTCTTTCTCAAACAAAATGGAAATCAATCTCTATATGTTTCGTTCTTCCATGAAACACAGAATTTGCAGAAAGATACGTTGCTCCTAGATTATGACACCATAAGCGTGACACATGTGGCCTGTAGACCCCCAATTCATCAAGTAGCGTTTCCATCCACATTACCTCAGCAGTAGCATTTGCTAGTGACTTGTACTCTGCCTCAGTGCTGGATCTTGAGACAGTTGCTTGCTTCTTTGCTTGCCATGACACAAGATTGGAGCCAAGAAACACTGCAAAACCTCATGTGGACTTCCTGTCATCTGGGCATCCTGCCCAATCTGCATCAGAGAAGGCACTTACTGTTGTTGATGGGGATTTGCATATGCTTAGTCCTATTCCCATGCTTCCCTGAATATATCTCAGTATTCTCTTCACAACTGTCCAATGTAAGGAGGTTGGTGCATGCAGAAACTGACAGACCTTATTAACTGAGAAAGATATGTCAGGTCTTGTCAGTGTAAGATATTGAAGTGCTCCAACTATACTTTGATATTTTGTTCCTTCTTCTAGACTTAATGGTTTGCCCTCATTCAATGACAATTTTTCAGTGGTTGACATAGGTGTACTGGAAGGTTTACAATCCTTCATTCCTACACGACTCAAAATATCAGAAGCATATTTCTCTTGAGTGAGTAAAATACCATCTTGCACCTTTTTTACTTCAATACCTAGAAAGTAGTGTAACTCTCCCAAATCTTTCAAAGCAAACTCTCTTTTTAAGTTTCTTAGCAATGCTAACGTTGCATCTTGTGAGGAACTTGCTACAATTATGTCATCAACATAAATAAGCATGTGTATGATCACCTTGCCCTTCTTGAAGAAGAATAAGGAAGTATCTCCCTTTGATGGACGGAATCCAAGTTGTTGTAACTTAAGACTCAGTCTTGAATACCATGCCCTTGGTGCTTGTTTTAAGCCATACAAGGCTTTGTCCAACCTGCATACATGATTAGGTTTGGATGTGTTCTCAAAGCCTGATGGTTGCCTCATATAGACCTCTTCCTCGAGAACGCCATGTAGAAACGCATTCTGAACATCCAATTGACGAAGGCTCCATCCCCCGGAAACTGCAACAGATAGAACAAGTCTGATAGTAGCAGCCTTCACTACTGGACTGAAGGTATCCTCATAATCAATGCCATAGCGCTGTTTGAAACCCTTAGCTACTAATCTAGCTTTGTATCTATCTATTGTTCCATCTACCTTCCTTTTAATTTTGTATACCCATTTACAGTCTATAATATTCCTCCCTGGCTTTGGTGGAACTAAGTGCCAGGTGTTGTTCCTCACTAATGCATCATACTCAACACTCATAGCATTTTTCCAATTTTTATCATGCAAGGCTTCTAGCACATTTTGTGGTTCACCAGTGGCTGCAAAGTTTGCAAACTTAAAGTGTTTATCATACCTGACCGTGCCATCCTTAGGCACTAGTGGTTTGGTAATACCTCGCTGCGAACGAGTGACTCGTGTGGTTATATTCGGAGTAGCCACAACAGATCCGGTAGCAGCCACAGAGGATCCCATTCCTCGTACTGACACAGACGGCGACGGCAGATCTCCCTCTACATCCGCGCGCTCAGCCTGCTGCAGATCTGCGGTCTCCCGCAGGTTGTCGGTTGACGATGGCGACGCGCGGTCACAGGCCCGCGCGGGACTGCTGGAGCCATCATTGCTCTATGGGACCGACGCCCCAGCCCCAGCCGCTCCTTGACACGTTGCACGCGACGACACGGGCGTATCAACCCCGCCCGACCGCACTGGCGCGCCGGACTCCGTGGCGCGCGCTGATGCGCCAGGCCCACCACGCGGTGTAGGCGACGGCGAATCACTCATGGGATCCACGCCGGTCCCGCCTGCTGCTTCTTCTGCGCCGAATCCCTCGGGATCAGCACTGCCAGCTGAATCATCCTCATGTCTGGCGCCTGTACATCCTTGTTGCTGCATAAAATCATAGCCTGGAGCACTGTTTTTTTCACTGTTTTCATCAGTACAGTCTCCATTAGCGGAAGGATTAGGGTTATTAAACACATGATCATCAGCATAAGATTCACCCCCATGATCAGAAGGATTTAATAACTCTGAAGAAAGTAGCAAAATTTCAGCACGAAGACGAGCGCCGGCGTTTGGATGGAGACTAGCAAAAGGAAAGATATTTTCATCAAAGATTACATCTCTAGAAATATATACACGCCCAATGGATATGTCAAGACATTTAAACCCTTTGTGGAGATTGCTATACCCAAGGAAAGCACATTGTTTTGAGCGGAATTGAAGTTTGTGGTTATTGTAGGGTCGAAGGTTCGGCCAGCAGGCACACCCAAAAATCCGAAGGATGGAATAGTTGGGTTTTTCATGGAATAGTTTTTCAAAGGGTGTCTCAAACTTGAGAACTTTGCTAGGAATCTGGTTTATCAAATAGGTGGCAGCAATGAAGGCCTCATCCCAAAACTTTAAGGGCATAGAGGCTTGAGCGAGAAGGGAAAGGCCTACTTCGACAATATGTCGATGTTTTCTCTCAGCTGACCCGTTCTGTTGGTGAGCATGAGGGCACGAGACGTGGTGAGATATACCTATTTTGGTAAAGAATGAGTTCAACTTTTCATACTCCCCTCCCTAGTCTGTTTGTAAAGCAAGAATCTTGCGATCAAATTGACGTTCTACTAGATGTTGGAAGTCATGAAACTTTTGGAAAACTTCAGACTTGTGTTTGATCAAATATATCCAAGTGAATTTACTGAAATCGTCAATGAAACTCACATAATAGTTCTTCCTTCCTACTGTTTCAACAGCAGGACCCCAAACATCAGAGAACACAAATTCTAAAGGAAATTTTGATTCACTTATTGACTTGGGATAAGGCAACTGGTGACTTTTGCCTTTTTGGCAGGCGTCACATACAGAATCTTTATTGAATGAATTTGCACACTGGAGATTATTCTTGCTAATGACTTTGCTAACAATAAGAGGAGATGGATGGCCTAAACTCCGGTGCCACCTATCCGAGGATAGCTTGGTGACACTGAGCATGTGCTTCTTGGCGTCAGATCCCATGTGCCTAACCGGGTAGAGTCCTCTTATACCCTGCCTCGAAGGAACACCTTCTCCGTTCCCCGTTCCTTGACAAGAAAAGAGTAGGGATGAATTTCAACAAAGGAATTATTGTCAACGGCAAGGCGGCTAGCGGAGATTAGACTTTTGTTGGCTTGCGGTACATGAAGGATATTATTTAGGAGGAGATCTCGATCAGGAGTATGAATAGCTGAGTGACCGATATGCTTAATAACCATACCTGATCCACTGGCAGTATGAATCTGTTTGTTTCCAGTGTAGCGATCCCGCACGGTCAGCTTCTCCAAATCTCCTGTGATGTGGTCAGTGGCACCACTGTCCAGGTACCAGTTCGTGTCCACCCCGTACTGCGGTGCAGCAAGGTTGGCCGACTTCTCCTCCACGCCTTGATAGGACTCATCATAGCGCTTCCAGCATTTCCAGGCTGGGTGGCCCATCTTGCCACAGAACTGGCACTGGACCCTGGGGGCATGGTTGTTGTTGTAGTTGCCCCCGCTACTGTTGTTGCCGTGTCGGCCGCCGTGCCCTCCAGATTTGGAGTAGCCGCCGCCGCGCCCGCCGCGGTCACCACCATTGCCACCTTGGCGGCGACCGCGATCACCACCACCAGCGCCGTTTCTACGGCCTCGGGTAGCAGCATTGGCAGAGGATTGGGACCCTCCGCCCCGAAGATTGAGCCTTGTTTCAAAGCTCAGCAGCTGTGAGAACAGCTCGGCCACTGTCACCGGCTCCACCCGGGAACACATGGCAGACACCACCGGGTCGAAATCTTCATCTAGCCCGGCCAGGATGTGGGAGACGATGTCGTCGTCATCCACCCTCTTCCCTGCGGCGATCAGTTCGTCGCAGAGAGACTTGATCTTCCCGACATAGTCGGTGATGGAGGAGTTGCCCTTCTGCAGATTGGCGAGGGCGATCCGGACGTTGGTGGTCTGGGAACGGGTGTGAGATGCAAGCATCCCTTCCACCGTGTTCCAGAGCTCAGCAGAGGTGTGGCATGAAGCAACCTGGATAGCTATCTCACGCGGAAGTGTCGTCAGGAGATAGGAGAAGACTTGTTGGTCTTGAGCATACCAGGTTTGGAAGTCAGGGTTCGGCGCTTTCGCCGTCGTCTTGCCATCAGACGAGGCCACATCGATCTGCATGGGCGGTGGCGATTGCTCGACGTCGAGGTACTTGGCCATCTGCGCTCCTCGGATGGCCGAGAGCACCGTCGCCCGCCATAGAGCCTGGTTGCCCTTCGTGAGCTTCTCGGTGGCGGCGTGTGCGAATGGCGAGGATGGGAAGGAACTTGAAGACGCCATGGATGTGCTCGAGGATAGCTCTGGTTACCATGTAAAAACTATGATGGAAGCGTATGCAATCCTGCAGGGACGCGTGCGTGTTATATAGCTCAACAAGATACAAGGATCGGCAGGTAGTTGGTAGTCTTGACCCATACTCCAAGCTATACATGAGATAAGATCATATCTACTCTAACTACCTGCCTAGATTACACAATACGCACGCAATACAACCGTGACATACATGTCACGTTACACAGCTACAAACCTATCTATTAACAATATATACAGTAAATAGGTAATTACTTTTGGTGAAACATGTGAAATTTCTTTACAGTTAAAAAATTATATTATATTATTTTGACGATGTAAGTTTGGTTTGGAACCACTTCCGAAATCCTGCACCTTCACCTTTAGCCCAAATGAGCCCAAGAAAGCGCATGTCAATCCAAGCCTGTCTCCACCGCACTCTACTGGGCCGGCCGTACTCCATGTATGTAAATAATGCCCATGCAAATTGACTTCTTCGGCTTCAAAAATATTCACCGTTGCTACCATATAAACTCCTTTGAATAAGTGCTATGGTCTAAGTGTTGGTTCTGATCTGACGGCTTAAACAGGCCCGTTAGATCTATTAGTCTAACAGAAAAAAAATGAAGGGATAACTATAAGTGAAGGGGTCCACGTACCAACGTACGTGAGCCTCGATCAGAACTAACGCGCCTTGATCGGGGGCGCCCAAAAACCAACTCAAGTTTTGGGTCCCCTGTCGCCAGCGCCATATTAAAAGGGATACGGGAGAGAGCTGGCTGTTGGGGAACGTTGCAGAAAACAAAAATTTTCCTACGGTTTCACCAAGATCCATCTATGAGTTCATCTAGCAACGAGTGATTGGATTTCATCTACATACCTTTGTAGATCACGCGCGGAAGCGTTCAAAGAACGGGGATGAGGAAGACTTACTCGACGTGATCCAAATCACCGGAGATCCTAGCGCCGAACGGACGGCACCTCCGTGTTCAACACACGTACGGTCAGCGTGACGTCTCCTCCTTCTTGATCCAGCAAGGGGAAAGGAGAGGTTGATGAAGATCCAGCAGCACGACGGCGTGGTGGTGGATGCAGGGCGTCACAGTAGCAGGGCTTCGCCGTATACTGCGAGAGAGAGAGGTGTAGCAGGGGAGAGGGAGGCGCCAAGACTCAAGGTATGGCTGCCCCCTCCCTCCCCCCCTTTATATAGGATCCCCTAGGGGGGGCGGCGGCCAAGGGTGGAGTAGCCACCAAGGCAAGGTGGGGCGCCCCCCCCCCACCCCTAGGGTTCCAACCCTAGGCGCATGGGGTGCGCCTAGGGGGGCGCACCAGCCCATTATGGGCTGGTTCCCCTCCCCACTTTGGCCCATGGGGCCCTCCGGGATGGGTGGCCCCACCCGGTGGACCCCCGTGACCCTTCCGGTGGTCCCGGTACAATACCGGTGACCCCGAAACTCTCCCGATGGCCGAAACTGCACTTCCTATATATAATTCTTCACCTCCTGACCATTCCGGAACTCCTCGTGACGTCCAGGATCTCATCCGGGACTCCGAACATTTTCGGGTTACTGCATATTCATATCTCTACAACCCTAGCATCACCGAACCTTAAGTGTGTAGACCCTACGAGTTCGGGAGACATGTAGACATGACCGAGACGGCTCTCCGGTCAATAACCAACAGCGGGATCTGGATACCCATGTTGGCTCCCACATGCTCCTCGATGATCTCATCGGATGAACCACGATGTCGAGGATTCAAGCAACCCCGTATACAATTCCCTTTGTCAATCGGTACGTTACTTGCCCGACATTCGATCGTCGGTATCCCAATACCTCGTTCAATCTCGTTACCGGCAAGTCACTTTACTCGTACCGTAATGCATGATCCCGTGACCAGACACTTGGTCACTTTGAGCTCATTATGATGATGCATTACCGAGTGGGCCCAGAGATACCTCTCCGTCATACGGAGTGACAAATCCCAGTCTTGATCCGTGTCAACCCAACAGACACTTTCGGAGATACCCGTAGTATACCTTTATAGTCACCCAGTTACGTTGTGACGTTTGGTATACCCAGAGCACTCCTACGGTATCCGGGAGTTACACGATCTCATGGTCTAAGGAAAAGATACTTGACATTGAATAACTCTAGCAAACGAACTATACGATCTTGTGCTATGTTTAGGATTGGGTCTTGTCCATCACATCATTCTCCTAATGATGTGATCCCGTTATCAATGACATCCCCATGTCCATAGTCAGGAAACCATGACTATCTGTTGATCAACGAGCTAGTCAACTAGAGGCTTACTAGGGACATGTTGGTGTCTGTGTATTCACACATGTATTACGATTTCCGAATAACACAATTATAGCATGAATAAAAGACAATTATCATGAACAAGGAAATATAATAATAATCCTTTTATTATTGCCTCTAGGGCATATTTCCAACAGTCTCCCACTTGCACTAGAGTCAATAATCTAGTTACATTGTGATGAATCGAACACCCATGGAATTCTGGTGTTGATCATGTTTTGCTCTAGGGAGAGGTTTAGTCAACGGATCTGCTACATTCAGGTCCGTATGTACTTTACAAATATCTATGTCTCCATCTTGAACATTTTCACGAATGGAGTTGAAGCGACGCTTGATGTGCCTTGTCTTCTTGTGAAACCTGGGCTCCTTGGCAAGAGCAATAGCTCCAGTGTTGTCACAGAAGAGTTTGATCGGTCCCGACGCATTGGGTATGACTCCTAGGTCGGTGATGAACTCCTTCACCCATATTGCTTCATGCGCTGCCTCCGAGGCTGCCATGTACTCCGCTTCACATGTAGATCCCGCCACGACACTCTGCTTGCAACTGCACCAGCTTAATGCCCCACCATTCAAAATATACATGTATCCGGTTTGTGACTTGGAGTCATCCAGATCTGTGTCGAAGCTAGCGTCGACGTAACCTTTTACGACGAGCTCTTCGTCACCTCCATAAACGAAAAACATTTCCTTAGTCCTTTTCAGGTACTTCAGGATATTCTTGACCGCTGTCCAGTGTTCCTTGCCGGGATTACTTTGGTACCTTCCTACCAAACTCACGGCAAGGTTTACATCAGGTCTGGTACACAGCATGGCATACATAATAGAACCTATGGCTGAGGCATAGGGGATGACGCTCATCTCTTCTATATCTTCTGCCGTGGTCGGACATTGAGCTGAGCTCAATTTCACACCTTGCAACACAGGCAAGAACCCCTTCTTAGACTGATCCATATTGAACTTCTTCAATATCTTATCAAGGTATGTGTTTTGTGAAAGACCTATGAGGCGTCTTGATCTATCTCTGTCGATCTTAATGCCTAATATATAAGCAGCTTCTCCAAGGTCCTTCATTGAAAAACTCTTATTCAAGTAGGTCTTAATGCTGTCCAAAAGCTCTATATCATTTCCCATCAAAAGTATGTCATCTACATATAATATGAGAAATGCTACAGAGCTCCCACTCACTTTCTTGTAAACGCAGGCTTCTCCATAAGTCTGCATAAACCCAAACGCTTTGATCATCTCATCAAAGCGAATGTTCCAACTCCGAGATGCTTGCACCAGCCCATAAATCGAGCGTTGGAGCTTGCACACCTTGTCAGCATACTTAGGATTGACAAAACCTTCCGGCTGCATCATATACAATTCTTCCTTAAGGAAACCATTAAGGAATGCCGTTTTGACGTCCATTTGCCATATTTCATAATCATAGAATGCGGCAATTGCTAACATGATTCGGACGGACTTCAGCTTCGCTACCGGTGAGAAAGTATCATCGTAGTCAACCCCTTGAACTTGTCGATAACCCTTAGCGACAAGCCGAGATTTATAGATGGTCACATTACCATCCGCGTCTGTCTTCTTCTTAAAGATCCATTTATTTTCTATGGCTCGCCGCTCTACGGGCAAGTCAGTCAAAGTCCATACTTCGTTTTCATACATGGATCCTATCTCGGATTTCATGGCTTCCAGCCATTTGTCGGAATCCGGGCCCGCCATCGCTTCTTCATAGTTCGAAGGTTCACCGTTGTCTAACAACATGATTTCCAAGACAGGGTTGCCGTACCAATCTGGTGCGGAACGTGTCCTTGTGGACCTTCGAATTTCAGTAGGAGCTTGATCAGAAGTATCTTGATCATCATCATTAACTTCCTCTCTAGTCGGTGCAGGCACCTCAGAAACATTTTCTTGAGTTGCGCCATTTTCCGGTTCAAGAGGTAATACTTCATCAAGTTCTACTTTCCTCCCACTTACTTCTTTCGAGAGAAACTCCTTCTCTAGAAAGGATCCATTCTTGGCAACAAAGGTCTTGCCTTCGGATCTGAGGTAGAAGGTATACCCAATAGTTTCTTTAGGGTATCCTATGAAGACGCACTTTTCCGACTTGGGTTCGAGCTTTTCAGGTTGAAGTTTCTTGACATAAGCATCGCATCCCCAAACTTTTAGAAACGACCGCTTAGGTTTCTTCCCAAACCATAATTCATACGGTGTCGTCTCAACGGATTTCGATGGAGCCCTATTTAAAGTGAATGCGGCAGTCTCTAAAGCATAGCCCCAAAAAGATAGCGGTAAATCGGTAAGAGACATCATAGATCGCACCACATCTAATAGAGTGCGATTACGACGTTCGGACACACCATTACGCTGAGGTGTTCCAGGCAGCGTGAGTTGTGAAACTATTCCATATTTTCTTAAGTGTGTGCCAAACTCGTGACTCAAGTATTCTCCTCCACGATCTGATCGCAGGAACTTGATTTTCCTGTCACGTTGATTCTCAACCTCACTCTGAAATTCCTTGAACTTTTCAAAGGTCTCAGACTTGTGTTTCATTAATTAGACATACCCATATCTACTCAAGTCATCAGTGAGGGTGAGAACATAACGATAGCCACCGCGAGCCTCAACACTCATTGGACCGCACACATCAGTATGTATGATTTCCAATAAGTTGGTTGCTCGCTCCATTGTTCCTGAGAACGGAGTCTTGGTCATTTTACCCATGAGGCATGGTTCGCATGTGTCAAATGATTCGTAATCAAGAGACTCTAAAAGTCCATCAGCATGGAGCTTCTTCATGCGTTTGACACCTATGTGACCAAGGCGGCAGTGTCACAAGTATGTGGGACTATCATTATCAATCTTACATCTTTTGGTACTCACACTATGAACATGTGTAGCATTACGCTCGAGATTCATTAAGAATAAACCATTCACCATCGGAGCATGACCATAAAACATATCTCTCATATAAATAGAACAACCATTATTCTCGGATTTAAATGAGTAGCCATCTCGAATTAAACGAGATCCTGATATAATGTTCATGCTCAAAGCTGGCACTAAATAACAATTATTAAGGTTTAAAACTAATCCCGAAGGTAAATGTAGAGGTAGCGTGCCGACGGCGATCACATTGACCTTGGAACCATTCCCGACGCGCATCGTCACCTCGTCCTTCGCCAGTCTCCGCTTATTCCGCAGCTCCTGTTTTGAGTTACAAATGTGAGCAACCGCACCGGTATCAAATACCCAGGAGCTACTACGAGTACTGGTAAGGTACACATCAATTACATGTATATCACATATACCTTTCGTGATGCCGGCCTTCTAGTCCGCTAAGTATTTGGGGCCGTTCCGCTTCCAGTGACCACTTCCCTTGCAATAAAAGCACTCAGTCTCGGGCTTGGGTCAATTCTTAGGCTTCTTCCCGGCAGCTTGCTTGCCGGGCGCGGCAACTCCCTTGCCGTCCTTCTTGAAGGCTTTCTTACCCTTGCCCTTCTTGAACTTAGTGGTTTTATTCACCATCAACACTTGATGTTCCTTTTTGACTTTTACCTCTGCTGATTTCAGCATTGCAAATACTTCAGGAATGGTCTTTTCCATCCCCTGCATATTGAAGTTCATCACAAAGCTCTTGTAGCTCGGTGGAAGCGACTGAAGGATTCTGTCAATGACCGCGTCATCCGGGAGATTAACTCCCAGCTGAGTCAAGCGGTTATGCAACCCAGACATAGTGAGTATGTGCTCACTGACAGAACTGTTTTCCTCCATCTTACAGCTGAAGAATTTGTCGGAGACTTGATATCTCTTGACCCGGGCATGAGCTTGGAAAACCATTTTCAGCTCTTCGAACATCTCATATGCTCCGTGTCTCTCAAAACGCTTTTGGAGCCCCGGCTCTAAGCTGTAAAGCATGCCGCACTGAACGAGGGAGTAGTCATCGGTACGTGCCTGCCAAGCGTTCATAACGTCTTGTTCTGCAGGGAGAACAGGTGCGTCACCTAGCGGTGCTTGTAGGACATAATCTTTCTTGGCAGCTATGAGGATGATCCTCAGGTTCCGGACCCAGTCCGTGTAGTTGCTGCCATCGTCTTTCAGCTTGGTTTTCTCTAGGAACGCGTTGAAGTTGAGGACTACGTTGGCCATTTGATCTACAAGACATATTGTAAAAAATTTAGACTAAGTTAATGATAATTAAGTTCATCTAATCAAATTATTCAATGAACTCCCACTTAGATAGACATCCCTCCAGTAATCTAAGTATAACATGATCCGAGTTAACTAGGCCGTGTCCGATCATCACGTGAGACGGACTAGTCAACATCGGTGAACATCTTCATGTTGATCGTATCTTCTATACGACTCATGCTCGACCTTTCGGTCTTCTGTGTTCCGAGGCCATGTCTGTACATGCTAGGCTCGTCAAGTCAACCTAAGTGTTTGCATGTGTAAATCTGTCTTACACCCGTTGTATGTGAACGTTGGAATCTAACACCCGATCATCACGTGGTGCTTCGAAACAACGAACTGTCGCAACGGTGCACAGTTAGGGGAACACTTTCTTGAAATTATTATGAGGGATCATCTTATTTACTACCGTCGTTCTAAGTAAACAATATGCAGAAACATGATAAACATCACATGCAATCAAATATTAAAAGTGACATGATATGGCCAATATCACATAGCTCCTTTGATCTCCATCTTGGGGCTCCATGATCATCTTGTCACCAGCATGACACCATGATCTCCATCATCATGATCTCCATCATCGTGTCTCCATAAAGTTGCTCGCCAACTATTACTACTACTACTATGGCTAACACGTTTAGCAATAAAGTAAAGTAATTTACATGGCGTTTCTCAATGACACGCAGGTCATACAAAAAATAAAGACAACTCCTATGGCTCCTGCCGGTTGTCATACTCATCGACATGCAAGTCGTGATTCCTATTACAATAGCATGAACATCTCATACATCACATAAATATCATTCATCATTCATCACAACTTTAGCCATATCATATCACAAAGCACTTGCTGCAAAAACAAGTTAGACGTCCTCTAATTGTTGTTGCAAGTTTTACGTGGCTGAAATAGGATTCTAGCAAGAACGTTTTCTTACCTACGTGAAAGCCACAACGTGATTTGTCAACTTCTATTTACCCTTCATAAGGACCCTTTTCATCAAATCCGCTCCAACTAAAGTGGGAGAGACAGACACCCGCCAGCCACCTTATGCAACTAGTGCATGTCAGTCGGTGGAACCGGTCTCACGTAAGCGTACGTGTAAGGTTGGTCCGGGCCGCTTCATCCCACAATACCGTTGAAGCAAAATAAGACTAGTAGCGGCAAGAAACTTGACAACATCTACGCCCACAACAAAATGTGTTCTACTCGTGCAAAAGGAACTACGCATAGACCTAGCTCATGATGCCACTGTTGGGGAACGTTGCAGAAAACAAAAAATTTCCTATGGTTTCACCAAGATCCATCTATGAGTTCATCTAGCAACGAGTGATTGGATTTCATCTACATACCTTTGTAGATCACGCGCGGAAGCGTTCAAAGAACGGGGATGAGGAAGACGTACTCGACGTGATCCAAATCACCGGAGATCCTAGCGCCGAACGGACGGCACCTCCGTGTTCAACACACGTATGGTCAGCGTGACGTCTCCTCCTTCTTGATCCAGCAAGGGGGAAGGAGAGGTTGATGAAGATCCAGCAGCACGACGGCGTGGTGGTGGATGCAGGGTGTCACAGTAGCAGGGCTTCGCCGTATACTGCGAGAGAGAGAGGTGTAGCAAGGGAGAGGAAGGCGCCAAGACTCAAGGTATGGCTGCCCCCTCCCTCCCCCCCTTTATATAGGATCCCCTAGGGGGCGGCCAAGGGTGGAGTAGCCACCAAGGCAAGGTGGGGCGCCCCCCCCCACCCCTAGGGTTCCAACCCTAGGCGCATGGGGTGGGCCTAGGGGGGCGCACCAGCCCACTATGGGCTGGTTCCCCTCCCCACTTTGGCCGGTGGGGCCCTCCGGGATGGGTGGCCCCATCCGGTGGACCCCTGAGACCCTTCCGGTGGTCCCGGTACAATACCGGTGACCCCGAAACTCTCCCGGTGGCCGAAACTGCACTTCCTATATATAATTCTTCACCTCCGGACCATTCCGGAACTCCTCGTGACGTCCAGGATCTCATCCGGGACTCCGAACAATTTTCGGGTTACTGCATATTCATATCTCTACAACCCTAGCGTCACCGAACCTTAAGTGTGTAGACCCTACGGGTTCGGGAGACATGTAGACATGACCGAGACGGCTCTCCGGTCAATAACCAACAGCGGGATCTGGATACCCATGTTGGATCCCACATGCTCCTCGATGATCTCATCGGATGAACCACGGTGTCGAGGATTCAAGCAACCCCGTATACAATTCCCTTTGTCAATCGGTACGTTACTTGCCCGAGATTCGATCGTCGGTATCCCAATACCTCGTTCAATCTCGTTACCGGCAAGTCACTTTACTCGTACCGTAATGCATGATCCCGTGACCAGACACTTGGTCACTTTGAGCTCATTATGATGATGCATTACCGAGTGGGCCCAGAGATACCTCTCCGTCATACGGAGTGACAAATCCAAGTCTTGATCCGTGTCAACCCAACAGACACTTTCGGAGATACCCGTAGTATACCTTTATAGTCACCCAGTTATGTTGTGACGTTTGGTATACCCAGAGCACTCCTACGGTATCCGGGAGTTACACGATCTCATGGTCTAAGGAAAAGATACTTGACATTGGAATAACTCTAGCAAACGAACTATACGATCTTGTGCTATGTTTAGGATTGGGTCTTGTCCATCACATCATTCTCCTAATGATGTGATCCCGTTATCAATGACATCCCCACGTCCATAGTCAGGAAACCATGACTATCTGTTGATCAACGAGCTAGTCAACTAGAGGCTTACTAGGGACATGTTGGTGTCTGTGTATTCACACATGTATTACGATTTCCGGATAACACAATTATAGCATGAATAAAAGACAATTATCATGAACAAGGAAATATAATAACAATCCTTTTATTATTGCCTCTAGGGCATATTTCCAACACTGGCCACCTGCGAGATCACAATTCACGTAAGGTTTACTCTCCTCCCGATATTCTCTCACCCCATCCGATCAGGGGGAGTGCTGCAGCGACGGGAAGACCTAAGCCTGCCGCCGCTGCTGTCCCCGGGCAGTGCCGGTGGCGCCCTGAAGGAATCAGGATGTCGAGGAGAACCTCTACTTCGACTACATCACCCCTGCATCAAGCCTGCACCAAGCAGGCGATCATGTCCACTGCCGTGACATCTTCCGCTCCATTTCGGTCCGACACGATCGAACCACTTACGGGGAGTAACTTCCCTCGTTGGAAGTCCCAAGTCGAATTATGTTTGGGTTGTAATGAGTTTGACTATGCCTTGAGGGAAGAAAAACCTGTGGCACCTGTGGCAGGTGTTACAGGGTATGCAGAACTAAAGAAAGACTATGATGTTAAGATGGAAAAGTGGAACAAGTCCAACCATATTGCGCTTCTCATCATGAAAGCGACAATATCGCCGGACATTTCTGAAGCACTCCCTAAGAAAGACACTGCTAAAGAATTCCTCACTGAAATGGAGGAGCAATTTAAAGGCTCCGACAAAGTGTATGCTCATGAGCTTTTTGCTAAACTTCTTCAGAAATACACTATTGACGGAAACGTTAGGCAACACATATTGAGGGTGGTAAATGCTTACATCAAACTTAAGGCTTTGGAGTGTTCTTTAAGTGAAGCCCTTCTTGTCATAATTATTCTTGAGTCTCTTCCAGAAGAGTTTGAACAATTTAAGGTCAACTATAACTCTCTAAAGGAAAAAATGGCCACTCTCTGAGATGACCGCAAGGATCGTCCAGGAGGAAGAGAGGATCATGAGGCAGAAGAAAGACCATGTTTTTCATGTTGGCTCTAACAAGAGAAAGCATGATGGGCAAGGTTTTCCCAAGCCTCAGAAAAAGCAAGTCAAGAAAGAAGGCACTAAGCCATTCAACCCTAAGGCATTCAAGGGTAAAGAAGCCGGCAGTTCTTCTTCTGCTCCTAGCAGCTCCACTGCTGGAGAAAATGCTTGTAACTTATGCAAAGAGGAGGGACACTATCAAAGGGACTGCCCAGGCTTTCTAAAATGGATGAACAAAAGAGGTATTGATGAAATTACTTTTGTAGATGAATCTTTTTATGTCAATTTTTCTATAAAGTCATGGTGGATTAATTCAGGGGCAACCACTCACGTTGCTAACTCTATGCAGGGATTCGATATGATCCAAACTATAAGAGGAGGAACAAGAAAGCTTAAGGTTGCGAACGGAGTTGAGGCCGATGTTGAAGCTGTGGGATCTCTCACGTTGGAGCTACACACTGGCCACACTCTTAGATTGAATAATGTTATTTATGTGCCTACCTTAAGTAGGAATTTGATTTTAGTTTCTCGTTTAGATGATGATATGTATGAGTGCCATTTTGGCAAGAAACAATTTGCTTTGATCAAATGTAATAAGAATGTAGGCAACGGTGTTAGACGAGGCCAACTATACATGTTATCTCTTAATAATGATTCAGTTATGCATGTGAGTGATGAAATTAATGTTGAGAAGAAATGGAAAGGAGTTAGTAATTCTTCGAAATTGTGGCATTGTCGTTTGGACCACATTTCGAGGGGGAGAATGGAATGCTTAGTTAAAAATGAAATACTCCTCCCATTAGACTTCTCAGATGCAGACAAATGTGTCGACTGCATTAAAGGAAAATTTGCAAAAACAATTAAGAAAGGAGCAGTAAGAGCCACAGGGGTTTTAGAATTAATTCACACCGACATATGTGGACCCCTTAATGTTAAGTCTGTAGATGGTTTTGATTCATTCATTACATTCACAGACGACTTTTCCCGCTATGGATATATTTATCCCATACATGACCGATCGGAAGCTTTGGAGAAACTCAAAGTCTATAAAGCGGAGGTTGAAAATCAACTGAACGTGAAAATCAAAGTTGTACGGTCTGATCGTGGGGGAGAGTATTATGGTAGGCATGCTCCTTATGGGCAGATTCCTGGACCTTTTGCCAAGTTCTTATTTGAAAATGGAATCATTGCTCAATACTCAATGCCTGGTGAACCACAACAAAATGGTGTGGCCGAGCATCGCAACCGCACCCTTATGGATATGGTGCGAAGCATGCTTAGTCACTCGAGTTTACCAGTAAGCCTTTGGATAGAGGCATTAAAGACAGTTGCACACATACTAAATCTTGCTCCAACTAAGTCAACACCGAACACACCTTACGAGATGTGGGCGGGAAAGAAACCGAGCTTGAATTACTTACGAGTGTGGGGTTGCCCTGCTGAAGCTAAAGTTTTCAATCCACAACTTAAGAAATTGGATCCAAAAGCAGTTAGTTGTTTCTTCGTTGGATACCCTCATAGGGAAAAGGGATATCGTTTTTATTGTCCAAGTCATACCACCAAGTTTGTGGAGACTAGACAAGCGGTATTTTTTGAGGATAATAAGGTCACTAAGTTAAGGGAGATCGATCTTGAGGAGAAGCGGGTTTGTGCACCATCCCCGATTATCCAAGAGATTGTTTTTCCAATACGAAGAAATGTGACAACTGATGATCCTGAATCTCATGGTTCAGTTTCTCAGTCAAATGGTGATCCAGAGACTAATAATGAAAATCCAGACACAAATGAGGACCACCAGGAAAATAATCTCTACTATCTAAAAGAAACGGAGCGTTCCGTTTCCCCTCTTACGTCGTTGTCCTTCGTCTGCCCTCCTCCCGCACATCCCTCCTCCACCAAATTTTTTCGTTTACCCTTCCACTGGTTTTTTCGTCCATGTGTCCACTCAACCGGTTCGACCCCTCCCCTCAATCCCCTCAGCTTTCTCTCCACTAACCCTATTTTCCTCCCAAAACACATCTCATTGTCTCTCTCGGGGCGGCGGCGGCGGCGGCAATACGTGATGCAGATGACAACGAGCTCTTGCAGGTCGGCACCTCTTCTCAACTATCTCTTGACGTACGCCCAGTCATCTCTTCTCCCTTTTTGCGACCATTGGCGATGGTGTCACCAGGGAACGAGGGGCGATGACGGTCGGCAGTGCGAGAGCCAATTGAGAGAGGCCTCAAACAATCGGTGGTCACCTACTCTTGTCCCGCTCTCCAGGGAACAAGACCAGTGGCAATCGAGCCAGGAAGAGTCTCCTCTCCATACCACCATCTTCTCCCATGTCCTCCACCAAGGACCTTCCAGCAACGGCGACAACTCCCTAATCCACCCTTGCAGCAAGAAGGGTCGCAGCACCGGCGACCACCGATGGGTAGCGGACAGCCCCTCTGGCTCATATGCGCCCAAGGTTTCCTAAAGCAGCAGCTCGACTGCCCATGCGATCAGGTCTAATGTAGGATGTGTTTGCTTTTTCTTTTGTTCCTTGCCTACCATAGCATCAATAGGTAATGTCTATCACAGCCAAAACTGTCCGCAAGCTTAATCTCAAACCACTTGTCATAGGCTCAAGGACAGCCCTACCCTCGGCAAGCTCCCATAGCACACAATGCGATATGTGAAAACTTTCAGTTTGGTACTTCTGTTCCTTTGGTTGTAGTCTCAATCGTCATTTGTCAGAAAACCATGCCTTGCAAAGGTGTTACTCCAAGGGGACCTGCTTCAGTTTTATCGAACTATAATCAATTTGTTGGCTAGGCGTGCATGATGCTCAAATGGTGGCATTCGAGATGCATATGCAGTTGTGATTGTAGTGTGATTGAATACCTACTATTTACAGATCTCCGGTTACAGGAAGTGAATTGCTCTGATTAATTAGTTGCGTTATAGTGCATATTGTTTCTTAATATTTATCCTTGCCACTGGGATGCTAAGATAAATATACGTGTTCTCTTCAGTTGTTGCTAACATAACCACACTACTTTTGCAAGGATATGGAAGAGCTCCCCGATGGTTAATGCATGGATTTTCATGAAGAGAATGTTTGTGCATTATAAATACAGTTTCTTAATTCATAGTTGTTCGCTTGGAAAGGTTTTCGATGAAGACAAACTCTGAAGGTATATAACACATACCCTTTTTTCCATTTCCTTTCTGAAATTCAGAAACAGTTTTCACTTGCCTACAGCAGGTTCTCAGATCAAAGTGTACATGAACGATGGTTGGCAGCTCATATTCCCCTGTAGATTTTTATGTAAAGGTATAGACATTGTGTTCCATTGTGAACATGATAGTGCAGCCCGGCCAAAAATAAGTGCAAGAACCACTGGTATTCAAGGTGCCAATATACAAAAGTGAAAAATCTAATTAATCTCATCCCTTCTACTTAAAAAGAACATACTTATTACTGGATGTGAGTAGAGCGGCAGCTCGCTTTCTCTCTGCAACTCCCTATATTGAGCCGGTGTGCATTATTTGCTGCTACAGGGGCGTGTAGGCGGCAGCATACATGGTGATTCTCTACTGCAACAACTTGCAATGCAAGGTCTTTGCCGAGGAATATTCAGGGCATCTGGGAACGATTGCTTTTTCTTGCCCTTGATCTATTAGATAAGCACACGCTGCCAATATATTTTTGGCTTGCATAAGGAGTACTCTTGTGCAAGAGTTGCAACTAACAAGACCTTCCGATGTACTTTTTTGATCCAAAGTTCTACTGATTCTTTTGCGGGTGCCAAAGGTATACTAGATTTTCCTTTTTTTTTACTTTCACATATTCAAATCAGTTGCTTGTGAATTGATGCGTGTGGTATGACTATATGGTGCACTTCAGTGCACTATTGGTATTGTAACCACTAGAAATATAGCTATATTGCCAATATAATTGAAATGGGAATTGAAAGATTGGACGTTGCTTTGTGTCATAGCTGAAAAAAGAAAAATGACAGTTGATTGTGTACTCATTTGACAAATTGTGATCTCGCATCTCTTATTTCGGTTCTCTGGCACAATGCGAGAACCATGCTAAATAAATCACATTGATTAAATATAAAATATTTATGTACCCGTTGCAACGCACGGGCAATTTCCTAGTGATTCATAAAATGATGATGTACCACCACCATCTCCTCCTGTGGGTAGACCACGGCGTGAGAGGAAGAAAGCCATATCAGACGACTATATCACTTTCATGATTGAGGATATGAATGATCTGGGAAAGGTGGAGGATCCAACCTCTTATAAGGAGGCCATTAAATGCGAAAATTCGTCCAAATGGTTGGTTGCCATGGAAGACGAGTTGAAATCTATGGGCTCAAACGACGTATGGGACTTAGTAGAAATTCCTGATGGAGCTAAGAAAGTAGGCTGCAAGTGGGTCTACAAAACCAAGTATGATTCCAAAGGGAATGTCAAACGGTTCAAAGCAAGGCTAGTGGCAAAAGGGTATACACAGAGAGAAGGCATTGATTATAAGCAAACCTTCTCTCCTGTGTCAACCAAGGATTCTTTCAGAATCATAATGGCATTAGTAGCTCATTACAACCTAGAACTACACCAAATGGATGTTAAAACGGCATTTCTAAATGGTGACTTAAAAGAAAACATTTACATTGCTCAGCCAGAAGGCTTTGTTGTGGAAGGGAAGGAACATTTGGCATGTCGTCTAAAGAAATCGATTTATGGCTTGAAGCAAGCTTCAAGAGAGTGGTACCTCAAGTTTGATACAATTATCAAAGCTTTTGGTTTCACCGAAGATGTTGTGGACAACTGCATATACGTTAAGTTTAAAGGCAGTAGGTTCACATTTTTAGTCCTATACGTTGATGACATATTGTTGGCATGTAGCGATAAGGATATGCTGCATGAGACCAAGAATTTTCTGTCATCCAGTTTTGATATGAAAGATCTTGGTGAAGCTTCGTATGTCCTCGGCATCGAGATTCATCGAGATAGATCCAGAGGAACGTTAGGACTATCTCAAAAGGCATACTTTGAGAGAGTACTGAAAAAATTCAATATGCATAAGTGCTCACCCTCACCTGCTCCTATAGTTAAGGGCGATAAGTTTAGGACATTTCAATGTCCGAGGAACCAATGTGAAACTGATCAGATGAAGTCGGTTCCTTATGCTTCAGCTGTCGGAAGCATCATGTATTCTCAAGTGTGTACACGCCCAGATTTATGTTTTGTAACCGGGATGCTTGGCAGATACCAATCAAATCCAGGACCGGACCACTGGAAGGCCGCAAAGAAAGTCTTGCGTTAAATGCAAGGAACTAAGGATTTCATGCTTACATATAAAAGAACTGATAACCTAGAAATTGTTGGTTATTCAGACTCTAATTTTGCCGGGTGTGTGGATAGTAAGAGATCCACGTCAGGTTATATATTCACACTCGCGGGAGGAGCTATATCGTGGAAAAGCTCCAAACAAACTTTAACTGCTGGATCTACGATGCAAGCAGAATTTGTAGCATGTTATGAGGCCACCGGGCAGGCTGTATGGTTAAAGAATTTTATTCCCGGACTTAAAGTGGTTGACAGCATATCTAAACCAATTTTATTATACTGCGATAATGAACCCGCAGTTTTCTATACGAGTAACAACGGGTCAAGTGATGCTGCCAGGCACATTGACATAAAGTATCGTGTTGTGAAAGATAGAATCCAGGATCAAACAGTTGATGTTAAACACATAAGAACGAAGCATATGCTTGCGGATCCGCTAACAAAAGGCTTACCACCCATTATTTTTCGTGAGCATGTTGCCGGCATGGGACTACTGGAAGCCTTATGATTCTGGAATAAGAGGACCATTAAAATAAACCACTCCCCAATTAGCAAAATGTTTTCCATTTCGAAATAGGCGGGTGTGCTATAAGTGTTGAGGTTCTATAGTGTTTCGAGCTGTAGTAACACCACACTTTGGTACATCATTCCTATGTAGAATGGGCGAATGAAGTTAAGCCTAACGATCAAGGGGGAGAATGTTGGTTTTGATCTGACGGCTTAAACAGGCCCGTTAGATCAATTAGTCTAACAGAAAAAAAAGATGAAGGGATAAAGATAAGTGAAGGGGTCCACGTACCAACGTACGTGAGCCTCGATCAGAACTAACGCGCCCTGATCGAGGGCGCCCAAAAACCAACTCAGGTTTTGGGTCCCCTGTCGCCAGCGCCATATTAAAAGGGATACGGGAGAGAGCTGGCCACCTGCGAGATCACAATTCACGTAAGGTTTACTCTCCTCCCGATATTCTCTCACCCCATCCGATCAGGGGGAGTGCTGCAGGGACGGGAAGACCGAAGCCTGTCGCCGCTGCTGTCCCCGGGCAGTGCCGGTGGCGCCCTGAAGGAATCAGGACGTCGAGGAGAACCTCTACTTCGACTACATCACCCCCGCATCAAGCCTGCACCAAGCAGGCGATCATGTCCACTGCCGTGACATGTAATGATCCCCTAAACCCTTCTCTGTTCATGCTTTTAGGTGATCTAGATGCAATCAGTTCCTGCTAATGACATCCCAGAGATGCATAATTTATCCAACACTAAGCTCTTACATTCACAGTAAAAAAATGAGTAAGAATTGTAAAGTTCCATGCATGCAATATATTTCCGGACAGAAAGATAGAGTGTCTCAGAAGGTCATTCGTTTACAGCAGGGTAATCGCTAAAAAAAGAAGCACAAGTTAAATATTTCTTGATCTTAATAGGTGATGGTAGCCGAGGGTAGCTTCCTTGTAATCATGGACATCATCTCGTCATCCGTCAATGATTCGCACCAACTTTAGGGTGGGGGACATTGCCGCAGTCTCCGAATCATGTTCTTAGAGCACCTCTAACTGAACCCTTAAATTCAACTCGTCAAATTCAAATTATACACAAATGTCTCATTCAAAGCTCAACATTAAAACTAGATTAAAACCAGACAGTGAATAATTATAGACATTCGTTCATAACATATTCATAGTTAAAGTAGAACACTCAATTTGGAGCTAAATTAAACCTAAAATAACCTACATTTATGCTAAAATGAACACTAATCAGAGTTGGTGTCGAGGTTTATCACCGACGACCTGCCGGAGCACGATGCCTCGCCGTCGTGCGCGCACATGTGCATCTTCGGCAGCCGCTAGTCGTCGGCGTCGAGATTTGCAACACCGCCTTGGCGGCACGATGCTCCGCCACCGCTCGCGAGTCAGTGAGGAGGGCGGGGACGACCACAACGTTGACTTGCTCGACGATGCGGTGCTCCTCCTCCTTTCATGGTTGGAGGGGCACCACTATGTTGTCGCCGTGCATCGGCGCCCTCGTCAGGTTGCTCACCCTCACCCCCTCCTCCTCTGGCCATAATGATGATTCGGCGCTAGCGTGGGGCTGCTCCTCTTCCACATCCATCATCTCGTAGGCAGCTCCCCGCACGACGACCTGCGGGAGGTGTTGGCATGAGTAAGGCGTCGCGTGTGCCGTGTGGGCGGGCAGCAGCGTCACCATGGCGACAGCAGTGACCAATTGAGCGGCAGGAGCGACTCGGACAACGGCGGTTGAGAATCCGGGGCTGACAGTGATTTTGGACCAGAATCATGTGACCTTTGGGAACGATGACAAGGAGGAGATAGGATTTGGGTGAGGCACCGGTATGAATTTATAGCGGCAGAAGGTCAATCAGCCGCCGTCGTGCAGATGGTTCTGTTGATTTTTTTTTAACAAGAGCTAACTTAGGATGGTAGGAGAAGTGGCGCAGCTCTCTCAGATTTGAAAGAATCGTTTGAGAGTTAACTCATCAAATATATGAGTTTGAGACTTCGGTTAGGTGCAGTTTGACTCCTCAAAAGATGACAATTTGAGGAGTTATGCCAATTTGAGGGTTCGGCTTGACATGCTCTTCCTCCCTCTTTGAATAACCATATGGATACTCTTCCACAGCATGCACTCACGTGAGAAAAAATGTTAGTCAACATATTAATCACGATTGAATCCAATATATGACACATTCAGTCCACGCATGGGTAAAATGCCACTGCAAAGAAGAAAATACACATTGCATTGTCATTGCATTGTATTTTCCGATTAAAAAGGTTAAAATTATGCAAAAATGCTCAATGGAGCTCGGCCTCCATGGAGGCCGAATATGAAATGGTCAAAATTCAAACTTGCACATTTAAAAAAACTGAAACAAGTACACATGCACATAGAGACACGATGCACAAGTGTGTAAATTTTCAGGACAAAATAAGTTAAATGAGTGCTACACAAAAAAGACAAATCTGAGCCTTTTTAGTAGATGCACTATTCATTCTCAGAGTCCACGGTCTTGTCTTTGTACAGATCGTGTTTCAAGGTATTTCATTCTGAGATTTTACTCATATACACATCACATCTTTGTTTACTTGTATAATCTTTTCAGACTTGTTTGAAACTAAAAGGTTTGAATTTTGATTTTTTTCAAAAAAATTGGCCTTCATGGAGGCTGAGCTCCAAAACGCCCCACTCAAAATTATGCTTGTTATTCTGAAGTTATTCTATCTCGTGAATCCACAATATGCATTTGGAATGGGTGAAAGTACGTACCTCGCAACTTCTCGGAGCAAGCCACACTCAGAAGTGTTGTGCAGACAATGCCTTTGCAGTATGTCACCGAAGCCGCAGCCATCGAGGACCAAGCTTGTGAGGTTGGGGAAGATGCAGTACCGCCTGGGGAGGATGGCGGTGAAATTGCTCCATGGATAGATAGATGGCAGGTTCCCCTTCTCATACTCATACTGTCAGGGGCACACAAAGGTTAGTTAGCTTTGGTGGATCGATCTTGACTGGATGGACGTCATGTCATGTGTGTATGTATGAAGCTATGAAAAGTTTTTTTTTAACACAATACTCCCTCAGTCCTATAATGACGTTTTTTGACACTACATTATTGGACGGAGGGAGTAAAATCGAAGTCGCTCATATACACGAGCATACACTCACCCTATAAATGCATGCAAGCACACTCTACCCTTGTGAACATCTTCGATAAACTAACTTGAGGTTTAACGAAGTCGGCGCCTCACAGTCGACGGAATAGTCTCCTCCCACTGAACGGATATCATCAGAAGGCTGAAATAAATTCAAAAATAATGCAAGCACCAATGTAAAGTTTAGGATTTAAATCCTGGTGGGTTAGAGATACCACTGTCCTCCTTCTAACAATGATTGGTTCCCTGAAGGTACGAAAGTTTATACATACTATCCGGAAGAAACAAACGTCCAAGGGTGCATGCTGGATGCTCATACATTGCTATGGAGTAGAATAAAATTTTCCTTTTCATAAAAGAGCATTTTTGTTAACTGAGCGGATACATAGCATAATGAGTGATATCTGACCTCTGTATAGCTAACATGCACACATACATCAAACTTCATAACAAATTGTTTGACAAAAAATATAAAAACGACAAGTTGGCAACAGTAAAGCCATATGAGACCAAAATTTTGCCTATGTCCATCGAGAAGGTGGGCCGATCTGAAGATTATGCTGCCATCCATATTGAATAAATAGTTCTGTGGCTACCCACTTCAACCACATACGTACACCACCTTGCACAACAATTGATATTTCGTTCGATGTAGCGTATACCACATACAAGGTCAGCACGTACAGTTCTTTTGTAGCTCTTTTTAAGCTTATTGCCAAATTAAGCCAAAAGCCCAAAAAACCTTTAATTGGTGTGTTGAGCTTAACTTATTTTCACCACCTCCTCCTTCACAATAAAAATAAATTGGGGGTAGAGACCAGCTCCTCGCAGAAGCTACTTACAAACGAAGAGGTGCATTTGGTTGTCCATGAAGTTGGTGCAAATTACTGGCAGAATGCCACCACGCGACCTGCCTAAGAACCCGATCAAAAAAAAGCCACGCCCGCGTGCCCAACCAGAACAAAAAGGAGGAGAGCTCGTTTTGAACTCTTGATAGTGTTTCCGGCCCCGCTGCGGCCACTTGAGCCGCGCTCGCCGGTCACCACGACAAAAGGTTCTGCCGCCGCACGTCCTCCCCCCGTCCCTTCTCTACCACTGCCATGGACAAAGGGTAGCGTTCCGCTGCCTCACGGACTCCGGAATTACTTTTATTGCATTAAGAATTTTTTTTCCAAAGGGTGAACAATTTTATATTATTTTGAGTCTTCTAATTGTCTAACTTTTTATTATTTGTTAATAGTGAACATTTTTATACGTGGGTCACCCGACTGGGCCGGGCCACTAGAGCGAAGTAATTGTTTTCTCTAGCGTGTAACGCGCAACAGAAAAATCTCAAAAGAAGCAGCGCCCGCATTTTGAAATGTGAATTTTTTCTAGTAAACGGTAACAAGTTTTGAAAGACATAATTTTTTAATTCGTGAATTTTTTATTATGATGGGAACACTTTTTGAAATTCTGAACAATTTTTGAAATGCATGATTTTTTGAAATTCCCAAACATTTTTTGAAAACTTGAACATTTTCTTGAGTTTGCGAGAGAAATTTGGAAATAGAAACATTGACATTTTGAACAATTTTAGAAAAACACGATCATTTTTTTAAGTTCCCCACCAAATTTTTAAAAATGCAATCATTTTTTGAATTTATGATTTTTCTTGAAAAAAGATCATTTTTTGAAATTTTGAACAATTTTTTTTAAAAAAATTGAAATTATGGACAAAATTTGAAAAGAAAAACATTTTTAAAATTTTCACAAACAATTTTTGAAGTTTCCGATTTTTTTCAAAAACTTGAAAAAATCGTAATTTTCAGAAAACAAAATGATAGAGGAAAAAGGAAAAAGGAAAAAAATATGCTTCCACGAGAAGCATAAATTTGCTTCTGCGAGACACTGCTCGGAAAGGGAGAAAACATCGTGAGTTCTCCTTTTGCATGATATTTGCTTATCATGGAGGCACATATTTGCTTATCATGGAGGCACCTATTTGCTTCTCGTAGATGCACAGATGCTTCTCGGAAGGAAAAAAAATATCATGATTTGTCTTTTGCATAATTGTTTTTGTGTTCTTTCACGAGAGCACAGATTTGCTTCCGTAAGAAGCACAACTCTTCTTTCTAGTAAGAAAAAAATGTAACTTTTTTGTTTGCACGAGAAGCAGAGATTTGAATTTTGTGGAGGTACGGATCTATGCTTCTCTAAGATGAAAAAATAAAGTGGAAAAAACCTTGCTTTCGGCGTCTGTGTTTTTGCGGAAAAAAGTTCGTCGAAACCTATTAACATCTTATCTAGTTTTGAATATCTCAACATAAGAAATTCAACAAGGAAAACAGTTCAGGATTTGAATGCACGGGTTAAGAGATAAAATGTTTAAAAAGATGAATCTATATAAAAAAGGAAAAAACTAACAGTCACTTATCATTTTCTGAGAAGATGAGAAATGTTTTCAAGAAACAGAATCTATAAGAAATGGAAAACCCCACAAGTCAATTGTCAGTCTTTTGAGAAGCTGAAAGTGACGTTTACAAAGGGTACCTCGTAAGAGCATCTCCAATAAATGGTCCATATGTAAAAATACCTAATTTTTAGACCGTCTGAGGCAAAAAACGTTGCTCTAACAGACGGTCCATATGTAAAAAAAAATTGGCCCGCGGCCTTCTCGTGATATAAAATACAACACCTCGCGGTGCAAATATACATCACAAGGTGCATCTGGTCCAAAACCAGCCGCCGCCCGCGAACGCCCAACCGCCACTTCATTTCCTTTCCCGTCCGTGCCCGTCCGCCCGCCCCAAGAACAGCCGGCTGAAATTCGCCGCAGCGACCGCCCAAAACCTCGCCGTCGGCGCCGCCACCACCCCACATCCTCCCCGCCGCCGCCCTCCGCCGTCGCCGCCCCCGTCGCCTCCCCGCCGCCGCCCGGACGCCGCCGAATCGGGTGGCGGCCTGTTGGGGGAACGTAGTAATTTCAAAAAAATTCCTACGCACACGCAAGATCATGGTGATGCATAGCAACGAGAGAGGAGAGTGTTGTCCACGTACCCTCGTAGACCGAAAGCGGAAGCATTAGCACAACGCGGTTGATGTAGTCGTACGCCTTCACGGCCCGGCCGATCAAGCACCGAAAGTACGGCACCTCCGAGTTCTAGCACACGTTCAGCTCGATGACGATCCCCAGACTCTGATCCAGCAGAATGTCGGGGAAGAGTTCCGTCAGCACGACGGCGTGGTGACGATCTTGATGTTCTACTGTCGCAGGGCTTCGCCTAAGCACCATTACAATATTATCGAGGACTATGGTGGAGGGGGGCACCGCACACGGCTAAGAGATAAATGATCAACTGTTGTGTCTGGGGTGCCCCCCTGCCCCTGTATATAAAGGAGCAAGGGGGAGGAGGTGCGGCCAGGCAAGGGGCGCCAGGATACTCCTCCTGGGAGTAGGACTCCCCCCTTTCCATGTTGGACTAGGACTTGGGGGGGAGGAGAGAGAGGGAAAAGGAAAGGGGGCGCTGACCCCCCTCCTTGTCTAATTTGGACTGGGGGGAGGGGCGCGCGGCTGCCCCTTGGCCTCATCTCCACTTCCTCCACTAGGCCCATTAGGTTACCGGGGGTTTCCGGTAACCTCCCGGTACTCCGGTAAAATGCCGATTTCATCCGAAACACTTCCGGTGTCCAAACATAGGCTTCCAATATATCAATCTTCATGTCTCGACCATTTCGAGACTCCTCGTCATGTCCGTGATCATATCCGGGACTCCGAACAACCTTCGGTACATCAAAATATATAAACTCATAATGAAACTGTCATTGTAACGTTAAGCGTGCGGACCCTACGGGTTCGAGAACAATGTAGACATGACCGAGACATGTCTCTGGTCAATAACCAATAGCGGAACCTGGATGCTCATATTGGCTCCTACATTTTCTATGAAGATCTTAATCGGTCAGACCGCATAACAACATACGTTGTTCCCTTTGTCATCAGTATGTTACTTGCCCGAGATTCGATCGTCGGTATCTCAATACCTAGTTCAATCTCGTTAACGGCAAGTCTCTTTACTCGTTCCGTAATACATCATCCCGCAACTAACTTATTAGTTGCAATGCTTGCAAGGCTTTAAGTGATGTGCATTACCGAGAGGGCCCAGAGATACCTCTCCGACAATCAGAGTGACAAATCCTAATTTCGAAATACGCCAACCCAACAAGTACCTTTGGAGACACCTGTAGAGCACCTTTATAATCACCCAGTTACGTTGTGACGTTTGGTAGCACACAAAGTGTTCCTCCGGTAAACGGGAGTTGCATAATCTCATAGTCATAGGAACATGTATAAGTTATGAAGAAAGCAATAGCAACAAACTAAACGATCAAGTGCTAAGCTTATGGAATGGGTCAAGTCAATCACATCATTCTCCTAATGATGTGATCCCGTTAATCAAATGACAACTCATGTCTATGGCTAGGAAACATAACCATCTTCGATCAACGAGCTAGTCAAGTAGAGGCATACTAGTGACACTCTGTTTGTCTATGTATTCACACATGTATTATGTTTCCGGTTAATACAATTTTAGCATGAATAATAAACATTTATCATGATATAAGGAAATAAATAATAACTTTATTATTGCCTCTAGGGCATATTTCCTTCAGTCCCCCACTTGCACTAGAGTCAATAATCTAGATTACACAGTAATGATTCTAACACCCATGGAGCCTTGGTGCTGATCATGTTTTGCTCATGGAAGAGGCTTAGTCAGCGGGTCTGCAACATTCAGATCCGTATGTATCTTGCAAATTTCTATGTCTCCCACTTGGACTAAATCCTGAATGGAATTGAAGCGTCTCTTGATGTGCTTGGTTCTCTTGTGAAATCTGGATTCCTTCGCCAAGGCAATTGCACCAGTATTGTCACAAAAGATTTTCGTTGGACCCGATGCACTAGGTATGACACCTAGATCGGATATGAACTCCTTCATCCAGACTCCTTCATTTGCTGCTTCCGAAGCAGCTATGTACTCCGCTTCACATGTAGATCCCGCCACGACGCTTTGTTTAGAACCGCACCAACTGACAGCTCCACCGTTCAATATAAACACGTATCCGGTTTGCGATTTAAAATCGTCTGGATCGGTGTCAAAGCTTGCATCAACGTAACCATTTACGATGAGCTCTTTGTCACCTCCATATACGAGAAACATATCCTTAGTCCTTTTCAGGTACTTTAGGATGTTCTTGACCGCTGTCCAGTGATCCATTCCAGGATTACTTTGGTACCTCCCTGCTAGACTTATAGCAAGGCACACATCAGGTCTGGTACACAGCATTGCATACATGATAGAGCCTATGGCTGAAGCATAGGGAACATCTTTCATCTTCTCTCTATCTTCTGCGGTGGTCGGGCATTGAGTCTTACTCAACTTCACACCTTGTAACACAGGCAAGAACCCTTTCTTTGCTTGATCCATTTTGAACTTTTTCAAAACTTTGTCAAGGTATGTGCTTTGTGAAAGTCCAATTAAGCGTCTTGATCTATCTCTATAGATCTTGATGCCCAATATGTAAGCAGCTTCACCGAGGTCTTTCATAGAAAAACTTTTATTCAAGTATCCCTTTATGCTATCCAGAAATTCTATATCATTTCCAATCAGTAATATGTCATCCACATATAATATCAGAAACGCTACAGAGCTCCCACTCACTTTCTTGTAAATACAGGCTTCTTCAAAAGTCTGTATAAAACTAAATGCTTTGATCACACTATCAAAGCGTTTATTCCAACTCCGAGAGGCTTGCACCAGTCCATAAATGGATCGCTGGAGCTTGCACACTTTGTTAGATCCCTTTGGATCGACAAAACCTTCTGGTTGCATCATATACAACTCTTCTTCCAGAAATCCATTCAGAAATGTAGTTTCGACATCCATTTGCCAAATTTCATAATCATAAAATGCTGCAATTGCTAATATGATTCGGACAGACTTAAGCATCGCTACGGGTGAGAAGGTCTCATCGTAGTCAATCCCTTGAACTTGTCGAAAACCTTTTGCAACAAGTCGAGCTTTGTAGACAGTAACATTACCGTCAGTGTCAGTCTTCTTCTTGAAGATCCATTTATTCTCAATTGCTTGCCGATCAACAGGCAAGTCAACCAAAGTCCATACTTTGTTCTCATACATGGATACCATCTCAGATTTCATGGCTTCTAGCCATTTTGCGGAATCTGGGCTCATCATCGCTTCTTCATAGTTCGTAGGTTCATCATGATCTAGTAGCATGACTTCCAGAACAGGATTACCGTACCACTCTGGTGCGGATCATATTCTGGTTGATCTACGAGGTTCGGTAGTAACTTGATCTGAAGTTTCATGATCATTATCATTAGCTTCCTCACTAATTAGTGTAGGTGTCACAGAAACTGGTTTCTGTGATGTACTACTTTCCAACAAGGGAGCAGGTACAGTTACCTCATCGAGTTCTACTTTCCTCCCACTCACTTCTTTCGAGAGAAACTCCTTCTCTAGAAAGGATCCATTCTTAGCAACAAAAGTCTTGCCTTCGGATCTGTGATAGAAGGTGTACCCAACAGTTTCCTTTGGGTATCCTATGAAGACACATTTCTCCGATTTGGGTTCAAGCTTATTAGGTTGAAACTTTTTCACATAAGCATCGCAGCCCCAAACTTTCAGAAACGACAACTTTGGTTTCTTGCCAGACCACAGTTCGTAAGGTGTCGTCTCAACGGATTTCGATGGTGCCCTATTTAGCGTGAATGCAGCCGTCTCTAAAGCATAACCCCAAAATGATAGCGGTAAATCTGTAAGAGATATCATAGATCGCACCATATCTAGTAAAGTACGATTACGACATTTGAACACACCATTACGCTGTGGTGTTCCGGGTGGCGTGAGTTGCGAAACTATTCCGCATTGTTTCAAATGTAGACCAAACTCGTAACTCAAATATTCTCCTCCACGATCAGATCGTAGAAACTTTATTTTCTTGTTACGATGATTTTCAACTTCACTCTGAAATTCTTTGAACTTTTCAAACGTTTCAGACTTATGTTTCATTAAGTAGATATACCCATATCTGCTTAAATCATCTGTGAAGGTGAGAAAATAACGATATCCGCCACGAGCCTCAATATTCATCGGACCACATACATCTATATGTATGATTTCCAACAAATCTGTTGCTCTCTCCATAGTACCGGAGAACGGCGTTTTGGTCATCTTGCCCATGAGGCACGGTTCGCAAGTACCAAGTAATTCATAATCAAGTGATTCCAAAAGTCCACCAGTATGGAGTTTCTTCATGCGCTTTATACCGATATGACCTAAACGGCAGTGCCACAAATAAATTGCACTATCATTATCAACTATGCATCTTTTGGCTTCAACATTATGAATATGTGTATCACTACTATCGAGATTCATCAAAAATAGACCACTCTTCAAGGGTGCATGACCATAAAAGATATTACTCATATAAATAGAACAACCATTATTCTCTGATTTAAATGAATAACCGTCTCGCATCAAACAAGATCTAGATATAATGTTCATGCTCAACGTTGGCACCAAATAACAATTATTTAGATCTAAAACTAATCCCGAAGGTAGATGTAGAGGTACGTGCCGACCGCGATCACATCGACTTTGGAACCATTTCCCACGCGCATCGTCACCTCGTCCTTTGCCAGTGTTCGCTTAATCCGTAGTCCCTGTTTCGAGTTGCAAATGTTAGCAACAGAACCAGTATCAAATACCCAGGTGCTACTGTGAGCTCTAGTAAGGTACACATCAATAACATGTATATCACATATACCTTTATTCACCTTGCCATCCTTCTTATCCGCCAAATACTTGGGGCAGTTCCGCTTCCAGTGTCCAGTCTGCTTGCAGTAGAAGCACTCAGTTTCAGGCTTAGGTCCAGATTTTGGTTTCTTCTCCTGAGCAGTAATTTGCTTACTGTTCTTCTTGAAGTTCCCCTTCTTCTTCCCTTTGTCCTTTTTCTTGAAACTGGCGGTCTTGTTGATCATCAACACTTGATGCTCCTTCTTGATTTCTACCTCCGCAGCCTTTAGCATTGCGAAGAGCTCGGGAATTGTCTTATCCATCCCTCCATCCCTTGCATGTTATAGTTCATCACGAAGCTCTTGTAGCTTGGTGGCAGTAATTGAAGAACTCTGTCAATGACACTATCAACAGGAAGATTAATTAACTCCCAGTTGAGTCAAGTGATTATGATACCTAGACATTTTGAGTATATGTTCACTGACAGAACTATTCTCCTCCATCTTGCTGCTATAGAATTTATTGGAGACTTCATATCTCTCAATCCGGGCATTTGCTTGAAATATTAACTTCAACTCCTGGAACATCTCATATGCTCCATGACGTTCAAAACGTCGTTGAAGTCCCGATTCTAAGCCGTAAAGCATGGCACACTGAACTATCGAGTAGTCATCAGCTTTGCTCTGCTAGACGTTCATAACATCTGGTGTTGCTCCAGCAGCAGGCCTGGCACCTAGCGGTGCTTCCAGGACGTAATTCTTCTGTGCAGCAATGAGGATAATCCTCAAGTTACGGACCCAGTCCGTGTAATTGCTACCATCATCTTTCAACTTTGTTTTCTCAAGGAACGCATTAAAATTCAACGGAACAACAGCACGGGCCATCTATCTACAATCAAACATAGACAAGCAAGATACTATCAGGTACTAAGTTCATGATAAATTTAAATTCAATTAATCATATTACTTAAGAACTCCCACTTAGAAAGACATCCCTCTAATCTTCTAAGTGATCACGTGATCCAAATCAACTAAACCATAACCAATCATCACGTGAAATGGAGTAGCTTTCAATGGTGAACATCAATATGTTGATCATATCTACTATATGATTCACGCTCGACCTTTCGGTCTCAGTGTTCCGAGGCCATATCTGCATATGCTAGGCTCGTCAAGTTTAACCTGAGTATTTTGCGTGTGCAAAACTGGCTTGCACCCATTGTAGATGGATGTATAGCTTATCACACGCGATCATCACGTGGTGTCTGGGCACGACGAACTTTGGCAACGGTGCATACTCAGGGAGAACACTTTTATCTTGAAATTTACTGAGAGATCATCTTATAATGCTACCGTTAATCAAAGCAAGATAAGATGCATAAAAGATAAACACCACATGCAATCAATATAAGTGATATGATATGGCCATCATCATCTTGTGTTTGTGATCTCCATCTCCGAAGCACCGTCATGATCACCATCGTCACCGGTGCGACACCTTGATCACCATCATAGAGTCGTTGTCGTCTCGCCAATCTTATGCTTCCACGAGTATCGCTACCGCTTAGTGATAAAGTAAAGCATTACAGCGCAATTGCATTGCATACAATAAAGCGACAACCATATGGCTCCTGCCAGTTGCCGATAACTCGGTTACAAAAATATGATCATCTCATACAATAAAATTTAGCATCATGTCTTGACCATATCACATCACAACATGCCCTACAAAAACAAGTTAGACGTCCTCTACTTTGTTATTGCAAGTTTTACGTGGCTGCTACGGGCTTAAGCAAGAACCGTTCTTACCTACGCATCAAAACCACAATGATAGTTTGTCAAGTTGGTGCTGTTTTAACCTTCGCAAGGACCGGGCGTAGCCACACTTGGTTCAACTAAAGTTGGAGAAACTGACACCCGCCAGCCACCTATATGCAAAGCACGTCGGTAGAACCAGTCTCGCGTAAGCGTACGCGTAATGTCGGTCCGGGCTGCTACATTCAACAATACCGCCGAACCAAAGTATGACATGCTGGTAAGCAGTATGACTTATATCGCCCACAACTCACTTGTGTTCTACTCGTGCACAACATCAATGCATAAAACCTAGGCTCGGATGCCACTGTTGGGGAACGTAGTAATTTCAAAAAATTTCCTATGCACACGCAAGATCATGGTGATGCATAACAACGAGAGAGGAGAGTGTTGTCCACGTACCCTCATAGACCGAAAGCGAAAGCGTTAGCACAACGCGGTTGATGTAGTCGTACGTCTTCACGGCCCGACCGATCAAGCACCGAAACTACGGCACCTCTGAGTTCTAGCACACGTTCAGCTCGATGACGATCCCCGGACTCCGATCCAGCAGAATGTCGGGGAAGAGTTCCGTCAGCACGACGGCATGGTGACGATCTTGATATTGTACTGTCGCAGGGCTTCGCCTAAGCACCACTACAATATTATCGAGGACTATGATGGAGGGGGCCACTGCACACGGCTAAGAGATCAATGATCAACTGTTGTGTCTGGGGTGCCCCCCCTGCCCCTGTATATAAAGCAGCAAGGGGGAGGAGGTGCGGCCAGGCAAGGGGCGCACCAGGAGGAGTCCTACTCCTCCTGGGAGTAGGACTCCCCTCTTTCCATGTTGGACTAGGACTTGGGGGGAAGGAGAGAGAGGGAAAAGGAAAGGGGGGGGGCGCCGACCCCCCTCCTTGTCCAATTTGGACTTGGGGGGGGGGGAAGGGGTACGCGGCTGCCCCTTGGCCTCCTCTCCACTTCCTCCACTAGGCCCATTAAGGCCCATTAGGTTACCGGGGGTTTCCGGTAACCTCCCGGTACTCCGGTAAAATGCCGATTTCACCCGGAACACTTTCAATGTCCAAACATAGGCTTCTAATATATCAATCTTCATGTCTCGACTATTTCGAGACTCCTCGTCTTGTCCGTGATCATATCCGGGACTCCGAACAACCTTTGGTACATCAAAATATATAAACTCATAATGAAATTGTCACCGTAACGTTAAGCGTGCGGACCCTACGGGTTCGAGAACAATGTAGACATGACCGAGACATGTCTCTGGTCAATAACCAATAGCGGAATCTGGATGCTCATATTGGCTCCTACATTTTCTACGAAGATCTTTATCGGTCAGATCGCATAACGATATACGTTGTTCCCTTTGTCATCGGTATGTTACTTGCCCGAGATTCGATCGTCGGTATCTCAATACCTAGTTCAATCTCGTTAACGGCAAGTCTCTTTACTTGTTCCGTAATACATCATCCCGCAACTAACTCATTAGTTGCAATGCTTGCAAGGCTTTAAGTGATGTGCATTATCGTGAGGGCCCAGAGATACCTCTCCGACAATCAGAATGACAAATCCTAATTTCGAAATACGCCAACCCAACAAGTACCTTTGGAGACACCTGTAGAGCACCTTTATAATCACCCAATTACGTTGTGACGTTTGGTAGCACACAAAGTGTTCCTCCGGTAAACGGGAGTTGCATAATCTCATAGTCATAGGAACATGTATAAGTTATGAAGAAAGCAATAACGACAAACTAAACGATCAAGTGCTAAGCTTATGGAATGGGTCAAGTCAATCACATCATTCTCCTAATGATGTGATCCCGTTAATCAAATGACAACTCATGTCTATGGCTAGGAAACATAACCATATTCGATCAACGAGCTAGTCAAGTAGAGGCATACTAGTGACACTCTGTTTGTCTATGTATTCACACATGTATTATGTTTCCGGTTAATACAATTTTAGCATGAATAATAAACATTTATCATGATATAAGGAAATAAATAATAACTTTATTATTGCCTCTAGGGCATCCTTCACAGCCGGCGCGGGATTCGGCCCCTCCGGCGGTCCGGCTGCCGCGGTAGGCCTCCGCCGGGTCTTAGACTGCCGCCGACCTCCTCCCGTCGGTCGTGAGCCTGTCCACGGCAGTTGCGCCGGCCGCACGACCGCCGCACCAAGCCCTCTGCCCGTCTGCCGAACTAGTCTTCGCCGCCCGCCGAGCTCCTCTTGGCCGACCTCCAACCTCATTTCTTATCTCCGCCTCCGTCCGGTGCCGTCCGCAGCCGTCAGCAGCAGCCAATCCAACCGGCGGCCATCTTCTCCCACCGCGCGCACAAGGTGTTCGACGGAATTCCCCAAGGTAAAAAAATTACAAAACTTGATGATTTAACTTGGGATTGGATAGTATGTTTGACGGTGGTTGTGTGCATTGTAGATGAGCTCGGTTGACTCCTCTTTCGTGGTGGGATCTATCCGAGGTGGAGTACATTCATCAAGCCGGTTCCAAAATCTGAAGGTAAGAAAGAACTTGTCTTTCATAATGCACAAGCGGTGGCTAGAAAAGATGTTGAGAGGGCATTTGAGATTTTGCAATCCCAATTTACTATTGTGCGAGGACCATGTAGATTTTGGGATCAAAAGATCCTTTGATACATCATGACCGCTTGTGTGATCATGCATAACATGATCATTGAGAACGAGCGTGGAAAATTTTTAGATTACAACTTCTATCGATTGATAGACATTCGTGTTAACCCCATGCGCAAAGAGGAGCGCATCAGACGTTTCATGAAGGTGTACAGCGAGATTAGAGATAGTGATGCGCATGACCAACTCCAGAAAGATTTGATGAAAGAGCATTGGAAACGGCACGGGGAAAGATCCGCATATATTCATTATTTGTTTGTTCAAAACTATGTTGTATTTGTGTTGCATTGCATCTCCTGGATCTGAAGAACTATGTAATAATTTGATATTGTGGACATGATTTTTTTTATGTTATTTTGAAATATGTGCGGCTGGATAGCGGCGAACAGCAGCCGGGCGGCTGCTGGCCGGTTTTGGACCATGAATTTGGACCATCTTTTGGAGTTGCTTTTTTGATCATGAATTTGGACCATCTGTTGGAGTTGGCCTTTTTTCGGAGGTTCAAAACGTATTTTTTAGCGGTCCAAAATTTACATCTTTAATTTTAAATCGTCAAAATTTGAATCATCTATTGGAGATGCTCTAACTAGTGATTTCGTGTTTTTCTATTGCTCTTGCCGGTCGCACAAGGGAGGGGACGCCTGAGAGAAGCGGGCTGACGCCGGGCCGGGCCGGGCCGGGCCGTATCCAACACGCGGGCAGCCTTCTCGTCTCTTCCACGTCGCTCCGGCTATTCCCCACCTCCATTTCCCTTCTTTTTTTTCACGAGTTCCCGCCCCTCTTCCCCATGGCGGCGACCGCCTACGAGCGCCGCCTGCTCGCCGCCGCCGACCTCGTCCTCTCCGCCGACGGCAAGTCCCAGCTCCCCCGCCTCTCCTCCACCGACCTCGGCGTCACGGCCGACCTCAAGCCGCACCAGCTGGACGGCGTCGACTGGCTCATCCGCCGCTACCACCTCGGCGTCAACGTCCTGCTCGGTCCGCACCCGCTCCTCCTCCTCCTTCCCCGCTGCCCGACTTCTCCTCTCCCCCCTCCCCTACCTCTTAGCTTCTCCTTGAGCACTACGCCGTCGCGATTAACCAATCGAGTCCCGTTCGTTTTGCAGGCGATGAGGTGAGCCCATTGATTCCGGCCGCACTTCTGTAGCCGATTACCTGGGGACGGGATGGCGCAGCTTCGATTCGGCCACCAACGGCGGCTGCGGCGTGTTGAAATCCGGCGCTGCTAACACTTTCAGAGCCACATTTTGCTGATGTTTGTGCCTGACCATAATGTGCAGATGGGGCTGGGGAAGACCCTGCAGGCGATTTCTCTGCTGAGCTACCTGAAGATCAAATCCATCGCCCCCGGACCGTTCCGTGTGTACTCCCATCCATTTGTCAAGCTTTAATAGCTAACCGCGCTATTGTTTCCATTTAATCTCATAAGGGTATGGTTTTTCTTTCAGTGGTGTTATGCCCTCTAAGTGTGACGGATGGCTGGTTGTCGGAGTTCGGTAAATTCTGCCCCACCTTGAAGGTCATCCAGTATGTTGGCGATAAGCCGCATCGTCGTCAGATACGGAGAACGATCCATGAAGATGTCCAAAAATCTTCACATTCAGATGTATGCTGCTCTCTTACTAGTTTGTGTACTTTGTGTCTAAATCTCCCTAAATGTGGGCAACAACACCCATTGGATGTTATATTTATTGTTCCCATACATCCCAAAATAGCTTTGTTTGCTTGTCCTAGAGCATTGTTTCTCACTCTACTTCTGTAGGAATTTTGGTACATGGCCTATGACTTCTTTATTTTTTCACCACTGCAAATAGGAATTACCATTTGATGTGATGCTGACGAGCTATGACATAGCCTTAATGGATCAAGATTTTCTTTCCCAAGTTCCTTGGCTCTATGTGGTGATTGATGAGGCCCAGCGTCTTAAAAATCCATCAAGTGTATGTAAAACCGCTGCTTCACTATGATAATGGGAGTTGCGGGCTCTGATTAGGAGTTGTATGACACTAGTTCTGCATTTTTTTCAGGTACTGTATAATGTTCTTGAAGAACGCTTTATGATGCCAAGGCGTCTACTACTAACAGGCACTCCTGTCCAGAATAACCTTTCTGAACTATGGGCGTTGATGCACTTCTGCATGCCTTCAGTTTTTGGGCCCCTAGATGAATTTCTTTCTACTTTCAAGGAAGCAGGGAATTTGTTATCAGGTATTTACCTAAATGTTATAGAGTGATTCTTAGGTGAGAGTTTTTGTTCTGTCTGAAACAACATCTATGCAACTTGGCTGTGAGCACCATATACCTCATGTACAGTACCACTGAGATTAATGTTTTTCATTAACCGGACACCTTGTGTGCAAACATATGTGTAGTCTCTTATTGCTTCATGTTATATTATATTTAGGTGCGGACATGTCGATGTGTTTGGTAAAAACTGTTACTCTTTCATCAATGGCCTGGTTATTTTTTCGAGAACACAGAAAATCAGAATGTACCTTCTAAAGATTTTTTTTGTTTGAAGACAGTGGTTTGATTGGCATTCCTCTCTTTATGGCGACGAAATGTATTTGTGCTTTTACAAAGAGAAAATTATCACAGTACCGTTGAAAAGTGGTGCACATCGGAAAACATATCCAATGTAGGCCCTGGGCCACATCCCACATGTCATTGATACATTAGATGATATTGGATATGGTGACGCAGTTGTCTGGTATAGTGGTATAGTCATGTTAAGGGTCACAACAAACAAGTAACAAGTTCAAATCACTTCAAATCTTAGTGGAGTTTCCACAAGAATAACCCAAACAATTATGGTTGGTGGGGAACCAGAAATCAAACTTTGGTCATCAGGTAGTGATATAAGGTGCCACAAGCCCACAATGTTTGGCTGTGCCAACCAGTTCTTTCTAATCATTCGAACCAGTTCTTCCCACATCATTAAATTATCTGTGACATCATGTCTTTTCATTTTATTTGTTTGAGATCTTCACATAAGCACAGCGGCACCTGCCCTGCTTGCCTGCTTTTTTTTTTCCAAAAATGTGAACATGCACCATTCTTTAACATTATCTTATTTTCAGTTTTAAGTCAGCTTCTTTTGGTTTTAAAAACGGCAATATGTTTCTCAACAGGTAGTGAAGCTAATAAAGCAAACAGACAATTCAAGATCCTTAAACATATACTCAGAGCATTTATGCTCCGACGAACAAAGGCTTTACTAATTGAGAGTGGAATTCTGGAATTGCCTCCATTAACTGAGCTGACAGTGTCAGTATGACATTATCTAAGCTTCAGCATAACCTTCTTGGATTTTTACCCCCCTAACCTTTCTAAAGTTATATGATCTTTACAGGATGGTACCTCTGGCACCCTTACAGAAGAAGATATACTTATCAGTGTTGAGAAAAGAGCTGCAAACACTTCTTTCATTTACTGGTGGATCTTCTCGTCATCAATCTCTGCAGAACATTGTAATGATTTTTTTCTGCTTATCAGCATCTTGTATCTATTTACAGCTCCACAATATGAAATTATATAGATTTCAGTACGTGTATCCTCAGTGTAATTTTTCATGCTTGCCACCCGTGCTCCTGTAAATGAAATCAGGTTGTTTGTTTTTAGCTGGCACAGTTTTACAGTTCATTCGCTTTGCCTCGTGTCTGGCTTTGTGAACTTATTATTTATTAACTACCTATTTGAACCATGAATTATTTATCTATTAAATATTAGTTTTCTTGTAGCAAAACTAAATATTTTTATCGATCATGGCATAATAAACAAGATTACATCTCAGTAAAATTGTATTTTGATGTGTCTTTACATACCATTTACAGTTTATTTATTTGTTCAGAGTAGTTAGTTCATTCCAGAGTGCTGGGATGTGTGATCTTCCATTTATATCAAGTCTTGCTTTTTTGACTCTTTTGCCTTTTGACAGTTAAGCACATTAGAGGCTCTGTATAAATTTAAGTTCCATGTCTTGTTTTTGCAACTCCTATCAGGTAGTACAACTGCGGAAAGCTTGCAGTCATCCATATCTATTCAGTGGTATTGAGCCTGAGCCTTATGAGGAAGGGGAGCATTTGGTTCAGGTCAGTTCTGATTTATTTTTGAACAGGACAACTAAGAGCATATTTAGATTGTGCCTTTTAAACATGGGACTTTAAGAGGGACTATACAGACCGGATGTCCAATGATATTTTATGTGATATTTATTCAGGCTAGTGGAAAGCTCATTGTGCTAGACCTTGTTCTTGAGAAGCTCCACAGGTTAGGTCATCGTGTTGTGCTATTTGCTCAGATGACTCAGACGCTGGACATTCTGCAGGTTTTCTTTTTCTTGAACCATGCTGGCATATAATGACCTATTTCTCTTATGGCTGCGCATATGTAAATAATTTCTCTTGCACCATCCTTTAAACAGGATTTCTTAGAACTGCGTAATTACACGTATGAGCGCCTGGATGGTTCAGTACGTGCCGAGGAACGGTTTGCAGCAATCAGAAATTTCAGCTCTCAACCTACCAAAGGTGTTGTAAGAGATGACAGTAATCCAAGTGGAGCTTTTGTTTTCATGATATCAACTAGAGCAGGGGGTGTTGGGCTTAATCTCATTGGTGCTGATACTGTGAGTATAATTCATTTTGAAACTATAGCTAATCAGATCCAGTTTTCTTATCTGTGGATTCCAGTTATGGTTTCTTTATCCTAAATGTGTATTTAGTGCCCAGCAGACAGTTCCAGACTGATGATCATTTGTCCTTTTTGAAAACTTTATGCTATTGATCAATTTTGTTGCTCTTGACATGATTGGTTGCAGGTTATTTTTTATGAGCAAGACTGGAATCCTCAGGCTGACAAACAGGCTTTGCAGCGTACTCACCGCATTGGACAGTTGAATCATGTATTATCAATAAATTTGGTATCGCAACGCACGATTGAAGAGGTCAAAACTCTGACTTGCGATGTACCAGTACTTTCTTGATTAAATTGCTCCTGACCTTTTCTCTTTAATTTGAAATGGTTGCAGGTCATCATGCGAAGAGCAGAGAGAAAACTTAAGCTTAGCCACAATATTTTTGGAGATAAGGATGCAACTGATGGGAAAGGAAATGACTTGGGAAATGAAGCTAATGACATGCGTTCGATTATATTTGGCTTACACCAGTTTGACCCCGCAGATACAGCTGCGGAAACAATCAATGAGGAGACACTGGAAAAATTGAAATCAATGTCAGAAAATGTTATCAAAATGCGTACTCATGAACCTTCAGAAAAGGATGACCGAGCATTTGAAATCAATCCAGATTTGACTGAGGGCAGCGGGCTTGTAATTACAAGAGCTTGTGATTCTATTAGCATTGATCCAGGGGTTGACGAAGCTGCATACCTATCCTGGGTAGAGAAGTTTAAGGAGGCTTCACATTCTATTGAAGATGTCCCAGTTGAATTAGAAAGGCAAAGACCTGCACCTGAAGATAAGCTCTTGAAACGTGAAGCTAATAAGAAAAAGGCTGAAGAAAAGAGATTGGCCAAGTGGAAAGATTTGGGGTACCAGACATTAGGGGTCAAAGTTCCTGATAACATACCAAATCAGAATATTTCTAACTCAGGATCCGTCCAACTTGTATATGGAGATTGCACTGATCCATCAAAAGTTTGCGCTGCAAAGCCTGCCATTATATTCAGGTATGTTTTTTCAGGGAAGAAGTGTGATTAGATTATTTGGCGAAGTCCACTACCCCTTGCTAGAATTCTTGATGGAACTGTAGTATGTTATACGCTATTCCTTTATAGAAGGCTCTGAGATTTGAGATCAGGTTTTAAACTGCTTAAGTTGAAATGTGCAATTTAAATTTCTTTGAATTCCTTCCAACACTCCTTAGTTTCTTCTGAACCACACTTTGTACTAACGAATCAAATGCTGGTGCAGTTGTGTAGATAATTCTGGAACATGGGGTCATGGAGGAATGTTTGATGCTTTGACTAGTCTCTCAACATACATTCCAGATGCTTATCATCGTGCTTCTGAAGTCGACGATCTTCACATGGGGGATCTTCACTTGATTCAGCCAGATGGTTGGTTCTTATGCTAGCTCCGCTTATTTTCGCTTCTTTATGACAAGCATATCATACTTAACTGCTACTTGAATGCCTGAAAATATCATTGGCACTGATGTTTATATGCTCGCTGTACTGCTCACATTGATGATGAACAGTTATCTTTCTCTAACCTTGGCAGGATTACTAATGCAAATCAAATCCAAGTTGTGCCATTTCTTATATGCCAAACATAATCACATTAACTAGTTACTAATTGACCATCAGAGATTTGGCATTATGATATATGATATTTTCGACAGGTGACAGCCCGTGGACTCGTTGTTAGTGGTGTATATCTCTTCTCTGTTAGAATGCTTGCTAAAATAAATCAAGCATACTGCAGTATTGCTGTCCATAATAGATCGCACATCTAGTTACCAATTTCACGTAGCACCACAAAATTATATGATTTAAGGACAGAATCATGTTCAGCACCTTTTCATGTGTAGCAGTTCTGGCTCATTTGGTTACTTTGCAAGTCCACTGTAGGGGGTTTACATTGAAATAACAATGATACATTCCTGCAAAAGCTATATTATGGTAACCTGAGTTAGGTAGACTTTGGATGTATTTGCAGTCCACATAGGTTTTGTGGGGAGTGTGCCATAGGCCACGAGCATCTTATGTTATATAAAGTAAATCTGAGTTCGTTCATTTGCATTCGAATGTGAGTTTAGACTATATTTGTCTGCTTGGTATCTAAAGTGCATTGAAACTCCATTGCTATATTAAAAATATGCCTTTTACGATGTTTGTACATGTATGGAAGCTTTAACATCAAGTGTATTTACCTTTTAAAATGTAGTCCACAGTTACTTGAGCTAGTTTTTCTTTCACTGCCTCTGTATCCTCTAGAATTTACATTAGTTTTATAAATCATCATAGTCTACAGTGAGTCCAAACCGTTGTATTTCACTGCATTTGTATCCTCTCTGCAGAAGCCAACTGTAGCCGGGATTTGGACGCACCTCTATGGGTGGCACTAGCTGTTGTGCAGTATTATAATCCGAAACGTAAGATTCCAAGAAGTGAAATCTCAATGTCTGACTTGGAGCTGTGTTTGTCAAAGGCGGCCTTCTCAGCTGCTCAGCGTTCTGGTATCAGTTCCTTCTTGAGTTTTAACATTAGAAACTTGAGGTGTATCTTTGAATCATGACATTAGAATGCTACCTTGTGTTTTCACCTGTTCAAGTTTGCTGTTAGCATCTTAAATAGTTTGAACGATTACTCCGTAGCAAGACATATTGGGTTGAATTGTTTGTGGAGTAAATTTAGTTTAGTTCTGAAACCAGCTCAATTCAGTTGGACCAAGTTTATTCAGTAGCTCATGAGGTGGCGTGACTGGTGATAATAGACCAATAATTACAGCATATTTGTGTCGGTTAACTACTTTGATCCTCTCAAGCAGTAACAAGCTCTACATTATCTTAAAAAAAAGCTCCACATCTGTATTTTCCAATGTGATTGAGTCTAGTTAGTTTATCAGGCTCACCTTAATTTGTTTCCGTTTATTTACCTGAAGCGAGTATCCACATGCCTCGGATTGGTCAGCGAAGTGGCTCCCAGCGATCAGAGTGGTATACCATAGAACGCCTGCTCAGGAAATACGCATCGCTTCATGGCATCGACATTTTCGTGTATGCGACAGTCTCACTTCAATTTTATTATTAGGTTTTCATTGGTAAATGCTTGCTACTGAATGAATAATCATCACTGTTTTCTGGTAACAGGTACTACTTCCGGCGACCAACCAGGCAACAGCCAGACTCAGATTAATCCTTGTCTGTTTTAACACTCAGCCTAGCTACATGTAGCCATGTATGTAGGGATGTTCCTGGTGTAACCTGGCCACAAAAACAATCAGGGACCATGGATGTAGCATATATGTAACCTTTGCTTGTCCTGTAGCTGGATTGACTATGGATAGCTGGACCGAATGGACTTACTACACAGTTTTATCCGGCTGTAGATCAAAGGGTATCTTGTATGTGTCATGTGAGAAATATTGGAACCTTTAACTTCAGTTTGCAGCTGTTGTTGTTTCTCTATAACGCAGCATTCATTTTTCATTTCCTCTGAAGTCTATATTAAATGAATATTCAACATTCAGGTAATTATAATTGTTTTACAGCAAAAGCTCTTGTTGTTATTTCTTGTATCGTTGAGGCATTTTGCGAGCTGACCCTGTTTGCATCCTTTTCAGTAGTTGGGTCCAGACCAGACCATTGTGTTTGTGACGCCATGGTGATGAGGCAACTAAGCAAAAAGACGCCTGTTGCTGCATATCTTATGATCTGGCATGAATGTTGTTTCAGGTTGACGAGTGACGACTGATTCGTGTTTGGTCGATGCAAATCAGATGATGTGATGTTTCTCGCGGCAACAGGTACCTCACTGTGTATCCATTAGTTAGTGGTGTGTCAGTTAAGAGTTTCTAGCTAGTTTTTTGTAGTGCAAACCCTGCTCATATTGATCGACTTGTTCATACTAGCTAGATGCTTAATTTGAGTCAAAAACACATGCAAGATTCACACAAGAATCTAGATTGTTTATACCGATAAATTACAAATATATATCTAGCTAATAACATAACAATAATGTACGCACTGCAGAAAATAAATAATCAAAACTAAAACCGCATACCCAGGTTTGTTCCAGATGACTGCCGTTATAAATTACATTTGTTGTTGCTATGGAACTCGCCTACCCAACATGGCGTGTACGGAAAATATTCATAATTTTGTTCGGTAGATCTGAAGCCTTCAAAAAGATTATAACAGGCTGGGCGCATGTTGCCTAAGCATTCAACCCTCGAGCTATTCAAATGGTAGGCGTGTACCGTAGCATCCCATGTTTCTTTGGTGAAGCTGCTCAAGAACATAATCTCTTTGAATGGGTGAAATCCAAGTACATCACATCCATGACGACGCTCTTCAGCCATGTCTACGATGTTGTCTGCACCGTCATTGTCAGAGTCCCAGTCAGTTTTTTCTTGGACTATTGCTTTCTTCTTGACTTCTGGAAGTTGAGAACGGAAGAATTCATAGTTAATGTCTTGTAAGACCCATGGACCATGAACACGCTGATCTGACGCTCGCACGCACTTAAGGTCATATTCACCCTTCATCATCCACTTCATCTGACCATATGATTCATCCAGGATCCAAACTCGAAAGAGATCCTTAACGAACGATGCATAGTACACGCCTTTTTTTGATCTTCCTAGATAAGCCATGGTTTCCTTGTCGGTTGGTAGTTTAATCACGCGGTACTTGTCATCGGAAAGAGATATCCTGCAAGGTCAAATCATTGACAGAAACTGTATACAAGTCCATAGAATCAAGTGATCCTTTGATCATGGTAAAACAAGTGACGGTATGAAATTGGTAATGTTGTAATCAAGTATATATATGTACACCTCATGACAGCATTAGGCTGGCAGTGCACATAAAGTGCTTGTTGCCAGTAGGCGGCGCCACGTTTGGCCGATGACCATTCGTAGGGGTGATCTTGTCGTGCCTCGGCGACAATCCCTGCAACATCACCTTCTCTAACAAAAGGCCTCTCCTCCCAGCGATCCGACTTTGAGGAGAAGACATCCAGGATGTATGTAGACGGTGGCCATTCGGATTTCTCCACTAAGCGGTCTAATTGGACGGTACTGCAGACCCCCATGTCCCTATAGGTACTCTGCTCGCGCAAACTGGGAATGCTGAACACTTGGTAGTGGGGTGACACGGTGGGATCGAAGACTAGATGCTTATTGAACCAAAAGGTCATCCATTCTGGATCGGCCGGGCGCCGGCGCGGAGGCAAAAGATCCCAGCGTCGCGTGGCAGGGCTGACAACGTACAGGCTGGTCAGGAGGAGGCCATTGCAGTGGTCTCGAACAAAGTAGTCTTCGTCAAACCCGTCGCCTACCCCATCAAAGGGATACATGGGGGGAGGCAAGAAGTCGAGCTTGGTATTGGCTGATGAGGGAGAGGGGCGGGCGAAGAACTCCGGGAACGCGTGTGAGTCGAACTGGATGAAGATGCCGGCGAATGAGAGTGGGAGCAGGTCAGGGCGCAGGAGGCGGCGCTCGTCGATGGTGCGGCGCCAGGCCTTGCAGACGCACCGCGACGCGGCGAGCCAGCGTGGTGGAAGACGGCGGAGAACATCGCCTAGAGCGTCGTCCGGTAGGTCGTCCATGGATCTCTCGGGCTGGAGCTGGATGTGCTGGCCGGTAGTATCTAATACGGAACAGATTCTGATGGAAAAATGATGTACGTGTATATGCAGGAAGCCGGGTGTCGTACACAAACAAATTACCTCACGGCGTAATTTTATAGTATGTTCCAAGATTCGTGCTCTAGCTATAAAATATTTAGGTACCAGCGATAATATTTTGACACTACTTATACTAGTAAGTTATACGTGCATAGCACGTGAGAGCTCATATAGTCAAACTACAACCAAAGATAGACATATTGTTACTGTAAAATATATTGTGCCTGTTTTATCTAGGTATCCTTTTTGGCTAGTTATGCCGGCAAATGAAATTATGAGGCATATGCATGAAGTATAACATACAAAAATCACGTAAAATATACTGAGCGTGTTTTATCTAGGTATCTTTTTTGGCTATCTCAAAGCTAATGTTCTACAGTATCTGTAAAGATAAATATGATTTATGAAGGTACATAGACTTGAATACGAAGTAAAATGAATGATAGTTTCGATAGAAAAAGAAGTTAGGAGAGTCTGAGTATGGAAGAGTCTAGAATAAAGTAGAAGTGTGCTTTAAATTTTGTGCAAAATGTCCATATGGCTTTAGCCCAACCATAGAATCTTCTAGATAGTACACGTGAAAAAATCCAGTGAAGTAATGAGAAGATCCAACGGTCAATAACACTTGGATTTGCCACGTCTCCACCGTTAGATCGGCTTCATTCAATGGTTGTTATTCAAAGTTATTCGCACATTATATAGCGGTATAGACAGGTAAAAGTTACCAGAAATTTGTAGCACTCCATCCCAACATCATTTTTTTTTCATTCCAATTATTTTGTTTACTTGTGTTGTGTTTTTGCATCCGAAATTATTATGTCCATTGGATTTTTTTAGCCGCACCTGAAATTGTTTTCCTCATCTTTTGTCGTTCAACAACATTTTAGTTCAAGAGATCGATCTCTAGGCATTGATTTTAGGTGAAATGTCATATACTCCCTCTGTACACAAATATAAGACGTTTCTTTAGTTCAATTTAGAGACCTTTTACGGTATGTTCCAGTAAATATTAGCCATTCATTCAGCCGATTCAAAGGCGTAGATTCATCAATACTACCATAGAATCATAGTAGTACTTTCTAGTGAAGGGGCAAAATGGACAGAGGTGCGATACAAATCCCGCACAGGCGAGGGCAATGTTGAGGATATCACTTATCGTTATCGTCTCGGTCAGTTGGGAATTAGAGATTAATTGGAAATTGGCCGATTAATTGATTTTATCGGTCGACTATTAATCGGCCATTTTTTCAAATCTCAGGTTCCTAACACTAAAATATGCTATATTCAACACCAAAACAATATTGGAGATAAGTGTTACCTTGATTCCTAGCCTTTGAATCCCCGTATAATAATAAACAAAATAGGACAACAATACATATAGTGTAACAAGGTCCACAAAACACAAATAAGTATAGTTTTTGCAAACATAGTGCTATGAATAGGCCCGATTTATTGATAGATTCTTGATAAATCGCTTGTCATAGTGATAAATTGGCCCAAACAATAAACGATGAAGATAAGGCATAATCTTATCGGTCACCCCAAGAGTAGCCATAAATCGGACGATAAATTGCTGAATCGGAAGATTTTTTGAACTAAAAATTCCTTTTTCTCTCTCTGGCACGCAGCGCCGCACCGTCGCTATTTGCTAACCGGTCGCCGCAGATCGTCGCGTCAGCCACCCCCCCCCCCCCCCCTACTAGCTGCCGCCCTGTGGCCTCCCATGCGAGCTACCTGGTTGCCTGCCGCCGGGTCCCGAGGAAGAGAGCAAGAGTTGCACGCTGGTTCTTGGGGAAGAGAGTTACGGCCGCCGCCTCCGCCGTCGGCCATGTGGTCATGAATTTGTGACTGCGTAGTTGCCTTCGACCACATCGTCTCGGCGACCTCTAACCTCCCTGAGCTAGTAGGTGACCTCAGCGGAGTGTCTGACTCTGAAGCTTCCTAAAAATTAGAAATTGTGAAATTAAGAACAAAAATTTAAAAACAAGAACATTTTTTGAAATTTTGACTAACATTTTTTAAATTTTCTGATTCTTTTCAACAACATGAAACATTTTTGAAAGAATGACAGTTTTCGGAAAACGAAATGATAGAGGAAAATGAAAAAAATATGGTTCCACAAAGAAGCATAAATTTGCTCATGTGAGACGCTTTTCGAAAAGGGAAGAATATCGTGAAGCGGTAAGCGTTGACTGTTAAAATGGACAGAGGCCCACATGTCATCTGTTGAGAAAACCAATCTAGCCCATTAATTAGAAAGAAGAAAAGGAGTCAGCGGAGCCACCCACCCTCTCCTCTCGATTCCACATCACCGCCGCCGGAAGCACCTGCCGGAGTCTCGCTGAAGGCCGGCGATTCAGGCACTCCTCCGGGCGTGGCTGCCCGAGATGCGCCCGAGTACGTCGCCGCGTGTTGGTGCCACGCCCTGGCCGTTGCCGCGAGGTGCCTTGGCCGTTGTGGCGCCCTGGCTGCTGGCTGCGAGGAGTTTCTCTGGCACCTCCGTCGGTCTCTGGTCCCGTGCCTGGAACCACACCGCCCGTCAGTCTCCAACTCCGGCGTGCTGCCCGTGACTCCCCCTCCTTTCTTTTCTCCCCACGCCGTCATGGAAGTCGGGCTCCTCCAGCCTCCCTTGCTCATGCCGCACCAAACGCCGTCGGCATCGTCTCCACCCGGTTCCGCTCGGCTGTCGCCTAAAAGTCGTCGAGCCGCCGCGTCTCGCCGGAGTCCAGCTCCGCGCGCAGGATGCGGACTGCAGCTTCGGCTGCCGCGCAAGAAGGAGCGTGTGGAGCTACAGGAAGGAGGGAGGATGGGTGGTGGAGCTGCTCGCCGGCGGAAGGGAGGTGGCCCCCGTTGCGCCACCACGACGTATGCACCCACCGCTTCGCCGTGGCCTGTCGCCCGCTGCTGCCGCTCCGCCATGGTCAGCCAGATCTGGACGAGGTTTGAGCCGGCGGGCTCATCCTCCCCTTCCTACGGCCTCAAGTGCACCTCCTCCCCCACACTGCCTTCCCCGACGGCCTCAAGCCTGGTTCAACTGCCCCAGACCTTTTGTCGTTGTTGTTGTTGCAACGACGTTCCTCATAGGCCAAGTAATCGCCACTTTGTTAGAATGGCTAGTGCCATGAGGCTGGTTGTAATAGGGAGAATCATATACTAGTATCATGCATATGATACCTCTCAAATGCATAGTATCATATATTAGTATCATACAGTATTTTATTTGTTATCATACATGACACATAGTAGCATAATATTTATTATGATACAGTATCATGATATGATACTCAACCCTTTCTTTCTTCATTTAAGTTTATAACACCTTATTAAAATTGCCTAGTTGACATACATGATACCAGCTATGATATTACCATTACGATCAGCCTGATAGGCAATAGCAGTGATTATGAGACGATCGAGTCTGGTTAGCTATCTCAAAACGAACAATAAACAAGTGGACCAAAGAATTGCCACTCTTGGAATGGCTAGTGTCATGGTAGCCCAACAAGAAGTAGAAGACAACTTCATCGGATCGAAGTGGCTACGATTGTGAGATGGATTTGTCATCCATCGTAACAGAGTTGCTCAAAAGATTTGTCCCCGGTGGCTTGGCTGAACTTACGTGGGGACAAGTACCTTGTAAGGAATGATATATTGCAGTGCCAACATAACTATTATCAATAGCACTTGCAAGAATCTAGGATCTGCCCGACCCCGACTCCGACCTGCCCTAGCGTCGTCTCCCCGTGAGGCGGCCGGGGAGGCACGCGCCCCCCTTCCTCCACCCCCTCATCCTCTCACTTCCCCCTGCCGCTGCCGGGGGGTGCACATGGATCTGGCCCGGATGGTGTCAGCGGCGACGAGATCTTCTGTACCCGCGCGCTTGGCCCTCCTTCCCGGGGCAAGGGGTTGGCGGTGGTGAGGCTAGGCTGGTGGCGGTGGCCGGCGGCAGGCGCGATCGTGGCGCTGCTCCTTGGCGGCGAGGCGGCCTGGTGGCGCGGGGTCTCTTTGGGCCCCATCTGGGTCCTAGTAGGCCGGCTCCGGTGCGGCCTCACTGCCTTCTGCTTGGTGAAGAGGAGGAGCGGCTCGGACGGGAGGCGGCGTCGCCGACGGCGTGCCTTCTGCAGCACGACAGTGGGAGCTTTACATGCATCTCAGGGCCCGGTCGGGCCTAGTATGCTCCTGATGTTGCGTTCGATCGGTTACCGTCATTGACGGTGGAGGTCGGTCCCTCTCGCATGCTGATGGTGCCGCTGCCCCTAGTCTCAGCTCTTCTTCTTTGTTGTGCAGGCCCCACTTCGCGCTGTTGTAGTGAGACAGCGTGGGTGGCTTGATGACCGGGTTGGCGTAAGGTGGTGGACGGTATGTTGGCGGGCTCTGGAGCGCCCAGGATGATGGTTGGGATCGGGAGAAATCCATGTCAGCCTATCCGACACCGACACGGTGGCACCTGAGGTGCCGCCGGACCTTCCTAAAGGGCGTCGGGTGCTACCCTCCCTTTATCCTCATCATGTACCGAGGGAAACCCTTGGTAGTAGCATCGTCATTGATGCGTTTCTTCTTGGAGGTGTTGATGGGTACCAGCGCTTCGAAGCCTAGGAGCTTGGTGGGAGATCTCCGGTGGGCGCAACAGTCACGAGGCTTCTTTGTTTTTGTTCATCCATCATTGTCAGCATTTGTTCCTTTTGTCTTTTCTCTCTTTTCTTTTGGGCGTAATTGTACTGCTTCCACCAGGGCACCTATCGTTGACTGTATCGGTTGGTTGCTTTATATAATACTCCCTTCATCCGAAAATACTTGTCATCAAAATGGATAAAAGGGGATGTGATGACAAGTATTTCCGGACGGAGGGTATAGAACAGAGGAAACCCTTTATCGTTAATAGCACTTGCAATAGCAATATAAAATAAACGTAACTAAAATGATACACGAATGCTTTTAGCCTTCCACGGACGATATTCTTCTATATTATATGTTGCTAGGAAATTCGCCCATTCAGCACGGTGTGTACGGAAAATATTGGTATTTTCGCAGGGGGTGTTGTAACGCCCCGTGACCGATGTGCCAGGTGTCTTCCAGTTATTCGCTGTCGTTGCCATGTCATTTGCTTGCGTGTTGCATCTTGCTATGTCATCATGTGCATTGCATCATCATGTTTTTCAAAACTTGCATCCGTCCCGGTCTCCTCGTTCCTTCCGTTGTCCGTTCTGAGCCCAGACACACTTGCACGCGCCTGCGGCATGTCCGAAATATTATTTTATAATTGGCCGGAAAATGTTCTCGGAATGGGATGAGAGTTGGCATGCGGTGTTGTTTTGTTGTCAGTAGACCGCCTGCCAAGTTTCATCGCATTCGGAGTCCGTTTGATGCCCCAACGGATAAATATAGCGGCGATAGTAGCCGGTCTAACGTCGGACGTTTTCGATCTCCGAAAACAGTCGCCGGGCCTCCCTCTCTTCTCTTCTCTCAGCTCGAGACCGTCTACACAGCTCACAACCTACCTCCAGGCCCTACCTAACCTCTCTCGTCAGCCCGCGATCCTCCTCGCGCGCGTCCGAAAGCTGTCCCGGACCCGACTCGGGCTGTCGCTACCGTTGTGTCCGGAACATCCCCAAACATCAACAAAACATCACCGTTTTCTTATTTGGACTCCCTAGCCTATTTTTCTCGACCGCCCGATTTAAATCGGAGGGTCCGATCTAGCCTCTTTTGGACCTTCTTACTATATATAAGCCCACCACCTACCAAATCAACCCAACCCTAATTTCTAGGAGGTTTGTCCCATCGCAGCGCCGCCTCTCCACCAAATCCTCATCGGGATCTCCCCTGCCCGATCCACCCAACCAGCTCGCGGCCATCCACAAATCCATCCATCCATCCAACAGACATGAGGGCCGCCTCTGCCTCCTCGCTCGATCCCAAGCGGGTGAGGACCCCGACGCCTTCTCATCCCCGCCGGAGATCGGACCTCGCCGGAGATGAGTTCCCCGCCGTGCCCTGCTCCCTTCATTCCCCACCTGCTCTCTCTTTTCTCTCTCTCTCACGCTACTCTCTCTCTCTGTGTTGTCTCGCAGCGCCGCCGTGGAGATCCTAGCTCCAACCCGTAGCAGCTGCACTGCCGGAGTCACCATCACCTCGCCTCCCCTGCAGGAACCGAACAACGCCGCATCGCCCGTACGCCGCATCGAGCTCCTCCCGCTCGATCTGGTGCGTCCCCGCGCCGGCCGAACCTCCTCCTCCTCCTTACCTCGTCGCCGGCGAGCGCCGCTGTCGGACAAACCGACCAGGCCAGTACCCCGCCGCACTGCTCTTTTCCCTGGCCGTCTCCCTCTCCTCCTTCCTCTAACCTCTCTCTCTCCTGCCATGTTCAGGCCCCCCATGGCCGCCGGAGTTCCTGCTGACCCCGCGCCCGGTCCGCCGCCTCGCTTCGATCGGGAATTGGCCCAGCTCCGCGCCGCGTTGACCTCCAGATCCACTGGGTGGACCACACCGCTGCAGGCCTCGATCGCCTCCAGCGCCATCGCAGCCTCGCGCCGCTGCAGGCTCGCTGCCGCGCCTCTGCTTCTGCAGTCGAGCAGGAGGGAGACGCCCCTGCCTCGAGCCTTCGTTGACCGTGGCCTCACCCTGGCCCAACTCCAGCCACAACATAGACCTCCTCCAGCGCCAAGGCCCAGTTCACCCCGGTCCAGATCCGCAGCGCCAGTCGGGCCGATGTGAGCCGCCCTCCAGATCCCCTCTTCCTGTTGGGCCAACAGGATTTGGCCCAGTATCTATTTTTTTAGGCTCTGCGAATTTAGCTATTTATCTCAGGTTTTGCAGTTTTACAGAAAACCCCTTTGGGATCATGCATTTAATAACTTCACAACCGTGCATCGGATTAAAACAAACTTAATATGAAACTTGCTTAGTTTTTCATCTAGTTTAATAATATGCCACTTTCATCCATGTTTAAAATGTCTAAATTGATGTTTAGTTAAATTTGCTTAAATGCCATGTTAAAATGCTTTAATTCATATCTAAATAACCGTAACTCGGATTTTAATAAACTTTATATGTAAATGGGGTAGAAAAATGCCTAATTTAACATGATGGCTTTACTTTGCATGTTTAACAACTATAAAATTGTGTTTAGGGCAGAACAGTACCAAACCTAATATATATGCATATGAGGAGTTTCCGGACTTGTTGTTTTGTTGTTTCCGGCCTCATTTAAACTTGACTAGATAGGTAGTTTTCTTTTGCTTCACCCTCTTGCCATGTTTAACAACATTTAATATTGTTGGGTACATAAACGAGATCGAACTAAATAACTTGAACGTGGTGTTTCGTCAATATGCAACGGAGTTGCATATTGAGCTCCACTTAATTTGTAGAATTGCTTGTGCACCTCGCCATGCCATGCTTCATTAAACCGGACATGCATCATACTTGATTGTGCATCATGCCATGATTATGTGGTGGTTGTTTACCATGATTGTTTGCTTCTTTCCGGTGTTGCTTCTTCGGGTTGGTTCCGATAACGTCGTGTTGTGAGGATTCGTTCGACTACGTCCGTTTGTCTTCTTCGTGGACTCGTTCTTCTTCCTTGCGGGATTTCAGGCAAGATGATCATACCCTCGAAATCACTTCTATCTTTGCTTGCTAGTTGCTCGCTCTTTTGCTATGCCTATGCTGCGATACCTACCACTTGCTTATCATGCCTCCTATATTGTTGAACCAAGCCTCTAACCCACCTTGTCCTAGCAAACCGTTGTTTGGCTATGTTACCGCTTTCCTCAGCCCCTCTTATAGCATTGTTAGTTGCAGGTGAAGATTGAAGTTTGTTCCTTGTTGGAACATGGAGATTGTTCCTTGTTGGAACATTGTTTACTTGTTGAGATATCACAATATATCTTATTTAATTAATGCATCTATATACTTGGTAAAGGGTGGAAGGCTCGGCCTTATGCCTGGTGTTTTGTTCCACTCTTGCCGCCCTAGTTTCCGTCATATCGGTGTTATGTTCCCGGATTTTGCGTTCCTTACGCGGTTGGGGAATAATGGGAACCCCTTGACAGTTCGCCTTAAGTAAAGCTCTTCCAGCAATGCCCAACATTGGTTTTACCATTTGCCACCTAGCCTTTTCTTTTCCCTTGGGAGTCGCGCTCCTGAGGGTCATCATTATTTTACCCCCCCCCCTCCCCGGGCCAGTGCTCCTCTGAGTGTTGGTCCAACTTGTCAGCCGTCGATGGCCACCAGGGGCAACTCTGGGCTGGCCTACCGGAAGTTTGGACAATCCGGTGTGCCCTGAGAAAGAGATATGTGCAGCTCCTATCGGGATTTGTCGGCACATTTGGGCGGTGTTGCTGGTTTAGTTTTTACCCTGTCGAAATGTCTTGTAGAACCGGGATACCGAGTCTGATCGGAATGTCTCGAGAGGAGGTCTATTCCTTCGTTGACCGTGAGAGCTTGTGATGGGCTAAGTTGGGACACCCCTGCAGGGATTTGAACTTTCAAAAGCCGTGCCCGCGGTTATGGGCAGATGGGAATTTGTTAACGTCCGGTTGTAGAAAACCTGAAGTTGACCGTAATTAAAATGTATCAACCGCGTGTGTAACCGTGATGGTCTCTTTCCGGCGGAGTCCGGGAAGTGAACACGGTGTTGGAGTTATGCTTGACGTAGGTTGTTCTAGGATCACTTCTTGATCATAGTTGTTCGACTGTGCTTTTGCTTTCTCTTCTCGCTCTCTTTTGCGAATAGGTTAGCCACCATATATGCTAGTCGCTTGCTGCAGCTCCACCTCATACTTTTACCTTACCCATAAGCTTAAATAGTCTTGATCGCGAGGGTGTGAAATTGCTGAGTCCCCGTGGCTCACGGATACTTCCAAAACCAGCTTGCAGGTGCCGATGAGACCGTGCAGATGACGCAACCAAGCTCAGGAGGAGCTCGTTGAAGATCTTGTCCTTTGTCTTGCTTCGTTCTAGTTGATCAGTAGTGGAGCCCAGTTGGGGTCGATCCGGGACCTTTGTCGCATTTGGGGTTCTTCTTTTATTTTGGTTCCGTAGTCGGACCTTGAGTGTATTTGGATGATGTAATGCTTTATTCATGTAATTGTGTGAAGTGGCGATTGTAAGCCAACTATGTATCTTTCCCTTATGTATTACATGGGTTGTGTGAAGATTACCTCACTTGCGACATTGCTTTCAATGCGGTTATGCCTCTAAGTCGTGCTTCGACACGTGGGAGATATAGCCGCATCGAGGACGTGACAGGTGTGCAATAGCTCAAAACAATCATAATGGGTTGGGCTCATGTTGCCTAAGCATTCAAGTCTCGAGCTATTCAAGTGATAAGCGTGTACTGTAGCCCTCCATTCTTTTCCTCGGAAGCTGCTCAAGAAGAGAATCTCCTTGGATGGGTGAAATCCAATTATGTTGCATAAATCGCGACCCTCTTGAACCACGTCTAGGTTGTCAACAACGTCATCATTGTCGGAGTCCCATCCGAATTCCTCTTCACCTAGTGCTTTCTTGTTGACTTCCTGAAGTTGACAACGAAAGAACTCGTAGTTAATGTCTTGCAAGACCCAGGGACCATGAACTCGCCGATTGAACGCTCGCACAGGCTTAAGGTCGTATTGTCCCTTTAACACCCACTACATTTCATCACATGATTCATTTATAGAAGGCTTTGAGATTTGAGATCAGATTTTAAACTGCTTAACTTGAAATGCGTGATTTAAATTTCTTTGAATTCCTTCCAGCACTCCTTAGTTTCTTCTGAACCACACTTTGTACTAATGAATCAAATGCCGGTGCAGTTGTGTACTAATGAACCACATTTTCGTGTATGCGACAGTCTCACTTCAAATTTGTTATTAGTTTTTCATTGGTAAATGCTTGCTATTGAATGAATAATCATCTTTGTTTTCTGGTAACAGGTACTACTTCCGGCGACCATCCAGGCAACAGCCAGACTCAGATTAATCCATGTCCATCTTAAGCATTCAACCTCGCTATGTGTAGCCGTGTATGTAGCGATGTTCCTGCTGTAACCTGGGCACAAGAAGAATCAGGGACCATGGATGTAGCATATATGTAACTTTTGCATGTCATGTTTCATGTGAGAAATATTGGAACATTTAACTTCAGTTTGCAGTCGTTGTCCTTTCTCCGTGATGCAGCATTCGTTTTTCATTTCCTCTGAAGTCAATATTACATGAAGATTCAGGGCTCAGGTCATAGTTGTTTTACAGCAAAAGCTCTTGTTGTTATAAGTTTTGTTTTGTTATCCTTTTCAGGTAATGTCTTGACACGCCCTGGACACTGATAGTGCTGTCTGATGCTAGGATGATGAGGCAAGTAAACAAAAAGCTGCCTGTTGTTGCATATCTGATTATCTGGCATTAAAGCTGTTTCAGGTTGACGTGTGATGACGCAAATTGGACGATGTGATGTTTCGTACGACATCAGGCATTCCCTCCGTTCTGAATTACTCGTCGCATAAATGGATGTATCTAGATATATTTTAGTTATAGATACATCCATTTCTGCGACGAGTAATTTGGAACGGAGGGAGTACCTCACTGTCTATCCATTAATTAGTAGCGTTTCAGTTGAGAGTTAATAGCCAGTCTTTGCAGTGCAAGCGCTGCTCATACTGATCGACTTGTTCATACTAGCTACCACTCTTTCCGTTCCTAAATATAAGTCTTTTTTAGAGATTCAAATACGGAGTAAAATGAGTGAATCTATATTCAAATAAGTCTATATACATCTGTATGTAGTCTATGTTGAAATCTCTAAAAAGACTTATACTTAGAAACGGAGATAGTTGCTTAATTTCAGTCAAAAGCATTTGCAAGAATCTAGCTAGTTGATAACAACAATTACAAATATATCGCTACTTAATAACATAACAATAATGTAAAACTAAATAATCAAAATTAAACCGCATACCCAGGTTCCAGATAATCGACGTTATAAATTGCACTTGTTGCTATGGAACTCTCCGATCCAACATGGCGTGTATGGAAAATATTTGTATTCTCGCTCTTGGCAAGGTGCTGTGCCTTCATAAAGATGATATTGCGCTGGCCGCATGTTACCTAAGCATTCAACCCTGGAGCTATTCAAATGATAAGCGTGTACCGCAGCGGCTGGATTTTTTATTAATAGTAAATGATAATTCTGTAATTTCGAAACTGGTAAAGAGCTGGTGAAAATTATAAAAATAGGAAGGACGCCAGGAATAACAGCGTCCAGGATGGACTCTATTGCTAACTGCGTCCAGGTCTGGACGCTAGTACGGATGGCGTCCAGTCATTGCCTTTCATTGGTGCTCTGATTAGGCTCAACCGAGTCGTTTTACTTTGATAGATAGATATTTCATGACCAATATACTCTAATACACCTGCAGCCATCGCTTCTTACCTTGCTAGGTGGTAAGCAAGCTATAGCACGGACATCATCAATCATCACAGGAGCAACATCGTCTCACTAGCTGCTTGTCATTAGGATCATTCGCTCATCATTAGGATCATCCACCAGACCTATGGTTGGAGCATGTGAGTTGTTCCATGGCCTCGGTTGAATCTTCTTTGTCTGGTCTTGTGTATAATTTATTCAATGGTTACAAATGTATATTATATATTTGGCTAGGTTGTTATTTTGGGCAATACAATTGGTAACTGGCTAGTTTATGATAATAGATAAGTTGATCTTGAGTCGGCTGTCGTGCTTTTGCCTCTACATGTCAGTGCACCACTGCCAGCAATTCTGGAAGCATGGTGTGCCGGTGTCGTAGCCCAACGTGAACCTGCCGCATGGGTGGCACCTCAACCTCGATAGGGTTCTGGTGCCGACCGTGCCGGACTCAGGCCGCACGCAGCTGATGGAGATCCACCATTGTCGTGTCTACTCTCGGACGACCTTTGCCGCAACCCAGCGTCCACAATGGATTCGTCGAACTAGGACGCGTAGTTCGCCACTGAGCACGACCAGCATTGTCGGTCGTGCTACAAGGATGCGTCTTGTGCACCACGCACGCTCACTGGTCCACCATCACCGTCGGTCATGGTGAAGGGGGGGGGGATTAGGAGGCCTACATTGTGGCCCTCGAGGAGGCCACAAGGAGGTCCATTGAGGAGGCCGAGCGCAAGGAGCTCGCCAAGTGGCCTAGCCTTGCACACTCACTGGTTGAATCGGCGGCCAGAGTGGAGGCTAACATGCCCCCACCGCCCCTAGCACCGCTTGCGCCCGAGCCTATGGAGGAGGAGCCATGGCCACGGCTTGGGCAATCATGGTCGTGGACGAGCATGTTGCCATCGTATATCATGCATGCCCGTGTGGATGGGCACGATAGACGAGGAGGCCGAGTGGTAGGCTGCAGAGCGGGCGATGAAGGCCGAGCGGCAGGAGAAGCATCAGCTGGTGGTGCAGCAAGTGGCTACGTTGCCAGCCATCCAGCAGGCGTTCCCGTGGATGGAGACACCAGTCTACGTCGACCAGGCCAAGGAGGAGGAAGAAAATGACGATGATCTACTGCCCGCCGCTAACTGTTTCTTTTATCTTTTCATTTAATATTTTTTTAGTTTTAATTAATGTAAATTGGATTCTGCTTGCTGTTTTATTAAAAAAATCAAAATCCAGTGCAAATGTGAAATATGCTTGTCCGAGCATCTTCGGACCGGCGGACAAAAACAGAAATTGACGTCCGATTGACCGATCCAAATGAACAAAGAACGGACAAAATTTGTATCAGTTTAGGTTGCCGCGTCGGAGTTGCCCTTAGATCGGACGAAGGCGAGGACTTTTCTAGGCTAGGTTGAACTAAACACTGGACGCTGCTAAGAATAACGTCCAGGTGTGGACGTTGTTTGCAACAGCGACCAGGTCTGGACGCTACTATTGATGGCGTCCTTCCTATTTCTTGAAATTCCAACTTATCATTACTAGTTTCGGAATTACAGCATTATTATTTATTATTAATAAAAAATTGGGCGTACTGTGGTTGTTATTTTTATTATTACTAGCAAAAGAGCACATGCGTTGCAACGGTAGAAGAAAATATTACACGGGCCTAATCCAATAATCATGAGTAAGACCCCAATAAGTCTTGATGAGGGTCTCTCTTTCTCAACATAAGATGAAAAATCTGTTGTTTTTTTCATGCAAGATTCTGCCGAGGCGTACATGCACTGTTATTGACGGTTTCTTTTGTCTCCAATTTGGTTTTGATGAGGTGTTCATTGCAATCTCGGTCGGTGTTGGTATGAAAGAAAGATGGATCGTGGGTTCATTATACAAACGGTATGGGGTTTAAAATCCGGCTCGGCCGCGGTGCACATGGGCTCCGCTCTGTCCCCGGCGCGGCACGGTAGCCCCGACGCCCACGAGCTCCATCCCCAGCGGGCGCGAGCACTAGCCGCCGCCTCTGCCAACACCGTCGCCATCGTGAGGCACCATCTCCTCTGTCTGTGCCGTTGCCGGGGTAGAGAGAGAAGGAGTAGGTGGCCATAGGTGGGACAGTCTATAATGGCTATGACGTGGAGCAAGGTGCCCTTGCGATTCTGGCCACTTTTATATTGCCCGCAAATTTGGTCCCAGTTTGAGACACGCTAGTCAGTCCGGATGATTAAGAAGAAAATAAGGGGTTTGGCTGAGTCACTTTTTTGACAGAACACTAACCGGATCAGGCAGGCGTTTTAGGCGTTTAGAGATGAAATAGGGGTCCGGGTGGGAGTAGTTCTTTTATCTACTGCAGCTTCTGGGTCCTTCGGATCCAACCACCTGTTAAAAAAAACCTGTGTGTCACTTTTTTGAGAGCAAAACCTTGCGTGTCACTTGGTGTGGGTATAGGCTTATGGAGGAGAGAGGTCGCATGTGGATGGGGATAAGTGGAAATAAACAACTGGACCAGGAGAGATGATGTGGCGGTGCGTGGGACCTCCTAGTGGACGCGTGTGTATCTCACACAAGGCGGCTAGGCATTTACGATGTGCTGGATTAGATCAATTCTCCATCGTCCATCCAAATACGTGCAAACAGCGGCACAACACTGTCGCCTTCTCCCCCCAAAAAACAACAACATAGCACAGTCCTCTTCTCCCCCAGATCCAGCCTCCTCGCGCCCTTGTCGAGGAAGCAGGCAGCCTCCGAGGCGCCCCTCTCCCACAGCTCGAACCCGAGTAGCTCGAGCCAGTCATCCTCGCCGGCGATCTGCAACAACAGTAGCAGGACCCCGCCGGTGAGCTCTTTCCCGCACTTCTCCCATCCAATTCTACCATCAATCTCATCTCTCTCCTCGCCCTCTCTCTTCTCTTTTGAACAGAAGAACTCAAACAACAACAATGGCGCCGCCACCATGGAGCCCATAACTCCGCCGTCACACTCGCGTCAAGTCGCCCGAATCTGCACACCGACACCCGCCGTTGCGACCCAGCATGCCCGCGTCAGCAGGAGGATCTCCGGTACTGGCCTCGACCGCCTCCCTCTATTCGATAACCCCGATTCAGACCGCCCAGAAGCCTCCAATCCATCACCTGACCCGCTTCATCTTCGAGCTCGTCCTCTGTTGTCGTCCGATTTGGCCCACTGCTTCATCCTCGTTGCTTCCTCTGCTCGCGGCTCGCGTTGACCGCGAGGAAGCCAGTGCCTCGTCCAGGCACGGCCCAGCAGTCGCCTCGCCCCAGTCTGCTCTGCCATAGCCGTGTCCTCTGCCGGAGCCTCTCTCTAGTTCGTCGTTGCGGTAGCGCACGCACTCCAGTTCAGCCACTACGGCCTGACGCCGCCCCGCCACAGCGCGCTCCACAGTATCCAACACAGCCCTCGCTTGCCGCCGGGGCGCCGCGACGCCTCGCCCCAAGAGAGCACGCCGGCCTCCTTATCGTCCTCCGCCGCGACGCCTCAGTCCACCACGCTCTACAACACCCGCCGCGACGCCTTGCCCCATTCCCCTTCCTTGGCTTCTGCGGCGTAGACGCCGGCGGCAAGAGGCGGGGCGTGCTCGACGGTACAGGCAAGCAATGGATAAGTGGTGGAGGTGGGAGGGTTTTTTTTTGCAAAAAAACGAAACGTTATCAACCAGTACCACACTTTAAGTAGGATTGAGGGTTAATTTCTCCGAAATGCGGGGACATTTTTGCAAAACTGCCATGAAGGACGATTACTGGTAAAATAATGCCCGTGCGTTGCCACGGGAAACAACAATGAAACATTGGTTTCTAAAATTCTTGCTCATCCATTATTGCGAAAAAAAGAGTCTTTTCTTGTAAAGCCAATATTTGAGGTTAACAAGACTTCATTAGGATTTTCACTTCCGAACTGGCCCTAATTTTTACCAGTAGAAGCTTTGGTGTTAACTTCATCCAAAAATATAATATATGATCCGATATGAGCTTATTTTCACCGGCAATTGTTATGAAGCTACGCTGCTCGCTGAAGTTGGTCTTTCGCAATCGATGGACGGTCTTCGTCGCTCTGATGAATCTTCAAGCTGAAGTGCAACCTTTTAAGGCGATGGGTCTGTCTGCACGCCTCTTTCTTCCTTCTAGGGCTATGCCAACAAGGAGGCATTGTTTCTTCTATGTGGGGGCTATGTATGGCCTCGAGCCATACTGCCATAGCAACCTCGTTGCCCCAAGTGGCTCATCCCCGACGGCGGCGAGATGCAACCTACACTGACGCAAGGACCTGATCATGTTTTTGTCTCTCAGTTTGAGGTCCTTTTTGTAAAAGTCCATTGACTTGTTATGTATTTTTCTTATTTCTTTAGGGCCTGGATGTCATATGTGTTGTATCATGTTATTACGATGATAATAAAGCTTCGGGATCCCTCCCTGTTAAAAAAACTCTGGTAATAACGCCTGTAAATAAATAATGTTTTTCACTTGTATACTCTACGTGTATTCTTACGTCAAGCTCCCACATAGATATAAAATTACAGCCATGTGATATTCAATCACCAATTCTATTATTTGTCTAATGAAATTTTTTATTCTATTTTTCTTCTGGCTCTAAGGACAATAGGAAGATCACAGCAACCAGATTGTTATACTCCGTACAAATATCATCCTTACTAAAAGAAAAATGTGGTACATTACCACTACATCTACAATCCATATGACAAACAATAGTGGCCCGTAGCTCGTACAAGTGCAGTGTCCATGTTAGAAGGTTTAGCACACTTTCCTGCTCCATCCATGCTACAGTTGAGTACTGCAATATGAGTGGCAAAGTACAACCCTACAACTGTATTTCAAATAGGCATAAGAGGGAGAATATATTGCATTACTTCTGACCCTCCAGGAGTGTCTCTTCCTTGATGGTTCCAATAAATTGATATCCTTGTTTGACTACTTCTATAAGAAATATAATGTTCCAATAAATTGGTATCCAGGTTTGACTACTTCTATAAGAAACTTAATTACTTCATGTAGTGTGTAGACACTTGAAGAAACATGTGTTATCTCATTCCAAGAAATACTGGAGGACTAATAGACATAGCCCTAGGCTAGTTGAAGTGGTTTCTGAAAAAGAAAATCATGATATTACAAATTGAAGTTGTCCACAAGAGAAATATCAGTTTGATTTGACACAGAGTTACAATACTGGAGAAACTGGGATTTACAAAGTAACTTCGAACTAAATAATATAGCAAAATCAGGTTAAAAGGATTCACTTATTTCTATTCTGAAAAATCTACGCATCATGTAAAATGCTAAATAAGTGCAGAATTTGTACAGTTAGAAATAGCAGACTTGCGACACACTAATCAGATTATCGTGATGGAGCTCAGACTTGTAAGGCATTATAGATGGCAACACTGTCCATGTGAGTGACACAACTTAATGTACCTTTGTTCAAACTTATAGTTTTGCGGGACATTATAAATGGCTTTAAAATCCAATTATGCTCTAGCCTGCAAGCAGCCCACACTTGTGTTTGAACACAAATATCTCCAGGATGAACCAAGTCGCAGGATACACAAGCATCCAGATTATGGACGGATAATATAAAACATCTAGCTTGACAATGCACTTGTTCTTGGAGTAACCTGCAACAAAAACAACCATTCCTTTCCATCTACTATTAAATTTGAGACAGCGGTTTGCTCTGCTTCAGGTACTGCTACAGTGTAAGGATCGAGATTCTCTATGATTCTTCCTTGTCTACAAATAGAAAGGAATGAGAAAAAAGATATCCTGATCAATGCTATTGACAAAATTATGTGAAGCCCTTCTATCTCAGGCAAACTAACGGCGATGTTTCCCTACCACCATGATAGAGGAAGATAAATTAAGAACGTAAATAATCATCTTGCGTAAGCTGTGACTATAATCAAATATATTACCAAATTAAAGTGATCAAGAAATAAGCTATAAACTAATTAGGACCATCAACTTTTTATACTGGAAGAGTCCATCTCTTATTACCTCTTTGTCATCGAGCCCACCTGATTTGGTTTCATATATAGATTGGAGTAGCATCTTGATCTCAACTGCTAAAGTAGACCCTTTCTTACATTCTGTCTTTTATGGCAGATTACTGCAAGGGTAAGTTGACCAAGTCAGAAAAAACGCTGATAATTCCTTGACCATGGTAATGAATAAACTATAATGGAAATACGAAAATCAGTTAGTAGAAAATTAGTTTTATGAGGAGCAAAACATTTGTGAGCAAAACTGAGTTGCAGTTTATAAAGTTGCAGAATTAGAGAAAGAAAATGCTTTGAAACCGACAGTTGTAATGAAGAAGTACTGAATATAAGCTGCAACTGTGAGATTGTTCACTTTGCATAGGTTTTACTTGTGCGTGCGGAGAATAATTTCAATTCCAGTTTATGGTTCATGTATATGGAACACCTTTAGCCCAGCACCCCACAGGACTTGAGCGACCCACACATCAATCACCTAGTGTACTATCTTTAGAATCACAAGCATATCTGCATGTAAGTGCTGCTAGTATCCTAATACAATAGCCAGGAATGACAACACCAAGTTCCCGACTGTCTTAACTGACAGACAACAATAGTTCCACTTCCACATGGTAGTTGAAGTTGATTGACCTAGTAATAGAATCAAACGATGTGCTCATAAGAATGATTTCTGTCAAGTCATGAACAATTCTCTAAACTGGATTTCAAAGTTCACCAGAGCTTTACTGAAAGACTGCAGTGCAGCGATGAGGATAGAGGAAGCTTCTTCTGTGTCCATGGGATCATCATCTTCAGTTTCTGATTCATCCTGTGACAAAGAGGGATTTCAGTGCGAGAAAGAAATTGAAGTGTATGTACAGACAAAAAAAACTGTGCAAGGCTACAGATTCTGATGATACAACATCAATTTACTTAAGCTCTTACACAAGAGCAGTGAAGGTCAAGGTGAACCTAAGGAAATATCATACTCAGCAAAAAAAAGTTGAAAGAAGACGATCAAATTAAAATCATGTAACTAAATACATAGAAGAATCTTCTTATAAATAAATCAGGCAACCAATATTTTTTCCGATATTCAAAGAGCTGTGTTTGAATGAATCTTCTATATTATACGATGCTCTATGCCAACAGATAAATGAGAGCAAAACGAGTGTTATTAAAATTGTATGCATGCCTTATATATACCAAGGGTCGTTGTTGAGAAAAATTGTGGCTCATGCCTCATGACATTTATAAAAAATTGGATAATATGTAGGTGCTAGCACTTTCCAGAAGGTACAAACCTTCCAGAAGGTACAAACCTTACGGGTTCACTCAAGCAAATACCACAAATCATATAATTGCACAACAATGGTTCACAGAATTACAGAAAAATTGAGAGAGAGAGAGAGAGAAGCAGCAGCAGGTTGGAGTTCAGAGAAGAACTGCATCAACGGATTTGAGAATAGCTTCAGAAGAAGTGCAGCAGCAGCAGCGCTAGGAGAGACGGGACAGCCACAGGCAGCAAGGAGCAGAGAGGAGAGGTAGCAGCGGACAGAGAATCGACAGCAGAGAGATGGAGTTAGAGGAGCAGCAGTAGGGACGTGGGGGAAGAAAGATGCAGCGGCAGAGCGGCACCACCGCCGGCGACTGCCTCCCTCACCCTGCGCTCCTTCTCCTTCTCATTTCTTCCTCTCTTTCCTCTCCCCCTCACGCCATGTCTCTCTCTTTCTCTGGATGAGCAGGACACCGCCGCCATCGGAGCAAGCTGCCGCACCAGCCGCCTGAACCCTCGACGCCGCGCCCGGATCCGCCATCTTCCTCGCGCCGCCCGCCGCCCGCCTACCCGTTCCGGTGAACTCCAGCGCCGCCTGCCCATTTCGACGGAGTCTGCCGGATGATGAAGAGCGGTGACGGCGAAGGAGGAGGAGAGAGAGGAGTTGGGGGAAGGTGCGGCGCCGGCGTCGAGTGTCGCCGGTGGTGGAAAGCCGCTGGGGCGGTGGCGACGTGCGGCGTGCGGCGGAGGGGCGAGGGCCGACTGCGGCGGCGCGCTGGAGGTGGAGACGGGGGAGGTAAGCTTTTTTTTTCTTTTCCATCGCCCGTACTGGTTCGGTTTGACATGTTAGGAGGACTGCGGGTTAATTTCTAGAAAACGAAGGGACTTTTATGCAAAAGCGCCGACGACGTACCACGAATCATTGCGTGGTTTATTATTATTAGGAAAATGTTTAAAAACAACCGAATGATCCCACTGGATTGTAAGCCCCCTCGAGCGAACGACACGCGTCCCCTACTGGCCCACCCATCGCTTTCTCCTCGTAGCGTTATCTTCACGGGAAAGCTCCCGTCCACAAGTTTTTCTTCTCACAGGCCTTCTTCTTCCTCAGGTGGTGCTACCTCTCCCGACCACCGCCGCCGTTACACACGACTCCTATTACCCTGCTACCTCTCCCAAAAGACACGCTGCAAACTCCTCGTCGCTGACCACCGTCACCCGTTGCCGTATAGCCCGCCCCAACACTGCTACTGCCCTGCTACCTCTCCAAAAAAGCAACATCCATGGAGATCAGCTAGGCGAGCACGGTGTGCTGCAATTGATCAGCGCCTCCGACCGTGGCTGCCGACGCTACGACGGAGCATCGCGCGCGCCCGTCGCTGCTGCATTGGAGCATCGTCGGCACTGTGATGATGACTGCGACGGCCATGGCGGTTGCAACTCCAGCGCTGCACTGGAGCTTTGCCGGTGCCGAGACGACGACCGCGACGGGCCGGCCATGGCGTTGCAACTACGACGCTGCAATGGAGCTTCGCCGAGCTGCTGCCCTCACCCTGTAGATTTTGCCGCACCGGCGCTACGATGGAGCTTCGCCAGTGCTGCGACGACAGCAAGCGATGCTGCAATGAAGCTTCGCCAGAGCTCCAATGAAGCTTCGCGGGTGCGTCAATGAAGCTTCGCCAGAGCTCATCGGCGATGCATCCAAGTTTCTTCGCCACGCTCGGTGTTGCTATGGAGAAGCACCCGGTGGCTTCGATGGTGTGATGCAGCGGTTGCCGACGACTCTTGGAGCTGCGATGCAGCAGTTGCCGGCGGCTCCAGTGACGCGAGGTCACCGACGCAAGATCGCCGATGCAAGGTGCCAGGGGGGTGCTCTCCTGCTTTGCATCAGGCGGCGTTGCTCTGTATCAGAATCAGATGGATGGGGATTAGAGAAGGAAGGCCAAGCCTGTGGTGACTCAATCAAACGGCCATCGGTGCAGGATCGAACGGCTGGCTGGGCGGATGATTTCTCTAGGAAATCATCCGCCTGATTTGTAGCAGGCGCTTTATTATTAGGGAGAAGAGATGTACGAAAAATATATATATATGGGACAAATGTTCGCTTCATGGTGTTTGATCGGCTCGGCTGAGGCCGTGATTGTAACAAGTTTTCGAACACGTTGTACAACGCAGATGCATACATATACACACATGCACTCACCTTTACGAACGCACGAGCGAATGCAGAAATACTCAGCAAGTACATCGTGAAATCAGAATAACATTAGTCAGTCAATGAAAAACATGGGAACATCACTTGGAACAGACGACTTCTATGGAGCCGACGGTGGTGGGACTCATCTCTCTTCCGCTAGCGATGTGGGGAGCCCGCGGCGGTGGTTGGGCAGCCGCGCAGCGCTTCTCCGGTGGCGCGTGGGGTGCGGAAGGTGGCCGGCAGTGCGGCTGATCCGGCGAGCTGCATGGTCTTTGGCGGGTCGGGCGGTGAGGGAGATGGGGGACAAGATCGAACCTCTGTCGCTCCGACACTTCTGGCGGCTGGCTGCAGCGCCCTTCGTCTGCGGTGGTCGCAGTTCGCAGCCCACCAAGCGGTGATGCCATGGCGGTGGTCGCAGTTCGCAGTCAATACGAAAGGACAACCACAATGGCGTTGCCATGGTTGGACGTCGCGGTGGTGTGGCCGATCTGGGTCAAGTGAGCTGCATCTTTGCAGCAGTTGAGGTGGAGCAGCGGCATGCGGGCGCCGTCGTCATGGCTTGGGCATGCCATGTTGCGTGGTCTCCTGGCTTGCATTGACTGCGTACGGAGCTTGTGGTGGTGGATTTGTTGGCCTTGCAGAGGAGGTGTCGGCATGGTTCCAAACTTTCCTCCATGGTCGTCTACTCCGTTTGGCTTGGTTCGTTGCTGATGAATGCCAGCAAAGTCTCGGCTCTGTCTCGCATGTTCGTAGCGGTTAGGCTCCTTCCAAGGGGTCTATTAACGTGGTGAGGCATTAGACTCTGGGCGGAAGCTTTGGATTTGACAAGGGGTCATTGCCGGCAATAAGGGCGTGGGTGTCCTTTCACTCCTTGGAGGCATTGTCGAGGAGCACTTCCCTTATCACCGGGACATGTTCGAGCGGTGGTAGTTTGTTGCCAAGATTCGGCGGGGCTGTCTTGTGTAGTTTTGGGCGAAAGCTTTGTGGTTGACTGGGGTTGGGGTTGGGGTTGGTGCCGGTGACCTTCTTGAAGGTGTTACTGAAGACCTCGCTCATAATCGCCCTTGATGGAGGTCGTGCTTGGTGGTGCTAGTCTGTTTGGTTTCTAGTCAGGTTTTTTCTTCTTCTTTTATTATGGTTTTCATCCTAGTTTTATTGCACCACTCTGTATATTGGAATACCCTATATGACGCTTACTGCATCAAGTCGTGGGCAAACGCATAGACCAAACCAGGCAAGCGATTAACTGGGCCGGCCCGTTTCATCCCAATTTTGTGAACCTTATAGAAGGTTCCTAAGGAAAATCCTATTCAACGCGCTCTGCGTCAAACTGTCGGCGAATCGCATAGGTGTCGCGACATAGCGAACGATTTGGGCCGGCCCATCTGTAACATACCTACAGTTTTCAGGTTCCGGTTTTAGGAACCTTAGAGGATTCCCAGCCGTTTTTACCGGTTTTGGGAATCTTCGGGAAGGTTCCTGAACCTGTTTTTTATTTCTTTTTTCTCTCCTGTTTTTTATTTTTCTTTTTTCTTTTCTTTTCTTTTTTCCTTTTCAAGTTAATTTCTTTTTTCAACAAATTTTCAGCAATTTCAAATGTCCTATTTCTTAAAACTTGTTTATGTTCCAGATTTTGTACCTATTTTCGAATTTTGTTCAGAAATTTCAAAAAAGTTTTAGTATTTCAAAATGTGTTCACTTCATTTCCAAATATGCCAATATATTCAAAAAAATTTAAAATTTCTCAAAATCTTTCCTATATTGTTCACAAATTGAAAAAATATCGGATTTCAGAACATGTTCCTGCTTTCAAAAATTGTTTACAAATTCAAAAAAGTTCATGTTTTCCAAAAATTGTTTGTAAATTCAATAATGTTAGGGAAATTTCATCAATTGTTCCTGTTTTGATTAAATTGTTCATTTTTAGAGGAAACAAAATTCGCATTTTTACAAAAAAATGTTCATTTTTCCAAAAACAATTCAAAATTCAAAAATGTTAGGCCAATTTCATGAATTGTTCTTGTGTTCCTAATTTCAAAAAATGTTCGATTTTTTATAAAAGTGTTGCGAATGCTTTTGTTCATTGTTTTCACACCTATTCATAAAATGTTTGGGCATTAAAAAAATTGTTCCCATTTTCAATAATTGTTCGCCAACTGCAAAAAATGTTCACGTTTTCATTTTTTCCGGATTTTCAAAAAATGTGCCAGTTTGATAAATTGTTTGCAAGTTTCAAAAAATGTTTGTGGTTTCAATGTTTAGGAATTTCAAAACATGTCCGCGTCTCCAAATTTTGTTTTGGAATTTGGAAAAATGTTCCCATTCCAAGAAATCTTCATGATTTTCAAAAAAATCCTGTTTTTTGAAAAACAGTTTTTAGAAAAAATATTCAGAAATTTGGAAAGAGTTTGTGTTTTGTAGAACATTCTATTTTTGAATTAAAATGTTTGGAACGTCAATTTTTGTTAATTCTTTTGAAATATGTTCGGGGTTTCAAAATTAATTCCTTTATTTTTTAAACGTGTTCTAATATTTTGAAATTTTGTTCCAAAGTAAATATAACTCGTTCACAATTTTTTTCTTATTTTTTAAGACTATTTCGTATTTTGTCAAATAGGTTTGAAATTCCAAATTTTGCTCTTGTTTTTCAAAGACTATTTTAGAATTTCACATTTTGTTCACATTTCTTTAAAAATTCTTTCCTGTGTTTTCGAAATGTGTTCAAATTTTCAAAAATATATATATGCTAACTAGGAATATCCTGCAACGGTAAGTACGTAAATAAATTTGCCATGCGTTTTTCGTCATATGTGTCCATTTACACTAGCATCTCTTTTGATTTTTCGATTTTTACTACTGGCCGTGTGTCTTAGTGGACCGGCCCAGTCACACGGCTCCTGTATTCCCCGTGTTGGTATGATTTTTCGATTTTTACTACTGTTAGCTGCTGGCGGTGTGTCTTAGTGGGCGGGCCCAGCCACACGGCTCCTATATTTGCCTTGTCGGTATGATATTTCGATTTTTACTTTTTTTTGAGACAATATTTCGATTTTTACTACTGTTAACTATTTGTCGCGCTCCATATTCGCCGCAGAATGCTGCGCATAGGAGGTCCCAGTTCCCTACTGGTTCACATATGGTTTTTTAGTTTTTCGTTGGTACTTTTTTGGTTTCTTCTCTTTTTTCTTTTATTTTTTTCATTTTATTTGTATATTTCATTTTTATTTTCTTTATAAAGTCAATTTTTTCAAAAATGTTCAGATTTTCAAATTTTATTCCCTTCTTTTTCAAAAAATGTTTGCAAATATTGAGTTTTTCTTCATGTTTAAAAAAATGTTCAGAATTTCGAATATTGTTCAGTGTTTCCAAGAAAACATTTTCAAAATTTTGTTTGAAATGTTGGAAGAAATGGTTGGAATTCCAAATATTTGTTCATGCTACTTCAGGATTTTAAAGTTTATTTAATATTTTCAAGAAATGTTCATATTTTCAGAATTTTTTTAAAAATTCGAAAGAAAATTTTCGGAATTTCAATAATTTTTGTTCATGCTTTTTAAACTGGTCAAGAATTTTATAGTTTTTTCTATGTGTTTCAAAAAATGTTCGGATTTTCTAAATTTGTTTGAAAAATCTCAAAAATTGTTCGAACATACTCCCTCTGTACCGAAATAGTTGTCACTGGAGTAGCGACAACTATTTCGGTACAGAGGGAGTAAAAATCATTATTAGAATTTTTTTCTTTTTTTTATAAAATGTTTGCAAATGTTTTTGTTTTTCAAAATATGTTCGTGCAACTAGAAAACTATTTTAAAATTTCAGAATTTCCTTTGCATTTTCCAAAAATTGTTCATGTTTTCTAAAATGTTCAAACAATTGAATAATCTGCATGCTACAGTAAATATCCCGCTCTAGTGAGTTTTTAAAAATAATTCACAGGCAGCCATAATGCGTAGTGTCTAGCAGCATGCGGTGGTGATTGTCACACTGCGAGTTCAATTCCGCCCAGGTTGGCGGCTTTTTTGCTATTTTTCTGCCATTGGCCGGTCCAGTCGGACGCTCCTTCCCAGCGCTTGTTCATCCAGGGCTGCCTTTGCCCTTCCCGGCGTCCTTGCCGTCCTTCTTGCAGAAGTACAGGCCAAAGATGCGGTAGGATCAAGCCGGATTTGCTTGTCGTCGGAGCTGTTCTCCTCCTCCTTCGGTGGCAATCCGGTCATGGCACGGACCGCCCGATTCTGCTCTCGAGTGAGGGTGCGCTTGTTCTTCTGTTGCCGTTTCTTTATAATGCGGGCGTGGATGGCTTCCTCCTCACCGGCCTCCGGCGCCGCCGCATCAGCCGCCTCCATTTCCGCCGTGATACGGGCCTCGGCGACCCTTATCCTCTCCTTCCCACGGCGAACCGCCCGTTCCCGATGGGACTCATAGTCTGCCCGACCGGTGATGGGGAAGGATAGGTGTTCTGGCTGCCAGGACCACGAGGATCCAACACTAGAGGACCCGAGCGCCCAGTGTGCCGACGCTATGGCGTCGCGGCGAACGGATCCGTCCGTCGGCCGGGCGTTGTTCTCGCGGGAGCGGCGGAGTGCAATGCAGACTGCCATTGCCTCCTCCAACCCACACGGGATGACACCCCAGTCGACGGATCCGGACTGGTCGGAGTTCGATCCGCTGCATGACACGCCGGAGAAGGCCAGAAACCGCTGAAGGTGAGCTCGGGTGATGAAGGGGACTGAGATGAAGTGGCTAGGGTTTGCTCCGGCAAGCGGATGAGGACGAATATATGTGGGGTCGGGTGGGCCAACATGTGCCGGGTCTGACGTGACGGGCGTGCCCGAACGCCCATATCCGCCCCGTATTTGGGCTGGATATGAGGATGTTGATCAGCCCGAACGTTTGAAGTCTCTTTGAGGCGTCCGTCTAAATCGAAACAACGTGACCAATCACTGACCGGGCAGTCCGCCCGAGTATTTGAGATTTGGGATGCCCGTAGATGCTTTTATAAGCGAAGCCTGGTGTCGCACACAAATGAAAGTACGGGCCTCTAGAGTCCAGTTTCCCCACGGCCTATTAAATGTTCAAGATTTGTGCGTGTGTAGCTTTCATTTACTTTCTGGCAATAAAAAATGATGAAAAAGAAAACATAATTTTTTTAGGTACAAACCATAATATTTGACACTACTTATAGAGGCAAAAAGATTTAGATTCCCATTGTTTTTAGATTCCCATTGTTTTGTTGACTTCTGTTCTTTATTTGCTTCCGAGATTATTCAGTCCACTAATTTGCTTAGTCGCACCCGAGATTTGTTTTCTCATTTTTTTTTTCAAGTATATTTTAGCTCAAGAGATCTCAAGACCTTGACTTTAGGTGAAATGTCTAGATATGCTATATATGGTTCTATTCGGATGGTGAAAAAAAACATATTCTTGAGGTGAAAATACAAATGGTTCATGCTACTAATACACCAAATTTAATTATTTTCTTTATTCTTTTTCAAGTTTGATTCATTTTTACGTTCATTCAGTTGATTTTGAAACTTATAGTTTTTAATAGGTGAGATTTATGTCGTCTGATCTTTGATGCAAGTTTTAGTTGGGTGGAGTCATCAACGATGTTGCTCATAGGCAAAGTAATCGCCACTTTGTTAGAATGGCTAGTGCCATGATAGGCGATAGCAGTGATTATTGGACGATCGAGTCTGATTAGCTATCTCAAAACAAACAATAAACAAGTGGATCAAAGAATTGCCACATTGTTGGAATGGCTAATGTCATGGTAGCCCAACAAGGAGCAGAAGACAACTTCATCTGATCGGAGTGGCTAGGATTATGAGATGAAGTTGTCATCCACTGTGACAAAGTTGCTAAAAGATTTGTCCCCGTCACTTGGCTGAACTTACGTGGGGTCATGTACCTTGTAAGGTACGATATATTGCAGTGACAACATAACGATTATCAATAGCACTTGCAATAGCAATATAAAATAAACATAACTAAAATGATACACGAATGCTTCTAGCCTTCTGCGGACGATATTCTTCTATATTATATGTTGCTAGGGAGTTCACCCATCCAGCATGGTGTGTACGGAAAATATTGGTATTCTCGCAGGGGTGTGTGCAATGGCTCAAAACTATCATAATGGGTTGGGCTCATGTTTCCTAAGCATTCAACTCTCGAGCTATTCAAGTGATAAGCGTGTACTGTAGCCCTGCATTCTTTTCCTCGAAAGCTGCTCAAGAAGAGAATCTCCTTGAATGGGTGAAATCCAAGTATGTTGCATAAATTGCGACCGTCTTGAACCACGTCTATATTGTCAACAACGTCATCATTGTCGGAGTCCCATTCGAATTCCTCTTCACCTAGTGCTTTCTTGTTGACTTTCGGAAGTTGACAATGAAAGAACTCATAGTTAATGTCTTGCAAGACCCAGGGACCATGAACTCGCCGATTGAACGCTTGCACAGGCTTAAGGTCGCACTGTCCCTTTAACACCCACTTCATTTCATCACATGATTCATCGAGGATCCAAACCTTAAGGCCATCACTGCGAGTTGATGCAAAGTACACACCCATTTTTGATCTTCCCAGATAACCGAGTGCGTCCAACGGCACTTTAATCACACGGTTTGTATCATCGGTTAGAGATATCCTGCAAAAATCGATCATTGGCAAATACATTGAAAACATATCCATATAATTAATGCAGCAATCCTTTAATTATGGCACAAATAATTAAGTTTTTGGCATATAAAACTAGTAACTGATCCTGTAGACCGAGTAGATACCTCATGACAAAGATAGTTTGGCAGTACACATAAAGTGCTGGTCGACCATAGACGCCACCACAATTGGGCCAGCCGTGACGCATCTCAGCAATAGACCCCACCACAGCACCTTCTCTAGCGAAAGACATCCGTTCCCAATGACCCGACCTTGACGAGAAGACATTCATGATGCATGTGGATGGCGGCCATTCGGATTTCTCCACAAAGGGGTCTACTTGGGCAGTACCGCGGTTGGCCATACCGTTGTAGACACTCGTCTCATGCAAATAAGGGATGCTGAACACCTGGTAGTGAGGCGATATGGTAGGATCAAAGGCTAGATACCTATCGAAACCATGGGCGATCCCCATGGGGTCAAGGTCTGGACTAGGAGGCAGAGGATCCCAGCGCTGCGTGGCAGGGTTAACCACGTAGTTGCTGAGCAAGAGGAGGCCATTACAGTGGTCTCGCACGAAGTAGTCTTCATCGAAACCATCACCTATCTCAGTGGAGGGGGAGACGACCGGAGACATGAAGTCGAGCTTGGTGTTAACCGGGGAAGAGGAGGGGCGGGCGAAGAACTCCGGGAACGCGTGCTCCTCAAACTGGATAAAGATACCGGCGAGCGAGAGCGGGAGCAGGCCGGCGTGGAGGAGGTGGCGGTCCTCCATGACGCGGCGCCAGGCCTTGCAGACGCACCGTGACGCGGCGAGCCAGCGAGGCGGGAGACTCGGAGGACGTCGGCCAGCACGTCGTCGGGTAGGTCGTGGTCTTCGCGAGCTTTCAGCCGCTGGCGTTCCATCGACCGAGTTTGGATGTGCCGGCCGGTAGTACGTACGTATGCGGAAGGCGGAACAGCTGGATGCATAGACGGAAGAACAATGCATCGTATATACGCAGGAAACCCTGTACCGTGCGTAAACACAACAAAGAGAAGTAAAGAACCTAGAGTCCAGTTTCTTAAATGTTTCAGAATTGCCCTCCCATTGTTTTGTTGATCAGTTTTGCTATTCATGTAACTAGTTAATTTGCATCTGAAATTATTTTGTTCAGTCGCATCCGGAACTTGTTTTTCTCATCTTTCTCTTAAAGGCTTTTTTATCAAAAGAAAAGGTATATTAGGTTAAAAAAGAAAAGTATATATTTGGTTACCTCAAATTTAGCAAGAGTCCCTCGCATTTTTTTACCAAGAGTTGACATGCAGCCCCTCATCATTTTTGGGCGACATTTAGTCCCCCATGTCTCAAAACCGGACACAATTCATCCAAAACCAGAAACAAAGCGGTATTCGGCTGACGTGTCCCTTATTTTGAGTTGACCATCCCAAGTGACTGAAACCTGTTGAACCCTCTCAGCCTCGGCTCCAAGGCCCTCATCCCAAGCGACGACGCAAGGCTCCTGGCCCTCACACTTGCCAAGAAGCTCGACACGCTCAACCATATCGGTACCGTTGTGGCACGCCTCAGCTGGCGCTGCATGGCCCTAGTACTCCTCGGCTTCGACCATTTCTATGGCGACCTCCTCACTGACCACACCTTTGCCTCTGACTCCTCGGATGCATCGCTCACCTGCCAGCTCGACACGCTCAATGACCTCGAGCAGTCCACAGGGAAGCTCCCGACCGATGAGGCCCGCCACATGCTCAAGCCTGAGAGTGTCGTTGCTTCTTTGACTATGGTGTAGGACAAGGCATGGCGCGGAGGAGCTCACTCGCGCGTCGTTGCGGATCTCGCCAGATCTGGTGCCCCTGAGGCCCCCATGGCTGGTGAAGGAGGTGGAGGCGCCGGGGGTTGGGTGAGGTAGGGTAGGTGGTAGGTGGTGGCAGTGTTGGATCTAGGGCCCAGGCCCGGGGCATGGTGCCCAAATCCTTTGTATACTGTAGCAATTGCTACAGCATACGAAAGCAGCCTGGGGCGGCCTGCTTGGTAGTGGTGTGTGTGTGTGGGGGGGGGGGGGGATGTGTGGCGAAGTGGCTGGCTGGGGAAGGAGGGGAGACATGCGGCAACGCGGTCAAGGTAGGAGGGTCGTCACATGGTGGTGGTACATCGGGATGGGGTGAGGAGGAGAAGAGAGATAACGGCGAAAAATAGGACCTTTCGACGTTGCAAGTAAGAAGAGAGAAAACCAATGACACATGAGCGGTATTTCCCTCTAATATGGTTTTGAGACATGAGGCACAAAATGTCCCCCAAAAAATGTTGAGGGACCGGATATTGACTTTCGGTAAACCTGAGGTACCCAAAATATACTTTTCTCTTTTCACTTTGGGATATCTATGGCACTTGAAGGTGGGGCCTTTGTTGTCCTTCGTGTATCTTTTCTTTTTAATTGGGTCTTATTACGCTCTTACTTGTGTTGTGGCCTCAGCAGGACAGCAGGCTCTTTCGTTTCTTTCTTGCTACTTTTGTACGTTGTTGTTAGTATTTGATAGTAGTCTGTTTTATCTATAAAATGGGACAATGACACCATTGTTGTCCTGCATTTGTACACGCCGCTCATGGCCACGGGCAAGGGCAGGATGCAAAGCGCCACTAGGGACACTCTAGGAGCGCCAAGTGAGACACCAACCAAGATTAAGCCTTTGACAAAGAAACAATGCATCCCAGCACGCGCAGGATTGACAAAATGTCATTCTGTGGCACCTAATTCACCTGGAGGAGGATCAAAGGATGCATCGACCCAACTCGATATCATGTTTCTTAAAAAGAAAGGACGGGGGGAGGGGGGGAGCTGTTATGCTACAAATAGCAAGCACCAAACCGAAGGATTGGAACAAGAAGGAACCAACAGAGATGCACAAGACAGGGAGAGAGAATAATGTCATCTCTGCTAACTCCATACCACCAACCGGTCCACGCAAGGGCCAATCTCCCACGAAAAAAAAAAACTCCGGGGAAAAACACACAAACCTAGCTCTGGTAATAAATTGGACGATGTGGTGTTTCTTGAGTCTTGCGGTAGTCTATCCAGATATTTATCCATTAATTAAGAGTGCGTTTCAGTTAAGAGTTTGAACTCCTTTGGTACGGCACGAGTGCACAAAACACTGCTCAGTATGTTCGTCTCTGGCCTTGTCATGCAAACCTGTCGCATACTGATCTACTTGTTTATGCTAGCTAGATGCTTATAGTTGATTCAAACTCACATGCATGATGCACAGGAGAATCTATCCATTTGTTTCCACGAAATAAACAAAACTGAAGCAACCTACTAAATGTCCAGATGGAGTTATAGATTATTTCCCATTGAAAGACCAGTAGAAAACAATGACAAACTCGCATGCATGATTCACACGAAAATCTAGCTATATTGTAAGAAGAGTTACGTACTGCTAGCTTATAACAAAACAATAACGATCAAATTCTTTCTAGGAAATAAACAAAACCAAAGCAACATACTAAAGCTCCAGGTGAAATTATAAATTATTTGTTTCTAGGATAGTCACCGGTCCAGCATGGCGTGTATGGAAAATATTCACGTACTCCCAGCTCCTGCTCTTCTTAGTCTTCGATTTGCTGGTATTGCGTTGGGCACATGTTTCCTAAGCATTCGACCCTTGAGCTATTCAAATGATATGCATGCACCGTAGCCTTCCATTCCCTTTCCTTGAAGCTGCTCAAGAAGAGAATCTCTTTGTAGGGATGAAATCCGAGCACGTCACATGCATGGTGACGCTCACCAACCATGTCTTCGTTGTCATCAACCGCCTCGGTATTGTGCATCCGCTCAAGTCTCCCTTGAACCATTGCTTTCTCGTTGACTTCCGGAAGTTGTGAACGAAATGTTTCATAGTTGTTTTCTCCGACAATCTCACTCTTGTCATCAGCATCATCATCATCATCATCATTCTCTGAGCTCCACTCAAACTCCTCAACTCTTGCTTTCTTGTTGTCTTCTGGAGGCTGAGAACCAAACGAATAATAGTTGATGTCATCTAAGACCCAGGGACCATGATCATCCTTATCAAATGCTTGCACACGCTTAAGATCATATTCACCCTTCAACACCCACTTCGTCTGACCACACAATTCATTCAGGATCCAAACTCGAAAGACATCCTTAATGAATGATGCAATGTACACCCCCTTTTTGGATTTTCCTAGATAAGAGTGCACCCTGATATCCATATCCGTTGGTGGTTTGATCACATGGTACGTATCGTCTGACAAGGATATCCTGTAAAATCAAATAACTCTTATGAATATGTAAAATAAACAGACTAATTGAGTAGCCATTTTATTATGGTTATAATAAGCATCGACGTGATCAAACTAGCTAGTAATGGAACGGGTCGAGTACATATATACCTCAAGAAAAAAATGTTTTGGCTGTGCACGTAAAGTGCTCGTCGCCAATAGATGGCACCATAGTTCCACCCATGCTGCATTCGCAGTCGCAGCTCAGCAACAATCTGTAACACTCCGGATATGATTTACCTAATATATAATCCAACTCTTGCCGTTTCCGGCATTAAGTTATTTTATTTCCTCGGGTTCGGGTTTTTGTCTCTGTGTGTTGTTGTTGTTGCCATGCATCTCATATCATGTCATCATGTGCATTGCATTTGCATACGTGTTCGTTTCAGGCATCCGAGCATTTTCTCCGTTGTCCGTTTTGCATTCCGGCGCTCCGTTCTCCTCCGGTGGTCATTTCTACCTTCTTTTCGTGTGTGGGGGTTAAACATTTCCGGATTGGACCGAGACTTGCCAAGCGGCCTTGGTTTACTACCGGTAGACCTCCTGTCAAGTTTCGTACCATTTGAACTTCGTTTGATGCTCCAACGGTTAACCGGGGGACCGAAAAGGCCTCGTGTGTGTTGCAGCCCAACACCTCTCCAATTTGGCCCAAAACTCACCAAAACCCTCTCCATCATCTAGAGCGTTGGATCATGATCGCGTGGCCAAAAACCGCACCTCATTTGGACACTCCTAGCTCCCTCTATGCCTATAAATAGCCTCCCTCCGAAATCCATGGGTCCTTCTTCCCCAAACCCTAAAAATCGCCTCGCGCCGCGCCGAACACGTCCGGTCCGGCCGGACAAAGCGCGCCGCCGCCGCCCGACGAATCCCCACGCGCCACGTGTCGCCACACCGCCTCCTGCGCCGCCGGCCCGCCGAGCCCGGGGCAGGCCCCCGCGGCCCGGGTCCTCCCCGCCGCCTCCTCGCTCCAGGCGCATCGCCCCGACACCGGTGCTGCTCACCACGTCGTCTCGCCGGCGAGCTTGGAGCTCCGCGCCGGCCACCGCCCAACGCCGGCCGGACCTCGCCGCCGCGCGCCCGCACCGCGGGAGCCGAGCCCCGCCGCCGTCCGCACTCTCCCCTCGCCGCGCCGCCCGCTCCAAGCTCCGGCCAGCCCTCCTCCGGCGATCCCCGACGATTCCGGCGAACAGGAGCTCGAAGTCCGGCGATCCTCGTTCTGCGCGCCCGGCCATATCTGGATCTGAACTTTTCTCTCGGTTGACTTTTTGCCTCAAACCCTAACTATTTTGCTTATTTCATCGTGTCGTAACTTTGCATCCGTAGATCCGTTTTGGGCGTGTAGCATATCAAAATGTTCGCCTCAGAGAGCACATCATTGCATATCATTGCATCATTCTCATTTGAGTTCATCTTGATGCCCGAAATGCTGTTGTAAGAGTGCTATTTGAGTTAATTGTCAGATTTGCTGCTCCGAATAGCTATTTGTCATTTTTGCCATGATTAATGTGTGCATGATATGCCCCTGAGCTCCACTTGAGTTTTGTTATATGCTTTGCCATATTTCCAGAGGTGCCATCCATGTATTTTTGTGATATGTGTGGTGACTAGCACCAGCTTGCAAAGTTGTGCATTCGTTAATGCTGATTTCAGGGACTAAGTCCTTGGACTGTTTGATCAATATGCCATATGTTCATGTTGTTTCCTAGTGATCTGTGCCTCTTTTGAGGATGATCAGTAAGGATGATTTGTTAATCTTGTAGTGCTATATCCATACATGTCTTTGTTTGCAATTATGTAGCACCCTAGCTTGAGTCAATCGAGCTCTACTTTTGCTATTTCGTGAATCTGGGCAGATTGTCTACTTGTTAGCGATTTTGCCGAGGATGTTGTAGTTGATCCGTGCATGCTATGTTATTGTTCTTGCCATGTCTAGCTTGTATAATATATATTCTTGAGGGGTGTATGCTTAGATTGTCATGCCTTGCTCTGTAGTGAGTGCATCGAGCTCGTAAACATGCCTACTTGATATCTGATTTGCATGTTCCAGTTTTTCTCTAAGTCTGAGATCTGATTATGTTTTTGCCATGTTCACATGCTTGCAATTGTATTTTCTGATCCCTTTTGGCTCAAGGTCACTAAGGGACTTTTGTTAATCTCTTTGAGTAGCTCAATTCCATGTCTTACTTTGCCATGTTAAGTTCCTGTAGCTTATAGTTTTCATGCTCCAAAGTGTGCTACCTGATCTGAAATTCCAGGCTTGTGTTAATTTCACAAAGTCTGAGATCTGTTTACCAATTGCACTTTTGCCATGCTTGTTTGAACCTGTTAATGGATGAATTGGCCGTAGCTCAGTGTTCATCTTTTGTTAAGCATTATGAATGGATCCCGGCCATGTATTTTGTTGCCATGTTTGGGTGTTGTAGCATGTTTAACTTATTGCATTTAGATGGCTACTTGCTGTATATCGCAGACCGGTGCCATATTTGAATTGCTTGCCATTTTCAAACCGTGTCCCCGATTCCGGTGTTATTTATATCGATTTCAACCGAAATCACCTCACCTTTCCAGTGGCACACTTGGATTTCCAAGTTGAGGCCAAGTTCTTTCATTTCTTTTCAAATCTTGCATATGCATCACATATCACATCCTGCATAGCATACCATGTTTGCATCATGTTGTTTGAGCTTTGCACGTGGTTGATTGCGTTCCTTTTGCTTGTTTGGGTAGAGCCGGGAGACGAGTTCTCTAATGAGGAGCCCGTTGAGTTTGCTTTCGAGGATCCAGTCAACTTTGACAACTTTGCAGGCAAGATGATCATACCCTCGAAATCACTTCTATCTTCGCTTTGCTAGATGCTCCCTCTTTTGCTATGCCTATGCTACGATGCCTACCACTTGTTTATCATGCATCCCAAATTGCCATGTCAAAACTCTAACCCACCATGTCCTAGCAAACCGTTGATTGGCTATGTTACCGCTTTGCTCAGCCCTCTTATAGCGTTACTAGTTGCAGGTGAAGATTGGAGACCGTTCCTTCTTGTAACATTTTTTTTCTTGTTGGGATATCATTATATTATCTTGTTATCTTAATGCATCTATATACTTGGTAAAGGGTGGAAGGCTCGGCCTCTCGCCTGGTGTTTTGTTCCACTCTTGCCGCCCTAGTTTCCGTCATATCGGTGTTATGTTCCCGGATTTTGCGTTCCTTACGCAGTTGGGTGATAATGGGAACCCCTTGACAGTCCGCCTTGAATAAAACTCCTCCAGCAATGCCCAACCTTGGTTTTACCATTTGCCACCTAGCCTTTTCCCTTGGGTTTCGCGGACTCAAGGGTCATATTTATTTTAAACCCCCGGGCCAGTGCTTCTCTAAGCGTTGGTCCAACCTAGAGCACTGTGCGGGGCCGTCCCTTGGCAACTTGGGTTACGTTGGATCCCGTACGCTTAGCTTATCCGGTGTGCCCTAAGAACGAGATATGTGCAGCTCCTATCGGGATTTGTCGGCACATTCAGGCGGTGTTGCTGGACTTGTTTTACCATTGTCGGAGTTGTCTTGTAGAACCGGGATGCCGAGTCTGATCGGAATGTCTCGGGAGAAGGTATATCCTTCGTTGACCGTGAGAGCTTGTCATGGGCTAAGTTGAGACTCCCCTACAGGGATTTGAACTTTCGAAAGCCGTGCCCGCGGTTATGGGCAGATGGGAATTTGTTAATGTCCGGTTGTAGATAACTTGAACCTTAACTTGATTAAAATGAATCAACGGTGTGTGTTACCGTGATGGTCTCTTCTCAGCGGAGTCCGGGAAGTGAACACGGTGTTGGAGTAATGCTTGCCACAGGATGTTCTCTAGTTCTTCGTTCGCGCTTTGCCTTCTCTTATCGCTCTCTTTTGCGAACAGGTTAGCCACCATATATGCTAGTCGCTTACTGTAGCTCCACATATTACCTTACCTTACCTATAAGCTTAAATAGTCTTGATCGCGAGGGTGCGAGATTGCTGAGTCCCTGTGGCTCACAGATTACTTCCAAACCAGATGCAGGGCCTGATGACTCCGTTCCAGATGACACGCTTGAGCTCAAGTGGGAGTTCGATGAAGCTTCCCGTCGTTACTATGTGTCTTTCCCTGATGATCAGTAGTGGTGCCTAGTTGGGGCGATCGGGACCGTGTCGCATGTTGGGTTGATCTTTTATTTTGGCACCGTAGTCGGGCCATGAGTGATTGGATGATGTAATGCTATTTATGTACTTTGTTTGACGTGGCGAGTGTAAGACAACTATGTATCTTCCCCTTTTATTATCTATATTACATGGGATGTTGTGAAGATTACCTTACTTCCGACATTGCTTTCAATGCGGTTATGCCTCTAAGTCGTGCTTCGACACGTAGGAGATATAGCCGCATCGAGGGCGTTACAAGTTGGTATCAGAGCCTTCCCCGACCTTAGGAGCCCCCACTGCTTGATCGTTTTTAGCAGCCGTTGTTGAGTCTAGAAAAATGTTTTGAGTCATTTAGGAATTATATATCGGAGAGTTTAGGAATTCTTTTTACTCCCCAGTCCCTTCATCGCTCTGGTAAGGCATCCTGACGTAGAGTTTTGACTCTTCTCTTCTCAAATTTCACTAAAAAAAATTTTAGGATCACGCGGGTATCTTGGAATCGTTCCGATGGTTTTGTGACGAGAACATTGTTCTTGGTGCCTCCTGTCATTTAGGGGTTGTGGCAGTGGAGTTGAGCTCCGAGGTGTTGTCGTCACAATTTTATCGTTGCAGTTCTGGAATACCTGAGTTTAGTACGCCGACATCGAAAATCTCTTTTATACAATTATTGGTGAGATAACCTCGACGCCACCCAGTACTGGGGCGGGAGTTCGGGAGTATTGCCATAACTTGTATAACGAATGCTTTTCGAAGGTTGAGGTAGATGGTTTCCGAAGTTTTTCTCGGTTATGTGTTGAAGGATGGATACAGCTGGAAGTAGGAATTGCTAGATTTGGGTGAGATATTATGCTTCCCCTGTATCCCCAACAGCTGATTGCATAACCGGAAAGGTTCGGGAGTTTCATAGGTGGGAATTCTTGTAGCTCTAGTTCTTCTTCCATGGATATTTGGTTTGAGATTGGGATTTCTTACCGAGTATTCGTTCTTGATCCGTACCTTGTTGATCTATTCCTCTACCTAAATTCTAAGTGGCTTCTCAATTTATGGATATGTGACCATTTCTAGTGGAATGCATTTGTTCTTATGTTCGGATGTGGAGACTACATGTTGCAATTTCAACCCGTTTGATTCAGCTTCATTTTATCTGTCAATGTGCTAACGGATGTCACCCTCTTCAGGATGGCTCCTGCTAAGAGCAGCAATCAGAATCAGAATCAGGATCCGCCACCACCTCCCCCTCCTCCGGAGGCATGGCAAACTGTGATGGGCGCTACCAATGCAAACACGCAGTTGATCATGCAAATTCTTCAAGAGCGCAATCAAGCGAACCAAGGCAACCAAGGCAACAATCAGAATCACTTTGCTACACTCAACCAGTTCCTTGCTAACCAGCCAAAGACCTTCAGCAATTGTGTTGAGGCAACTGATGCTGATGATTGGCTTGTGGACTTATGCAAGCATTTCGAGTGTAGTAATGTCAGGCCTGAGGACTTTGCCAAGTTCACTTCCTTCCAACTCAAAGACCAAGCTACAGAATGGTTCCAGCGGTACAAAGATTTCAGAGGAGGCCGTGTGATTACCTGGGATGAATTCCGTCAAGACTTCAAAGCTCATCATATTCCTCAAAGCGTGGTTGAAAGCAAGCGTGAGGAATTCCGCAACCTGAAGCAAGGATCTTTGTCTGTCTATGACTACAACAAGTTGTTTCAGAAGCTCACCCGCTTTGCTAAGCAGGACGTCCCTGATGAGAAGAGCATGATATACCAGTTCAGGGGTGGTCTCAGAGAAGAAATCCAGCTAGCTCTTGTTCTCTTTGAGCCCTTGAGGTACAATGAGTTCTACAACATGGCATTGAAGCAAGAGGCTGCTCAACTGAAGTGTGATGCTTCCAAGAAGCGAGTCAGAGATGCTACTCCTTCTTCCTCTACTCAAGTGGCCAAGCAGGAGAAGTATTGTTCCGTCAGCCGTATCAGAAGAGCAAAGGTGGCAGTGGATCTTCCCACCCACTCAACCCTGGCTTTCAGAACAAGACTTCATCTCAAGCTCCAAGATCGAGTGCTCTGTATCACCGTCCGCTTTCAGAGGTCACGTGCAACAAGTGCCAACAGAAGGGTCACTATGCCAACAAATACTTCAATCAGAGGCGTCTCCCTCCTCCTCCTCCTGTGAGATCGGCAAGTACAGCTGTGTTCATGCATAATCCCAAGCATGCCAAGGTCAATTTGCTGAATGCAGCTCAGGCAGAGGACTCGTCAGATGTCATCATGGGTAACTTTCCAGTTAACTCTTTTCCCGCAAAAGTTCTTTTTGACACTGGTGCATCGCATTGTTTCATGTCAAGATCATTTGTTTCCAAGCATGACTTCGTTTCGCAAATGTTGGGTAAACCTATGGGAGTGGTTTCTCTGGCTAAGTCTATGAGGGCTACTTCAATAGTCCCGGATGTTTCTATCATGATGGGTGATTTCAAGTTTCTGGCTTCTCCAATGGTCCTTGGTAACTCGGATATTGATCTTATTCTCGGAATGGATTGGCTTTCTAAGCACAAGGCTCAGCTTGATTGTGCTGCCAGGCAGATTCAACTGACTCATTCGTCTAAGGATGTAATTGTCTTTGCCGCTAATGACGATACAATCCGTCTGTTTTCTCTCAATGAGAAGGGTGAACTGGATGCCATCTCGCAAATTCCAGTCGTTTGCGAATATCAAGACGTCTTTCCAGAAGAGCTTCTAGGAATGCCTCCGCACCGGCCAGTTGAATTCGTCATCGATCTTGAGCCTGGCACGGAACCAGTGTGCAAACGTCCTTACAAGCTCGGACCTGAAGAGTTGAAGGAGCTGAAGAAGCAACTCGATATTCAAGAGCGAATGGGTCTCATCCGACCTAGTTCCTCTCCGTGGGGTTGTGGTGTTCTTTTTGTAAAGAAGAAGGATGGAACGGACCGACTTTGTGTTGACTACCGTCCATTGAACAAGAAGACTATCAAGAACAAATACCCACTTCCCAACATCAACGAGCTATTCGAACAACTCAAAGGTGCCCAAGTATTCTCCAAGCTTGATCTCCGCATGGGTTATCACCAGATTCGAATCCGTGAGCAAGATATTCCCAAGACGGCTTTCAGGACAAGCTATGGTTCATATGAATACACTGTCATGTCTTTTGGCCTCGTCAACGCTCCTCCGACTTTCTCTCGCATGATGAACTTCATCTTCAACGCCTACACCAATGACTTTGTTTTGGTCTATCTCGACGACATTATGGTCTTTTCGAAGAACAAGGAAGATCATGCCAAGCACTTGCGTTTGGTACTCGATAAGCTCAGGGAACATCAGTTCTATGCCAAGTTCTCAAAGTGCGAATTTTGGCTCGATGAGGTTCTTTATCTTGGGCATATCATCTCTGCCAAGGGCATTGCGGTGAATCCTGAGAAGGTGTCTGCAATTGTGAATTGGGAACCACCTCAGAACGTGAAGCAACTCCGTAGCTTCCTCGGTCTCGCAAGCTACTGTCGAAGGTTCGTTGAGAACTTTTCAAAGATCGCGAAGCCTCTTTCAAATCTTCTCCAGAAGCACGTCAAGTACGTTTGGTCTCCGGAATGTGACATCGCTTTCAACACTTTGAAAGAGAAATTGGTCACTGCTCCAGTTCTGACTCCTCCTGATGAATCCAAACCGTTCGAGGTCTTCTGCAATGCCTCTCTTCAAGGTCTTGGTGCAGTGTTGATGCAAGAGAAGAAAGTTGTGGCTTATACCTCTCGCCAGTTGAAGCCCAATGAGAAGAACTACCCCACTCATGACCTCGAGTTGGCGGCAGTTGTGCATGCTCTTTTGACTTGGAGACATCTCTTATTGGGAAGAAAATTGGACATCTTCACTGACCACAAGAGTCTCAAGTACATCTTCACTCAGCCTAATCTCAACCTCAGGCAGACTCGATGGGTCGAAATGATTCAAGAGTATAATCCAAGTATCGAGTATACTCCAGGCAAGGCCAATGTGATTGCTGACGCATTGAGCAGGAAGGCTTATTGCAACAGTCTGATTCTCAAGCCTTATCAACCCGAGCTTTGTGAAGCTTTCCGCAAACTTAATCTGCAAGTTGTTCCTCAAGGTTTCCTCGCCAACCTTCAAGTCTCTCCTACCTTGGAAGACCAGATTCGCGAGGCTCAACTTCTTGATGCTATGGTGAAGAAGGTGAACATTGGGATTGCCAAGAGCCAACCCAAGTACAAGTGCTACCGCCTTGATGACAAGGATACTCTCTTCTTCGAGGATCGTATTGTTGTGCCCAAAGGTGATCTTCGTAAAGTGATCATGAACGAGGCTCACAATTCACTCCTATCCATCCACCCTGGGAGCACGAAGATGTATCAGGACCTCAAGCAGGCTTATTGGTGGACTCGAATGAAGCGCGAGATTGCTCAGTTCGTGAATGAATGTGATGTCTGCAGAAGAGTGAAGGCAGAACACCAAAGGCTAGCTGGTCTCCTCCAACCTCTTGCCATTCCAGAATGGAAGTTTGACCACATTGAGATGGACTTCGTGACTGGGTTTCCAAAATCCAAGCATGGAAATGATGCTATATTCGTTGTCATCGACAAACTCACTAAAGTGGCTCACTTTCTGCCTATCAAAGAGTCTATCACTGCAGCTCAATTAGCGGAGCTGTATACCTCTCGGATTGTCTCGTTGCATGGTATCGCACAGGTGATCTCTTCAGACCATGGCAGCATTTTTACCACCAAGTTTTGGGATTCTTTTCAGAAGGCCATGGGCACCAACATCCACTTCAGCACAACTTTCCATCCTCAAACTAGCGGTCAAGTCGAGCGTGTCAACCAGATTCTTGAAGATATGCTCAGGGCTTGTGTGATCTCCTTCAACAACAGTTTTCAGGCAACAGTTTTCGAGCACAACAACAGTTTTCAAGCAAGTTCGAGCAAGGCCCCATTCGAAATTTTGTATGGCAGGAAGTGCCGTACCCCTCTCAACTGGTCTGAAACCGGTGAACGTCAACTTCTGGGAAATGACTTAATCACAGAGGTAGAGGAAATGTGCAAAGTCATTCGAGATAACCTCAAAGCAGAGCAATCACGCCAGAAGAGCTACTATGATAGTAAGCACCGTGATTTGGCCTTCGAGATCGGAGATCATGTTTACCTCCACGTCTCTCCAATGAAAGGTACTCGTCGCTTCGGTATCAAAGGGAAGCTTGCCCCTAGATACGTGGGACCTTTCAAGATTGTCAGCAAGAGAGGCGATCTCGCCTATCAACTCGAGCTTCCTTCAAACTTTGCAAATGTGCATGACGTGTTCCATGTCTCTCAGCTCCGCAATGCTTCAAGACTCCTGAACGCACCGTCAACTTTGAAGACATTGAGCTCCAAGAAGATCTCTCTTATCATGAGCACCCCGTTGCTATTCTTGAAGAGACTGAACGCAAGACTCACAATAAGTCAATCAAATTCCTCAAAGTCAAGTGGTCACACCATTCCGACCGTGAAGCCACCTGGGAACGCGAGGATCACCTCCGTTCTGAGTACCCGGCGTTCTTTCAGTCCTAGATCTCGGGTCGAGATCCTTTCGTAGTGGTGAAGTGTTGTAACACCCCGGATATGATTTACCTAATATGTAATCCAACTCTTGCCGTTTCCGGTGTTAAGTTATTTTATTTCCTCTGGTTCGGGTTTTTTCCTCCGTGTGTTGTTGTTGTTGCCATGCATCTCATATCATGTCATCATGTGCATTGCATTTGCATACGTGTTCGTCTCAGGCATCCGAGCATTTGCTCCGTTGTCCGTTTTGCATTCCGGCGCTCCGTTCTCCTCCGGTGGTCATTTCTACCTTCTTTTCGTGTATCAGGGTTAAACATTTCCGGATTGGACCGAGACTTGCCAAGCAGCCTTGGTTTACTACCGGTAGACCGCCTGTCAAGTTTCGTACCATTTGGACTTCGTTTGATGCTCCAACAGTTAACCGGGGACCGAAAAGGCCTCGTGTGTGTTGCAGCCCAACACCCCTCCAATTTGGCCCAAAACCCACCAAAACCCTCTCCATCATCTAGAGCATTGGATCACGATCACGTGGCCGAAAACCGCACCTCATTTGGATACTCCTAGCTCCCTCTATGCCTATAAATAGCCCCCCTCCTAAAAATCGCCTCGCGCCGCGCCGGACACGTCCGGTCCGGCCGGACAAAGCGCGCCGCCGCCTGACGAATCCCCGCGCGCCACGTGTCGCCGCGCCACCGGCCCGCCGAGCCAGGGGCAGGCCCCCGCGGCCCGGGTCCTCCCCGCCGCCTCCTCGCTCCAGGCGCGTCGCCCCGACGCCGGAGCTGCTCGCCATGCCGTCTCGTCGGTGAGCTTGGAGCTCCGCGCCGGCCACCACCCGACGCTGGCCAGACCTCGCCGCCGCGCGCCCGCACCGCGGGAGCCGAGCCCCGCCACCGTCCGCACTCTCCCCTCGCCGCGCCGCCCACTCCAAGCTCCGGCCAGCCCTCCTCCGGCGATCCCCGACGATTCCGGCGAACAGGAGCTCGAAGTCCGGCGATCCTCATTCCGCGCGCCCAGCCAGATCTAGATCTGAGCTTTTCTCTCGATTGACTTTTTGCCTCAAACCCTAACTATTTTGCTTATTTCATCGTGCCGTAACTTTGCATCCGTAGATCCGTTTTGGGCGTGTAGCATATCAAAATGTTTGACTCAGAGAGCACATCATTTCATCTCATTGCATCATTCTCATTTGAATTCATCTTGATGCCCTAAATACTGTTGGAAGAGTGCTATTTGAGTTAATTGTCAGATCTGCTGCTCCAAATAGCTATTTGTCATTTTTCCATGATTAATGTGTGCATTGTATGCCCCTGAGCTCTACATGAGTTTTGTTACATGCTTTGCCATCTTTCCAGAGGTGTCATCCATGTATTTTTGTGATATGTGTGGTGACTAGCACAAGCTTGCAAAGTGGTGCATTCGTTAATGCTGATTTCAGGGACTTAGCAATTCCACTAAGTCCTTGGACTGTTTGATCAATATGCCATATGTTCATGTTGTTTCCTAGTGATCCGTGCCCCTTTTGAGGATGATCGGTAAGGATGATTTGTTAATCTTGTAGTGCTATATCCATACATGTCTTTGTTTGCAATTATGTAGCACCCTAGCTTGAGTCAATCGAGCTCTACTTTTGCTATTTCGTGAATCTGAGCAGATTCTCTACTTGTTAGCGATTTTGCCAAGGATGTTGTAGTTGATCCGTGCATGCTATGTTATTGTTCTTGCCATGTATAGCTTGTATAATGTGTATTCTTGATGGGTGTATGCTTAGATTGTCATGCCTTGCTCTGTAGTGAGTGCATCGAGCTCGTAAACATGCCTACTTGATATCTGATTTGCATGTTCCAGTTTTTCTCCAAGTCTGAGATCTGATTATGTTTTTTCCATGTTCACATGCTTGCAATTGTATTTTCTGATCCCTTTTGGCTCAAGGTCACTAAGGGACTTTTGTTAATCTCTTTGAGTAGCTCCATGCCATGCCTTACTTTGCCATGTTAAGTTCTAATAGCTTATAGTTTTCATGCTCCAAAGTGTGCTACCCGATCTGAAATTCCAGGCTTGTGTTAATTTCACAAAGTCTGAAATCTGTTTACCAATTGCACTTTTGCCATGCTTGTTTGAACCTGTTAATGGATGAATTGGCCATAGCTCAGTGTTCATCTTTTGTTAAGCATTATGAATGGATCCCGGCCATGTATTTTGTTGCCATGTTTGGGTGTTGTAGCATGTTTAACTTATTGCATTTAGATGGCTACTTGCTGTATATCGCAGACCGGTGCCATATTTGAATTGCTTGCCATTTCCAAACCGTGTCCCCGATTCCGGTGTTATTTATATCGATTTCAACCGAAATCACCTCACCTTTCCAGTGGCACACTTGGATTTCCAAGTTGAGGCCAGGTTCTTTCATTCCTTGTTAAATCTTGCATATGCATCACATATCGCATCCCGCATAGCATACCATGTTTGCATCATGTTGTTTGAGCTTTGCACGTGGTTGATTGCGTTCCTTTTGCTTGTTTGTCTTGTTTGGGTAGATCCGGGAGACGAGTTCGCTAACGAGGAGCCCATTGAGTTAACTTTCGAGGATCCAGTCAACTTTGACAACTTTGCAGGCAAGATGATCATACCCTCGAAATCACTTCTATCCTCGCTTTGCTAGATGCTCCCTCTTTTGCTATGCCTATGCTACGATGCCTACCACTTGTTTATCATGCATCCCAAATTTCCATGTCAAACCTATAACCCACCATGTCCTAGCAAACCACTGATTGGCTATGTTACCGCTTTGCTCAGCCCTCTTATAGCGTTGGTAGTTGCAGGTGAAGATTGGAGACCGTTCCTTGTTGGAACATTATTTTTCTTGTTGGGATATCATTATATTATCTTGTTATCTTAATGCATCTATAACTTGGTAAAGGGTGGAAGGCTCGGCCTCTCTCCTAGTATTTTGTTCCACTCTTGCCGCCCTAGTTTCCGTCATATCGGTGTTATGTTCCCGGATTTTGCGTTCCTTACGCGGTTGGGTGATAATGGGAACCCCTTGACGGTCCGCCTTGAATAAAACTCCTCCAGCAATGCCCAACCTTGGTTTTACCATTTGCCACCTAGCCTTTTCCCTTGGGTTTCGCGGACTCAAGGGTCATCTTTATTTTAAACCCCCGGGCCAGTGCTTCTCTAAGCGTTGGTCCAACCTAGAGCACTGTGCGGGGCCGTCCCTTGGCAACTTGGGTTACGTTGGCTCCCGTACGCTTAGCTTATCCGGTGTGCCCTGAGAACGAGATATGTGCAGCTCCTATCGGGATTTGTCGGCACATTCGGGCGGTGTTGCTGGACTTGTTTTACCATTGTCGGAGTTGTCTTGTAGAACCAGGATGCCGAGTCTGATCGAAATGTCTCGGGAGAAGGTATATCCTTCGTTGACCGTGAGAGCTTGTCATGGGCTAAGTTGGGACTCCCCTGCAGGGATTTGAACTTACGAAAGCCGTGCCCGTGGTTATGGGCAGATGGTAATTTGTTAATGTCCGGTTGTAGATAACTTGAACCTTAACTTAATTAAAATTAATCAACGGTGTGTGTTACCGTGATGGTCTCTTCTCAACGGAGTCCGGGAAGTGAACACGGTGTTGGAGTAATGCTTGCCGCAGGATGTTCTCTAGTTCTTCGTTCGCGCTTTGCCTTCTCTTCTCGCTCTCTTTTGCGAACAGGTTAGCCACCATATATGCTAGTCGCTTGCTGTAGCTCCACATATTAAATAGTCTTGATCGCGAGGGTGCGAGATTGTTGAGTCCCTGTGGCTCACAGATTACTTCCAAACCAGATGCAGGGCCTGATGACTCCGTTCTAGATGACGCGCTTGAGCTCAAGTGGGAGTTCGATGAAGCTTCCCGTTGTTACTATGTGTCTTTCCCTTATGATCAGTAGTGGTGCCCAGTTGGGGCGATCGGGACCGTGTCGCATGTTGGGTTGATCTTTTATTTTGGCACCGTAGTCGGGCCATGAGTGATTGGATGATGTAATGCTATTTATGTACTTTGTTTGACGTGGCGAGTGTAAGACAACTATGTATCTTCCCCTTTTATTATCTATATTACATGGGATGTTGTGAAGATTACCTTACTTGCGACATTGCTTTCAATGCGGTTATGCCTCTAAGTCATGCTTCGACACGTAGGAGATATAGCCGCATCGAGGGCGTTACAAGTTGGTATCAGAGCCTTCCCCGACCTTAGGAGCCCCCACTACTTGATCGTTTTTAGCAGCCATTGTTGAGTCTAGAAAAATGTTTTGAGTCATTTAGGAATTATATATCGGAGAGTTTAGGAATTCTTTTTACTCCCCAGTCCCTTCATCGCTCTGGTAAGGCATCCCGACGTAGAGTTTTGACTCTTCTCTTCTCAAATTTCACTAAAAAAATTAGGATCACGCGGGTATCTTGGAATTGTTCCGATGGTTTTGTGACGAGAACATTGTTCTTGGTGCCTCCTGTCATTTAGGGGTTGTGGCAGTGTCCCGGGGAGTTGAGCTCCGAGGTGTTGTCGTCACAATTTTATCGTTGCAGTTCTGGAATACCTGAGTTTAGTACGCCGACATCGAAATTCTCTTTTATGCAGTTATTGGTGAGATAACCTCGACGCCACCCAGTACTGGGGCGGGAGTTCGGGAGTATTGCCATAACTTGTATAACGGATCCTTTTCGAAGGTTGAGGTAGATGGTTTCCGAAGTTTTTCTCGATTATGTGTTGAAGGATGGATACAGCTGGATGTAGGAATTGCTAGATTTGGGTGAGATATTATGCTTCCCCTGTATCCCCAACAGCTGATTGCATAACCGGAAAGGTTCGGGAGTTTCATAGGTGGGAATTCTTGTAGCTCTAGTTCTTCTTCCACGGATATTTGGTTTGAGATTGGGATTTCTTACCGAGTATTCGTTCTTGATCCGTACCTTGTTGATCTATTCCTCTACCTAAATTCTAAGTGGCTTCTCAATTTATGGATATGTGACCATTTCTAGTGGAATGCATTTGTTCTTATGTTCGGATGTGGAGACTATATGTTGCAATTTCAACCCGTTTGATTCAGCTTCATTTTATCTGTCAATGTGCTAACGGATGTCACCCTCTTCAGGATGGCTCCCGCTAAGAGCAGCAATCAGAATCAGGATCCGCCACCACCTCCCCCTCCTCCGGAGGCATGGCAATCTGTGATGGGCGCTACCAATGCAAACACGCAGTTGATCATGCAAATTCTTCAAGAGCGCAATCAAGCGAACCAAGGCAACCAAGGCAACAATCAGAATCACTTTGCTACACTCAACCAGTTCCTTGCTAACCAGCCAAAGACCTTCAGCAATTGTGTTGAGGCAACTGATGCTGACGATTGGCTTGTGGACTTATGCAAGCATTTCGAGTGCAGTAACGTCAGGCCTGAGGACTTTGTCAAGTTCGCTTCCTTCCAACTCAAAGACCAAGCTGCAGAATGGTTCCAGCAGTACAAAGATTCCGGAGGAGGTTGTGTGATTACCTGGGATGAATTCCATCAAGACTTCAAAGCTCATCATATTCCTCAGAGCGTGGTTGAAAGCAAGCGTGAGAAATTCCGCAACCTGAAGCAAGGATCTTTGTCTGTCTATGACTACAACAAGTTGTTTCAGAAGCTCGCCCGCTTTGCTAAGCAGGACGTCCCTGATGAGAAGAGCATGATATACCAGTTCAGGGGTGGTCTCAGAGAAGAAATCCAGCTAGCTCTTGTTCTCTTTGAGCCCTTGAGGTACGATGAGTTCTACAACATGGCATTGAAGCAAGAGGCTGCTCAAATGAAGTGTGATGCTTCCAAGAAGCGAGTCAGAGATGCTACTCCTTCTTCCTCTACTCAAGTGGCCAAGTAGCAAAAGTATTGGCTTCCTCCTCCTCCATTCCGTCAGCCATATCAGAAGAGCAAAGGTGGCAGTGGATCTTCCCACCCACCCAAACCTGGCTTTCAGAACAAGACTTCGTCTCAAGCTCCAAGATCGAGTGCTCTGTATCACCGTTCGCTTTCAGAGGTCACGTGCAACAGGTGCCAACAGAAGGGTCACTATGGCAACAAATGCTTCAATCAGAGGCGTCTCCCTCCTCCTCCTCCTGTGAGATCGGCAAGTACAGCTGTGGTCATGCATAACCCCAAGAACGCCAAGGTCAACTTGCTGAATGCAGCTCGGGCAGAGGACTCGTCAGATGTCATCATGGGTAACTTTCCAGTTAACTCTTTTCCCGCAAAAGTTCTTTTTGACACTGGTGCATCGCATTGTTTCATGTCAAGATCATTTGTTTCCAAGCATGACTTCGTTTCGCAAATGTTGGGTAAACCTATGGGAGTGGTTTCTCCGGCTAAGTCTATGAGGGCTACTTCAATAGTCCCGGATGTTTCTATCATGATGGGTGATTTCAAGTTTCTGGCTTCTCCAATGGTCCTTGGTAACTCGTATATTGATCTTATTCTCGGAATGGATTGGCTTTCTAAGCACAAGGCTCAGCTTGATTGTGCTGCTTGGCAGATTCAACTGACTCATTTGTCTGAGGATGTAATTGTCTTTGCCGCTAATGATGATACAATCCGTCTGTTTTTTCTCAATGAGAAGGGTGAACTGGATGCCATCTCGCAAATTCCAGTCGTTTGCGAATATCAAGACGTCTTTCCAGAAGAGCTTCCAGGAATGCCTCCGCACCGGCCAGTTGAATTCGTCATCGATCTTGAGCCTGGCACGGAACCAGTGTGCAAACGTCCTTACAAGCTCGGACCTGAAGAGTTGAAGGAGCTGAAGAAGCAACTCGATATTCAAGAGCGAATGGGTCTCATCCGACCTAGTTCCTCTCCGTGGGGTTGTGGTGTTCTTTTTGTGAAGAAGAAGGATGGAACGGACCGACTTTGTGTTGACTACCGTCCATTGAACAAGAAGACTATCAAGAACAAATACCCACTTCCCAACATCAACGAGCTATTCGAACAACTCAAAGGTGCCCAAGTATTCTCCAAGCTTGATCTCCGCATGGGTTATCACCAGATTCGAATCCGTGAGCAAGATATTCCCAAGACGGCTTTCAGGACAAGCTATGGTTCATATGAATACACTGTCATGTCTTTTGGCCTCGTCAACGCTCCTCCGACTTTCTCTCGCATGATGAACTTCATCTTCAATGCCTACACCAATGACTTTGTTTTGTTCTATCTCGACGACAGGAAGATCATGCCAAGCACTTGCGTTTGGTAATCGATAAGCTCAGGGAACATCAGTTCTATGCCAAGTTCTCAAAGTGCGAATTTTGGCTCGAGGAGGTTCTTTATCTTGGGCAGATCATCTCTGCCAAGGGCATTGCGGTGAATCCTGAGAAGGTGTCTGCAATTGTGAATTGGGAACCACCTCAGAACGTGAAGCAACTCCGTAGCTTCCTCGGTCTCGCAAGCTACTGTCGAAGGTTCGTTGAGAACTTTTCAAAGATCGCGAAGCCTCTTTCAAATCTTCTCCAGAAGCACGCAAGTACGTTTGGTCTCCGTAATGTGACATCGCTTTCAACACTTTGAAAGAGAAATTGGTCACTGCTCCAGTTCTGACTCCTCCTGATGAATCCAAACCGTTCGAGGTCTTCTGCGATGCCTCTCTTCAAGGTCTTGGTGCAGTGTTGATGCAAGAGAAGAAAGTTGTGGCTTATACCTCTCGCCAGTTGAAGCCCAATGAGAAGAACTACCCCACTCATGACCTCGAGTTGGCGGCAGTTGTGCATGCTCTTTTGACTTGGAGACATCTCGTATTGGGAAGAAAAGTGGACATCTTCACTGACCACAAGAGTCTCACGTACATCTTCACTCAGCCTAATCTCAACCTCAGGCAGACTCGATGGGTCGAAATGATTCAAGAGTATAATCCAAGTATCGAGTATACTCCAGGCAAGGCCAATGTGATTGCTGACGCATTGAGCAGGAAGGCTTATTGCAACAGTCTGATTCTCAAGCCTTATCAACCCGAGCTTTGTGAAGCTTTCCGCAAACTTAATCTGCAAGTTGTTCCTCAAGGTTTCCTCGCCAACCTTCAAGTCTCTCCTACCTTGGAAGACCAGATTCGCGAGGCTCAACTTCTTGATGCTATGGTGAAGAAGGTGAACATTGGGATTGCCAAGAGCCAACCCAAGTACAAGTGCTACCGCCTTGACAAGTATACTCTCTTCTTCGAGGATCGTATTGTTGTGCCCAAAGGTGATCTTCGTAAAGTGATCATGAACGAGGCTCACAATTCACTCCTATCCATCCACCCTGGGAGCACGAAGATGTATCAGGACCTCAAGAAGGCTTATTGGTGGACTCGAATGAAGCGCGAGATTGCTCAGTTCGTGAATGAATGTGATGTCTGCAAAAGAGTGAAGGCAGAACACCAAAGGCCAGCTGGTCTCCTCCAACCTCTTGCCATTCCAGAATGTAAGTTTGACCACATTGAGATGGACTTCGTGACTGGGTTTCCAAAGTCCAGACGTGGCAATGATGCTATATTCGTTGTCATCGACAAACTCACTAAAGTGGCTCGCTTTCTTCCTATCAAAGAGTCTATCACTGTAGCTCAATTGGCGGAGCTGTATACCTCTCGGATTGTCTCGTTGCACGGTATCCCACAGGTGATCACTTCAAACCGTGGAAGCATTTTTACCTCCGAGTTTTGGGATTCTTTTCAGAAGGCCATGGGCACCAACATCCGCTTCAGCACAGCTTTCCATCCTCAAACTAGCGGTCAAGTCGAGCGTGTCAACCAGATTCTTGAAGATATGCTCAGGGCTTGTGTGATCTCCTTCAGCATGAAGTGGGAAGATTGTCTTCCATATGCTGAATTCTCCTACAACAACAGTTTTCAAGCAAGTTCGGGCAAGGCCCCATTCGAAATTCTGTATGGCAGGAAGTGCCGTACCCCTCTCAACTGGTCTGAAACCGGTGAACGACAACTTCTGGGAAATGACTTAATCACAGAGACAGAGGAAATGTGCAAAGTCATTCGAGATAACCTCAAAGCAGCGCAATTGCGCCAGAAGAGCTAGTATGATAGTAAGCACCGTGATTTGGCCTTTGAGATCGGAGATCATATTTACCTCCGCGTCTCTCCAATGAAAGGTACTCGTCGCTTCGGTATCAAAGGGAAGCTTGCCCCTAGATACGTGGGACCTTTCAAGATCGTCAGCAAGAGAGGTGATCTCGCCTATCAACTCGAGCTTCCTTCAAACTTTGCAAATGTGCATGACGTGTTCCATGTCTCTCAGCTCCGCAAGTGCTTCAAGACTCCTGAACGCACCGTCAACTTCGAAGACATTGAGCTCCAAGAAGATCTCTCTTATCGTGAGCACCCCGTTGCTATTCTTGTAGAGACTGAACGCAAGACTCGCAATAAGTCAATCAAATTCCTCAAAGTCAAGTGGTCACACCATTCCGACCATGAAGCCACCTGGGAACGCAAGGATCACCTCCGTTCTGAGTGTCCGGCGTTCTTTCAGCCCTAGATCTCAGGTCAAGATCCTTTCGTAGTGGTGGAGTGTTGTAACACCCCGGATATGATTTACCTAATATGTAATCCAACTCTTACCGTTTCCGGCGTTAAGTTATTTTATTTCCTCGGGTTCAGATTTTTGTCTCCGTGTGTTGTTGTTGTTGCCATGCATCTCATATCATGTCATCATGTGCATTGCATTTGCATACGTGTTCGTCTCAGGCATCCGAGCATTTTCTCCGTTGTCCGTTTTGCATTCAGGCGCTCCGTTCTCCTCCGGTGGTCATTTCTACCTTCTTTTCGTGTGTGGGGGTTAAACGTTTCCGGATTGGACCGATACTTGTCAAGCAGCCTTGGTTTACTACCAGTAGACCGCCTGTCAAGTTTCGTACCATTTGGACTTCGTTTGATGCTCCAACGGTTAACCGAGGGACCGGAAAGGCCTCGTGTGTGTTGCAGACCAACACCCCTCCAATTTGGCCCAAAACCCACCAAAACCCTCTCCATCATCTAGAGCGTTGGATCACGATCGCGTGGCCGAAAACCGCACCTCATTTGGACACTCCTAGCTCCCTCTATGCCTATAAATAGCCCCCCTCCGAAATCCATGGGTCCTTCTTCCCCAAACCCTAAAAATCGCCTCGCGCCGCGCCGGACACGTCCGGTCCGGCCGGACAAAGCGCGCCGCCGCCACCCGACGAATCCCCGCGCGCCACGTGTCGCCGTGCCGCCGGCCCGCCGAGCCCGGGGCAGGCCCCCGCGGCCCGGGTCCTCCCCGCCGCCTCCTCGCTCCATGCTTATTTGAACCTGTTAATGGATGAATTAGCCATAGCTCAGTGTTCATCTTTTTTTAAGCATTATGAATGGATCCCTGCCATGTATTTTGTTGCCATGTTTGGGTGTTGTAGCATGTTTAACTTGTTGCATTTAGATGGCTACTTGCTGTATATCGCAGACCGGTGCCATATTTGAATTGCTTGCCATTTCCAAACCGTGTCCCCGATTCCGGTGTTATTTATATCGATTTCAACCGAAATCACCTCACCTTTCCAGTGGCACACTTGGATTTCCATGTTGAGGCCAGGTTCTTTCATTCCTTGTCAAATCTTGCATATGCATCACATATCGCATCCCGCATAGCATACCATGTTTGCATCATATTGTTTGAGCTTTGCACGTGGTTGATTGCGTTCCTTTTGCTTGTTTGTCTTGTTTGGGTAGAGCTGGGAGACGAGTTCGCTAACGAGGAGCCCGTTGAGTTTGCTTTCGAGGATCCAGTCAACTCTGACAACTTTGCAGGCAAGATGATCATACCCTCGAAATCACTTCTATCTTTGCTTTGCTAGATGCTCGCTCTTTTGCTATGCCTATGCTACGATGCCTACCACTTGTTTATCATGCCTCCCAAATTGCCATGTCAAACCTATAACCCACCATGTCCTAGCAAACCGTTGATTGGCTATGTTACCGCTTTGTTCAGCCCTCTTATAGCGTTGCTAGTTGCAGGTGAAGATTTGAGACCGTTCCTTCTTGGAACATTATTTTTCTTGTTGGGATATCATTATATTATCTTGTTATCTTAATGCGTCTATATACTTGGTAAAGGGTGGAAGGCTCGGCCTCTCGCCTAGTGTTTTGTTCCACTCTTGCCGCCCTAGTTTCCGTCATATCGGTGTTATGTTCCCGGATTTTGCGTTCCTTACGCGGTTGGGTGATAATGGGAACCCCTTGACAGTCCGCCTTGAATAAAACTCCTCCAGCAATGCCCAACCTTGGTTTTACCATTTGCCACCTAGCCTTTTCCCTTGGGTTTCGCGGACTCAAGGGTCATCTTTATTTTAAAACCCCCGGGCCAGTGCTTCTCTAAGCGTTGGTCCAACCTAGAGCACCGTGCGGGGCCGTCCCTTGGCAACTTGGGTTACGTTGGCTCCCGTACGCTTAGCTTATCCAGTGTGCCCTGAGAACGAGATATGTGCAGCTCCTATCGGGATTTGTCGGCACATTCGGGCGGTGTTGCTGGACTTGTTTTACCATTGTCGGAGTTGTCTTGTAGAACCGGGATGCCGAGTCTGATCGGAATGTCTCGAGAGAAGGTATATCCTTCGTTGACCGTGAGAGCTTGTCATGGGCTAAGTTGGGACTCCCCTGCAGGGATTTGAACTTTCGAAAGCCGTTCCCGCGGTTATGGGCAAATGGGAATTTGTTAATGTCCGGTTGTAGATAACTTGAACCTTAACTTAATTAAAATGAATCAACGGTGTGTGTTACCGTGATGGTCTCTTCTCAACGGAGTCCGGGAAGTGAACACGGTGTTGGAGTAATGCTTGCCGCAGGATGTTCTCTAGTTCTTCGTTCGCGCTTTGCCTTCTCTTCTCGCTCTCTTTTGTGAACATGTTAGCCACCATATATGCTAGTCGCTTGCTGTAGCTCCACATATTACCTTACCTTACCTATAAGCTTAAATAGTCTTCATCGCGAGGGTGCGAGATTGCTGAGTCCCTGTGGCTCACAGATTACTTCCAAACCAGATGCAGGGCCTGATGACTCTGTTCCAGATGACGCGCTTGAGCTCAAGTGGGAGTTCGATGAAGCTTCCCGTCGTTACTATGTGTCTTTCCCTGATGATCAGTAGTGGTGCCCAGTTGGGGCGATCGGGACCGTGTCGCATGTTGGGTTGATCTTTTATTTTGGCACCGTAGTCGGGCCATGAGTGATTGGATGATGTAATGCTATTTATGTACTTTGTTTGACGTGGCGAGTGTAAGACAACTATGTATCTTTCCCTTTTATTATCTATATTACATGGGATATTGTGAAGATTACCTTACTTGCGACATTGCTTTCAATGCGGTTATGCCTCTAAGTCGTGCTTCGACACGTAGGAGATATAGCCGCATCGAGGACGTTACACAATCCCTGCAGCATTACCTTGTCTAGCAAAAGACCTCTCCTCCCAACGACACGACTTTGAGGAGAAGACATTCAAGATGCATGTAGATGGCGGCCATTCATATTTGTCCACCAAAGGGTCTACATAATCCTCAGGACCTCGGTAGCCACGGTCTCTGGGCTGACAAGGCCTCGGGGGCAGACAAGGGACCCTGAACACCTGGTAGTGAGGCGACAAGGTGGGATCGAAAGCTAGATACCGACCGAAAACACGGCTCATCCCCATGGGGTCGATGAAGGGCATGAGCGGAGGCAAAGGATCCCAGCATCGCGTGGCAGGGTTGACCACGCACTCGCTGGTCAAGAGCAGACCATTACAATGCTCGAAGACGGAGTAGTCCTCCTCCTCATAGGGATCGTCCTCGATGGGAGGCAAGAAGTCGAGCTTGGGGTTGATCTTCTTGCAAGAGGAGGAGGGACGGGAGAAGAACTCTGAGAACGTGTGGCAGTTGAAGTGCATCAAGATGCCGGCGAGCGAAAGCGGGAGCAGGTCTGCGCGCAGGAGGCGGCGCTCGTCGACGGCGCGGCACCAGGCCTTGCTGACGCACCGCGATACGGCGAGGCAGCGCGGTGGGAGAGGGCGGAGAACGTCGGCCAGCACGTCGTCGGGTAGGTCGCCGCAATCTCGCTGCCGCAGGCGGCGCTCCATGGAGCGATCCGACCCGTATCAGGCTTCGCTACGCAGACGATCGATCTCCCGTTGGATGGATGGATGGATCGGATCGGATCGTTTATGCATATTCTAAGGTTGTGCAGGAAGCCAGCCGGCATGGTACACAAGGTTAAAAAAAGCTAGAGTCCACTTCTCCCACAGTCTACAACAAGTACAATGTCTTTTTTTCATGGTAATATGTGTCTTATTTATAGGGAAATGTTTTTTATCGGCAGACCGGCCGAAGTTTCGGCTGGTCGTGTCGTTCGCTCCCGCGCGCCTAGCACACCCAGCAATACCACGGAGCCACGCGTCCTTGCGAGCCCATATGTACCGCTTCGCCTTTTTCCTATCTTCTTCTTCCTCTCAGGAACTCTCTCTCTCTCCCAATGTGGGCAGCCATGGCCGCGCTCCTCCTCTCGCTCCGGTGCGCGTCTCCATTGCCGGGCACTCTCCTCTCCTTTTTTTTCCCATGCTTGCCGCCGTGGCCTCCTCCTTCTCCTCCACCCCTCCCCCATGATCATGGCTTCCGGTGAGCTCCGAGCCGCGCCAACCCTCGATGATTCAAGGTAGGAGACTAGAGGGGAGGAGCTGCAATGGCAGAGACGAGGGGCTAGATGGGGCGATGCAGGGTGTTGATGGAGCTACTGCATCCGCAAGATCGAACCGGCGACCGGGGTGACCACAGGAGATGCTGCAACTGGGGACGACGGGGTGCTACCACGGAGATGTCAATGTGTTGCAACCCTGCGGCAGCCGGGGTGCGCGACAGCGATGACCGAGGTGACCGCGGACTGCAACCACAGATTTTCTGTCGCCGATAGCCGTTTGAAGCTTTTCCCATATATGGTTGAAGCTTTTTCTGTCAACGTTGGCAACTTTTCTCTGGTTTGCAGTGTCTGGTTGGAGCTTTTTTTCCAACGGTTGAAGCTGTTTTCATACACGGTTGAAGCTTTTTTCATCCACGATCGAAACTTTTCTGTAAACGATTTGAAACTTTTTTCATTCTTGAGCGGGGCTTGATTGAAGCTCTCTCTATCATTTGGTTGAAACTTTTTCAATCTAAGGTTGAAGCATTTGTGCGAGCGGTTGCATCTCCCCCTGATTCGCAGTGCCGGTTGAAGCTTTTCCATATAGAGGTTGAAGCTTTTCCATCTAGGGGTTGAATCTTTTTTTCAGCGTTTGCAACACAGGGGGCTTGCGACGGTTTTTCAATGGTGTTGATTGACTGGGTGGCCGTCGTCGTCGGCTGCAGCGAGCATCAACGGCGAGGGGCAGCGGCGGAGCTACACCTGTCGCCGTGGAAGGCTGCAATGGCTACATCGAGAGCTGCAATGGCAGGCCAATCTTAGAAAAGCTTCAACGTCGACGAAGACAGCCGACGAGGGTGGGGACTGGCGACTAGGATGGCCATCCGGCGAGGATGGGGACTAGCGAACAAGGACGAACGGCGAGGGTGGGGACCGGCGACGAGGACGGTCACCAGAGGGGACTGGAGGCGCGGCGACGAGGACACCGAGCAGGAGCTACAGATCTAACCCGAGGTAGAAGAAGCCCAGGACGAATCGGTTTTTTTGCTGCATCCAATGGCCAAGCAGGCTCGCATCCAAGGGCTGGGGAAGGACCGACCAAAACTTTCGGCCAGTGAGTCGACGCCTAGCATCGCCCTTATTTATATCATACGAAACATTGTATAAATCATGTACATACCAACCTGACAAAACTAAACAAATAGCAGAATGCTAGCCTTTGCATAAAGGAAAGAAACACCAGCCAAGAATTAAACTACGAACAAGACTGAAGACAACTCTGAGCTTGACACCAACACCCGTCACCTGCCTTTGAAACCACCACAACAACCACCAAAGAAAAAACTAAAGGATCGCCTCCACACCCGAGCTTGATGCGGCTCCATCGCTGATATGCAGCTTTGCGGATCTCCAAGGTGGCTGCCATAGGCGAAATCATTACCGTTGAACGAATCAGACCGGGAGCAGCAAGGGTAAAAGGCCGGGAGACATGACAGGACATGCCATCCAACCATCCCCAGCGTGCAAGGGCAGGATCCAATCCAAGCACAACCGGAGATACTGAATGTATCTTTGAGCACCACAAGAGACAACAATTAAGCCTATGAAAGAAACAACACATCCCAGCTTTCACAAATTGACAAAATGGTCAATAGCCTGTCACCCTTCGTGGACGAGCCCCCAAGGAAGCTGCGCTCCTGCCTCCTGGGCTCCGCCGCCTATCTCCAAACACTCGATCCTCGCCGACGCCACGGCTTGCCTGAAGGCCGATGGAAAGGAGAGCATGTCTGGAAGACCTGGGTAGATCATTGACTTGCGTCGGTGTTACTTTTTTTTGAACAAAGCAAGGCACCCAGAGGGTGCCCAATTTCATTTCCAGCATTGACCATAGTACAGGAGATATTACATTGGCCTAAAGATTAGAAGAGGAGAACAGCCAAAACAGAGTTGCTGGAGGAAGAAGCAAAGATAGGTTGAAAGGAGATCAACCAGATGAACATCTACTAGCTTAGAAAGAAAAGAAGAAACATAGGGAGTGCTAAAGATACATAAAGTCCTTCACATAGAGACCATCTGATCAAAAGGAAGCACATGTAGCGCAGAGTGACAAGTGATCTCTCAGAGAAATAGCGAATCTTCGTCCTGTTAAATGTGATAGCATCCTGAGAATATCTTTTGGAAAGAAAAGTCATAGAGATTTTAATCTGCAAAATTAGTACAGGATATTAGAAGCAGTACACCTTATGTAGATGAAAACCTGAAAGAGCAATGTTCTGCAAGGAAGAAATAACAGGGCAAGGAGCATTTGTATGGGAATTATGGGAACAGTCCATAAGCGCTCCGTAGTTGTTCTGAAAGACCTGCTTGGCAAGATTATGAGCCACCCCATTGTTATTCCTAGAAATATGAAAAATCTGAGCCTGCATATGAGACGTTAAGTTGAGAATATCAGCTAGATTTTTCCTAATATTCCAGGGCGCAGCAGAATGCAAGAAGTTCCTGGCAGCAATCACAGAAGCAAGTGTAAGACAATCTGTTAAGAAGACAGGATGTTGAATCTGCAGAATGTTCGTCAGATGTGATGCAAACTCCAGTGCAAGCACTTCTGCATGGAGAGGACTTGTTGTTGGCAGAGCTGAGGCTTGGACCTGAATGTTTATTTCTCCTTGGGATAAAGGAAGACAGAAATACACCCCAATGCCTGTTCGAGGCTGCCCATAGTAAATGCCTAGAACTTTTTTAGTTTTAAAAGCAGCATCAGTGTAGATTTTTGGACCTTTCAGGAGCATAACAGACTTAATGGTGCTACCTTGAGGGGGGAAATGTTGCAACACATTCTGGTTGTTGAGGTTATTAGGTTTGCTCAAATCTAGCAGGGAATCATTTTGCAAGTAATGATCCAAGGCAGCAGCTAAAATATGAACCTGGTAAGGTTGGTGCTTCTTACGCTCAAACAGGAAGTCGTTTCTAATTTTCCACATGCACCATAAGAAATTAAGAATATTTTTTAAAGAAGCATGAGGGTGATTAAAGGAGAGAAGACGAGCAATAACCAAATGCATAGAATTGAGGCCCTGAACTATAGCATGTGATCTAATAAACCAGGGCTTAGAGAACCAGGCTGCCCTAGCAAAGTCACAAAGGAAAAAAAGATGCAAATCATCCTCCTGCATGCCACATCTGGAGCAAATCTGAGAAATATGAACAGAAAAATGACCTGCTCTCATACCTGTTGGCAGAGCTCTTCTCAACAGTCTCCAAGCAAAAGTTTGAACCTTTGGCAATAGGTTTTTATCACGCCAAATAGTCGTAAGCAAGTTCTTGACCTCCGAGGACACCTGCATTGGAGCTGTAACAGAATTGTTGTGTATCTCCTGCAAACAAAGCTTGTAAGCAGATTTAGGAGAACAAAAGCCATTAGTGGCCAAAGGCCAGCAAAGAGGATCGTCGATGTCGTCGTGAATAATGTCTATAGCAACCACCTAAGAAGCAAAAGTTTGATCAAACAGATTAAAAATAGGGTCATGGTTCCAAGCTTTCTGTCCTGGGAGCCACAGGTCATTAACCAAAGAAGGATAAACAAATCCTGTGGTTTGAGGAATAAGAAAATCATGAATAGATCTCCAAAGAGGACACCAAGGCATGCTCCATAAAGAAATGTTGCCTTTAGTAAGGTGATAGAAGGCATGCTGAGTAAGCCTGGGAAGCATTTTTAAAATTGAAGCCCAAAAACCAGACTTAGGAGGAGAAGAAGTTGCCCTCCAGATTGTAGTAGTAGGGAAATACTTAGCCCGAAGAATACAGTATAAGTGAGAAGAGGGGTTGTTTGCTAACCTCCAAGCTGCCGCAATGATGAGACTTTCATTGATGGCTTTAAGATTTCTAATCCCTAGACCTCCTTCTTCTTTTGAATTTGCTATATCTTTCCAAGCTCTGAGACACAGTCCTTTCCTTGAGCCATCTTCCCTAATACCTGTCCACCAAAAAGTTCTAATGATAGTTGTGAGCTTAGCAATAAGCTTTTGGAGAACAAAATGTTTGCCATGTAATAGACCGGAATAGCAGAAAAAACAGACCTAATAAGTTCCAGACGAGCTGCATGGGAGAGCATATTAGCTTTGTAAGAAGGCAGCTTGTTAGAGAACTTGTCAATCACAAAGTTGTAAGCAGAGGCTCTATTTTTAGCAGGTAAAATCAAAGGATGACCAAGGTGGATGAATCTATCATCAAGATTAGCAACTCGGAAAATTTGTTTAATATTAGTAATAACATTTTGAGGAGTATGAGTGCTAAACAGAATAGCAGATTTGTCCCAATTAGGAGTTTGACCAGAAAGGGAACAAAAGTGCTGAATCAAATCTGACATAGTCTGAGCCTCCTGTGTAGTAGCCTGACCACAGACTAAAAGGTCATCTGCAAAAAGGAGAGAATGAATAGGAGGGAAATTTGGGCCTAGAGAAATGCCTTGCAAATGATTGTCCTGAGCAGCTTCATTAAGCATGATAGAAAGTTCATTGATGGCAAGAACAAAAAGGTAAGGAGACATGGGACAACCCTGTCTGATACCTCTGTGAGACTTAAATTTGGGAGACAGCTGACCATTAATGAGGACAGAGAAAATGGGTGAGGAAATGCAAGCATGCACAAGATTGATGAAATGACCATGTAGCCCTTTACGAGAAAGAGCCGAGACAATGAAGTTCCATTCTAGACGGTCAAAAGCTTTAGCCAGATCTATCTTTAGCATGAAGGCATTGTGTTTCCAAGACCTAAGAGTAAAAGAGTGAGAAATTTCTTGAGCAACAATAATGTTGTCAGTAATCCGTCTACCCTCAATAAAAGCTTGTTGAGCTGGATCAACATAATCTGGAAGATGGGGCTTAAGTCTGTTTGCCAGAGATTTAGCAATAATTTTATAAATGACATTGCAAAGGCTAATTGGTCTATAATCCATGGGAACAAGAGAGACTAACTTCTTAGGAATGAGAGCAATGTTAGTGTCATTAATGTGTGGAGGCAGAATACCTGTGGCATAGAAAGAAGACACCAACTGCGTTACGTCATCACCAATCTAGTCCCAAGTTTCCAGATAAAACTCCACATTGAAGCCATCAGGACCTGGTGAAGCATTTAGTTTCATATCCTTAAGAATCTAAAAAAATTCAGATTTATCAGGAACGGAATAGGTGAAGTCATCATTATGTTCAAAGGAGTTGAGTTGAGAAAAGGCCTGCACACCACATCATTAGGAGAGGAGAAAATGAATCTGAAATAATTAACAAAAGTTTGCATGATAGCAGCAGGTTTATAATGGAGCACATTATTCTCATCTTTAACAGAACAGATTGTATTTCTTTTTCTACGCTTGATAACAGCCTGATGGAAAAACTTAGTGTTTCTATCACCTTTGGACACCCAATTCTTTTTGCCACGTTGTCTGTAATATTGATTCAGTTGATTGAGAGTAAACTCGTACCTGGCAATGAGGGATTGCTCCAAGTCTTGACTCTGATGGTGAAGAGGCAATTTCTGCAAATCATTGATTTTGGCCTCTAACATATTGAGAGTCTGCTGTAAAGGCTTCTTTTTTTTACACCATGCCTTTAGAGTATTTGCCAATGAAGTTGATTTAGCTGTAAAAGAGTTAAGAGTAGTAGCTTTCCAGGCATTTTTAGCAAAAGAATTGAAGTCATCTTCAAAAAGCCACCAATTTTCAAATTTGAAAGACTGCTTAGGCTTGACAAAGTGACTATCAGTGGAAATCAAAATAGGCGCATGGTCACTAAGAATAATGGGGAGATTGAGCACTTTAGTGTTAGGAAAGTGAGCGCACCAATCAGAATTAACCAAACAACGATCTAGACGACGATGAATAGGCTTGGAAGTATTTTGTCTACCACTCCAAGTGTAAGCAGGACCACTATAACCAATATCGAAAAGGCCATAGTTCTTGACAATAGAACGAAAGGCATGCATACGGTAGTAGTTGATATTGCCATTACAACCGTCGACTTCATACAGGATATCATTCAAGTCTCCCATACAAACCATGGGCTTACCTAGGTTATCATAAACAAAAGACGCTACTTGGTCCCAGATGACATTAGTCTGCTTATGATAGGGGTCACCATATATACAAATGAGACAAAAGCTGACCCCAGACGCCACGTGAACTACATTAGCTAAAATATAGTGAAAAGCAGCAGTATGCATAGTAACTTTGAGCTCATTGGTCCACATAAGCCAAAGCCCCCCTGAAGCACCTCTAGAAGGAACAACACAAGCATTAGCTACATCAAACCTATTAACAAGATCAGTAGAAGTAACCTTAGAAGATTTAATTTCAGAAACAAAAGTTACCTGAACTCTCGTAGACCGCATAAGATTAGCAAGGTAAAGCATCCTTTCACTGCCAAGGCCCCTGCCTATACCTCGGCAGTTCCAAGCAATAGCTTTCATGGCGGAGGAGGCGCGTTAGGGCCTTGCGCCGCTGCCCAAGACAGGTTGAAATGCATCCCTTCGCCTTGCTGAATAGAATTGGAGTTGTTAGGCTGTTGCTGATTTTCACAGAGATAATCTGCATCCCTTTGGCCAGTGGAGCTAATGTTATCTTGATCTTCCACCGCAGCTTCACCTCTGGCGCCATGTGTACAAGCACGAACATCCAGATCCATGTGGTGGAGGCGATCGATCCTAGGAGGAGAGATAGGACCTTGATAGGAGCTGTCCGCATCTACACTAAGAGAATTTGAAGGCGTCCTGATTGGGCAAGGATCATAGCTTGCTCCTGCTTCATTGCCATGTTCCTGAGAGATTCTGCCTTGGTCAGCATGAACAGCGACACCCAGATTTTTCACAAGTTTGCCGCGGCCTCTGCACATAGAATTGCTGCCATCCAATGGACCGGTGTCACTGTCACGGTGCCAAGTGGTAGCACCATAGCTACGGCGATGAAACCCACCAAAAGAAGGATGCATACCTCCAGATCGCCCGACTGGGGGAACATCCCATTTACTAGCAGCAGATCGGCGGCGGCCTGTCGACTGAAATGCGCCGGCTTGTTGAGAGGATCCAGATTTGTTTCTTAAGACGGAGTAAGCAGGTCGGTCTGCTCGAGGAGATCCTGCGGAGAGGTGAGAGGCGGAGCCCATAGGGCTAAATCCAGCCGGAGCTTCACCGGCCGGCCTGCCACCGACCGTGGGAAAGGAGGCCGCTCCGAGCGGTGGTGCTCTGAGGAGGCCCTACCCAGCGAAGGCTGCGCCGGGGCGCCGAAGGTGAGGCTCCAAGCAGACTCAAAGGAGCGCCCCCGACTGGTTCCTCCCTCTCGGAGGACTCGAGTCGTTCTCCATTAGTGGAGAGCTCAAACCTTTTGGATGGGGGCAGAGGTGGATTTGGGAGCGCAGCAAGAGGTCGTTTGGGGAAGCATTTTGGTGGAGAAGGATTCTGTGGGTGGGTAGTAGTGATGGTGGCAGAGACAGAAAAATTCTCCATATTGGCAGTGAAAGCAGGGGAATAGCAGAACTGGGAAGTGAGAGGAGCAGACTGTGTTTGCAGAACATGCAGATTTGGGGAGGAAATAGGATTTGCAGGATCGTGCTGACGAGCGGTATTCAGGGTTGAAGACAAAAGGGCAAGCGATGTGGTAGTGGTGAAATTACCGAACTGTCCTTTTGAAGACCGGACACCTCCAACAGGCTGTTGGGCCAAAAGTGGCCCAGAAGTAACTGGCAAGATATTCCTCTCCTTTCCAGAATTGGACTGTGGGCCGATTGGGTGGATCAAAAATGGGCCTAGAACTAAAACATTTGCCTTCTCCAGGACCGGCAAGTCGGCAGTCAGTTGAGCTGCTCTGTCAGACACTTGAATAGAGTTGTCTCCCGCATTATTGCACCGCTCTATCCCTGGCAGAGAAATAACTGCAGTAGGTAAGTGAGCAGTACCTCCACCGCCCTGAGTGTGAACAGTAGTTGTAATCTGATGAACAGTACTGCGAAGCTGCTCATCTTGTTTCTGAATCTCCTCTCTGGAAGAACTCCCTTTCTGCATGAACTGAATCTGCATGTTAGCTTCTATCACAGACAAATCATGATGCTTAGAGGTCTCCTTCATTGCATCCTTTCCTTTCTCCAGAGATTGCTTCTGCAGCCTGACCAACTAAGGATTCTGAAAAGTTGAGAAAGAAGTCTGCTGTTCTTGAGCAAGATCATCTAAGACTCTAGGAATAAGCTCAGATTTATTCATCCAAGGACCCAGACGAGCTAAGGGAATGTGCTCCAGTTGAATTTGCAGTCTCTGCCTAGAGATTAGGATATTATTCCTAGAAGCACAGTGCTGCACACTATGGAACATCAGACCATAGAAAGTACATATCCGTCCGATTTTCTCATAAAACAGATAGATCCAGGCAGCTGAATCTTTATGAAAAGAAACCCAAACTTTGTCTCTAACTGGATTGGCAACTTTCATTTTAACCGTACCCCACATATAGTCAGATTTGGCAGAAAGCATAGCTTGACTGAAAGGGTGAAATTCAGATTGCTGACCAAGACTATCTAAAATCTTGTACAGAAGCTGCTGAGATCTGAACCGAGGAGGAACACCATACACTCGAACGGTAACAAAAACAGAATCAAACTTGTAATCCTGAATATCTTTTGTTCGATCATCAGGATCCATAAACTCTACCAAAAGATTGTCAGAACCCAGACTCCAAGGCTGACGAGTGAAAACAAACATGGCAGCATCCAAGGTTTGGAAATGAGCAACAAAGATGTATTTAGAAAGCTGTGATATACCTTGATAATTATCCCTCCAAGCTCTTGCCATTGATTGCTGTAGCATGCTGAGAGTGATAACTCTTGGGGATCCTCCTGTGGCTGCTAGTTTCATCAGGATATTGTAACGAGAATCTTGCGGCTGCTCCTCTTTTTCTTCTTGGTGCATCTAGATCTGAAGAACTTGAGGATCTTGCAGCGATAGACTTTGCATGTCTATCTCAATCCCCGGATCTGGAGGTAGATTCTGAGCAGACAGCATAGGAACACGAATCAGCGGCTGGCTTCGTGAGTCTTGGCCTTCCATCTACAGACAGACAGGAGCGAAGGAGAAGAAGGGAGAGAGCAGAGGAACTAGGGATGTGCTTAGTGTTTCGGTCGAATTGGGAAGCTGGAGAGAAAGAAAGCAGGGGAGGTGGCAGGAGAAAGAGAGAGGGGAAGCGGCATGACGCCAGTCCAGAAAGTTCATGAGTGACGGTGTTGAAGTGTATGTGCCCTGGAGGAGGATTTTAAGTAGGAGTAGTAAGTAACTGCACACTCATGTATATAGACCTCTCCATGGAGGAGGAGAGGATTTTAAGTAGTAGTATTTTAGCGTCGGTGTTACTTGACCCGATCCATCCAATCCCTTACTAGTTTGACATCGAACAGTTACTATTGTTCCTAAATAATTTTAAGACCTCTCTAGATCGTACGATTCTCTTACCAATTTTGGACAATTCCCTTCATTGCCATTCTTTACTACACAAGACATTATCTAGTATTCCCTCCGTCCAAAATTACTTGTCACAGAAATGGATAAAACGAATGTATCTAAAACTAAAATATGTCTAGATACATTCATTTCTCCGACAAGTAATTCCGGACAGAGGGAGTAGCACATTAGTAGAATAAATATTATTCAATAGCACAAAAACGGGTTGCCAATTTGGAAATATGCCACTGGTCTATATTAAAAGTGCAGCGTTCCAAACAAAATAAAACAATGTATAATTTAACTTTAAAAATCAAATGTAAGAGTAGAGAATCAAATGAACGAGTTGCACATTACAAGTACATGGTTGCCACATCTTCAAAATGTGCAACCGATGTATATTAGAAGCACCATAGACCAAGCAGATTTTTCTTTCCGATAAATGACATTTTTATTAACTCAAAATGTAGCATCAAGTGGATACAATCATGATGAGCAACACCCGACCCCTGCATATCAAAGATGCACATAGCCAAAACACGAACTGTTGGGGATATTACTACTGGGCGTAAACCGGCCTATCTGGGCCGGATTAGCTTCGTCAGTAGTTAAGCATGTTAAAGCCCATGAAGGTAGATGAGGGCTCAAGATCCATAATCGGTTGAGAGTCCGTAGCCGTAAACCGGCGTCAATATGTAACTTGTATTGTAAGTTAGGAATAAGTAGAGACCAAACCAGACACATCTATGAGCCGGTGTTGGGACGTTGTAAACCGATGGGCGTCACCCATGTATATAAGGGGACGACCCGGCGGCGGTTCAGGGAGGACAGACAACAACTCGAGACATAGGCGAAGCTTATTGCTCCCTAGTCATCGAAACACCCATCAATTCCATCACAACTAGACGTAGGCTTTACCTTCATTGAAGGGGGCGAACTAGTATAAACTCTCTTGCGTCCTTGTGTCCGCTTTAACCCCTTCAAGCTAACCCGTCGCGATGGCTCCACGACTAAGTCCTTTCTCTAGGACATCTGCCGTGACAAACCCACGACGGTTGGCGCCCACCGTGGGGCTATCGCACGATGGTTTCCGGTTCTTGGAGGGCCGCTTTGAAGGACTCGAGGGCTACGCTGTAGGCCGGATGACTAAGAGTCATCGCGGCAAACTCTACATCGACGACGTAGGCTGGGGCCCCGAGGCCGGCTCAATTGAGTATGGGTACCGGGTCCCCTTTGGTAGCATTCACGTTCTCATTGGCAAGATCGGTGAACCGGGGCCTGAGCCGGACATCTGCACCGACCTCGTCGAGATGGCTCAGCGTGCGCGATCCGCCCGGGTTAAACCGGCCATGAAGCGTGCCTTCGTGGGAATGATCCATGGAGGGAATTATGAGGACGGATCGGAGCTTCACGGGGCGACTGCCGTTCGTTCCGGTGACGAATCTTCGGCCGGAGAAACCGAATCTCTTTATCAGCTACAAGATGGCCGGATTGAGAGCTGTTCCGATGGCGACAGTATTCCGGACCCCTCTGATCTGCCTAACCGGGTTGGAATATTCATGACCGGAACACAAGGAGTGCTTCACTCTTCGACAGCTGCGGCAACAATCTCTGGTTCAGCAGCGGCAACGGTTGCCGGGGCAGGAGGCCATGTGCGCCCGCCGGCTCAGGTTCTATCAGAACTATTTGATGCGTTGGTTGTGCTTATGGCAGGAGTTAATCCGCCAGATCAGGACGCTCACAACACAGAGATTGCAAAGGTAAAGGAACAAATCACCCAGGCCAAAACGGATCTGGCGGCTGAGGACACTAGGATGGCCGCAGAGCGGGCCGCTTTAGACGCACAGGCCTACAGGCTTATGTTGGATCAGAGCGCGTCACATGAAGTCATGAGGAGGAAGCACCGGTCCCGCTTACCTCCGGTTTTCGAGGCCAGAGACCTTTTCAACACTCCAGGACCAAGAGCCAGTAATCCGCTGGAGGGGAACCGGGCAGAAGCCCCTGGGACCGGTGCACCGGTTCAGCCCCGTCAGATGGACCCGCCTTGTCAAAACACCGTTATACCTCGGGATGCTTTAACACCTCCGGGTCACTACTCCAACCCAATGGACAATCTTGTTGCCGCTGCTGCACGACTGGAGGCCATTCCAGTTGAAGGTGACTCGCCGCAAGCAGTAGAGACGCGACGGGTCAAGGAACTTCTAAGGACAGCTTTGGCCCAACAGGAAGCGTACTCGTACAGCCGTGACCGGATCCACTCGACCCTCCGTCCAAGCCGGAGTTATAGCAGGCATATGGATGAACCAGCAGTGTCGAGTAATGAACGACGTGGAGCACCCCGTGGTAACAACCTGACGGGTGGAGCTGATGACGCTCAGGAAGTGGTGAACCGGGCCCGAGCGCGCAGGGAGGCCGAGTTAGCCGCACAGCATCAGGCTCGGTAGCTCACGCCGGTTCGTCCAACCATTTCGATCGAACCTGGTGTTACTTCTAGTTATTTGGGGGTGCCTTGCCTCGTCCCCGCTTTACGCAATGTGCGCCTGCCCAAGGATTTCAAAGGCCCACGCAAGGTACCAAATTATATGGCGGATCAACCACCAGGGACATGAGTAGAGAGCTATGAGATGGCCATGGAGATGCTTGATGTGGATGATACGGCGTGTGCGAAATACTTTACCATGATGCTTGAAGGAACGGCCCGTACTTGGTTAAAAAGCTTGCCCGCTAATTCTATCAGCTCATGGGCCCAATTACGAGCCCGGTTTATCAACAATTTCAAGGATACCTGTAAACAGCCTATGTCGATAGTGGACTTAGCTGCATGCGTCCAGGAGGAAGGAGAGTCAACGACTCATTGGGTGCGCCGGGTTTCACAAGTGTTGCACTCCTCAGACCGCATCAACGCTGACACCGCAGTATTAACCCTAGAAGGCAACTGCCGGTTTGGGCCCCTGAAGTTGAAATTGGGACGGATGAAGCGTCATTGCACCGACATGGGGACCCTCATGGCCGCTTTGGTAAAATATGTTGACTCTGATAGTACCAAGGATCCCGAATCTGATGATGACAAGACAGGGAAGGGGAAGAAGAACAGCAGCTCCAAAGGTCAGCAGCATCACTGGGTAGGCAATGGCGGAGGAGGCAAGCATAAAGCGGATGGCAACATGGATTTTGTGGCTAATACCAACGTACAGGACAATGGCCAGCGGCGCAAGGGTAGGCCGAAAAATCATAGTGGAGCACCTAACCCCAACCCAAACCGCCTGAACTATCTGCTAAGCCAGCCCTGTCCAAAACATGGGACGAAGGAGGAGCCAGCAAACCACCTTTGGAAGGATTGCTTTATTATGCAGGAGTTCAAGAATTCTAATAATTTCTGGTATGATCACAAATCTGGCGGTGGCTCAGGGTCCGGGCCGGGTTACGGTGGAGGAAGTTCCGGTTCAGGATTTAATGGTAATCCGGGCGGACATAATGGTCAAAATAGTCAGAACAACCAGGGTGGTTACAACCAACAGCAGCAACAGTCAGGTTACCAAAGCAACCCAAAGCAGTTGAGTAGTGGGCAGTACCATGTCTTTACCACTAGCTTGGACAAGCGAGACCGGAAGGTTCAGAGGCGGGCAGTCAACTCTGTTGAACCGGCCACACCCCGTTATCTACGTTGGTCTGAACAGCCAATCATATGGAGCAGAGAGGATCACCCACTCCAGATCAATAATCTGGGTCAGTTGGCTCTGGTGGTGGCGCCTCAGGTGGGAGGTTATAAGTTCACCAAGGTGCTCATGAATGGAGGGAGCAGCATTAACATCCTATACTATGAGACATTCCGTCGTATGGGACTAACAGATAAGAATCTCAAACCGTCCAATACAGTATTCCACGGTGTAGTGCCTGGCAGATCAGCATATCCCATTGGTAAGATAGCTCTTGAAGTGGCCTTTGGGGATGATCATGATTCCAGGTCGGAGACATTAACGTTCGAAGTGGTGAAAATCCAAAGTCCATATCATGCCCTGTTTGGGCGTCCGGCATACGCCAAGTTTATGGCTCGGCCCTATTATGTGTATTTGCAGCTCAAGATGCCGGGTCACAAGGGGACAATAACGGTTCACGGAAGCCGCAAAATCACTTTGGAATGCGAGGAAGGAGATGCGGCTTATGCAGAGTCGGTTTATGCCACCGAGGAGTTGAAGTACTATAAAGACAATGTTGATCCGGCGGACATGACTCCGTTGAAGAAACCAAATACGGAGCATGATCCGGCCCTGAAGTTCAAATCGGCAGCAGAAACTAAGCTTGTTGACTTCGTACCTGGCGATTCGTCCAAGCAGTTTAGCATTAGTGCCAACTTGGATCCGAAATAGGAAAGAGCGCTCATCGAGTTCATCCGTGAGAATCGGAACATTTTTGCATGGAAATCCTCTGACATGCCAGGTGTACCGAGGCAACTCGCTGAGCACACACTTAATGTGGATCCTAAATACAAACCGGTGAAACAGTTCCTCCGCCGGTTTAACGAAGAAAGATGCAAGGCGATTGGAGAAGAGGTAGCCAGGCTCTTAGCAGCTGGTTTTATTGTTGAAGTTTTTCACCCTGAGTGGCTTGCCAATCCGGTGCTAGTCCTTAAGAAAAACGGCACCTGGCGTATGTGTGTGGATTACACAGATCTTAATAAAGCTTGTCCAGCAGATCCTTTTGCCCTCCCCCGTATTGATCAAATCATTGATGCTACGGCGGGTTGTGAGCGTTTAAGTTTTTTGGATGCATATTCTGGCTATCATCAGATAAAAATGGAAGTTAAGGACCAGGAGAAGACGGCATTCATAACTCCCTTTGGAGCCTTCTGCTATGTATCTATGCCCTTTGGGCTCAAAAGTGCCCAGGCAACTTATCAACGGTGTGTACAAAATTGTCTTCACAAGCAGATTGGCCATAATGTACATGCTTACGTGGATGATATCGTGGTTAAATCCAGGGAGAAAGAGACTCTGGTTGATGATTTGAAGGAAACATTTGATAACCTAAGGACGTACAAGATGATGCTTAATCCGGACAAGTGTGTCTTTGGTGTACCGGCGGGCAAGTTATTGGGTTTTCTGGTGTCCAACAGGGGAATTGAGGCTAATTCGGAGAAGATCACAGCCATCACCTCCCTGGCTAAACCGAAGTGTATCAATGATGTTCAACGCCTGGTAGGTCGGATTGCCGCGTTAAGCCAGTTTATCAGCCGCCTTGGTGAGAAGGCGATCCCTTTGTATCAGATGTTGAAGAAGACGGATCAGTTCGTCTGGAGTTCTGCTGCTGATGAAGCATTTGAGGACTTAAAGCGGCAATTGGCCAATCCGCCTGTGCTCGCCGCTCCCATTGACAAGGAGTCGTTACTGCTATATGTTGCTGCTAATGCCCGTGCGGTCAGCGTGGCTATTGTGGTGGAACGAAAGGAGGCAGGTAAGGAGCATCCGGTTCAACGTCCGGTCTATTATATCAGCGAGGTACTCATTGAGTCCAAGCAAAGGTATCCGCATTGGCAGAAGCTGGTGTATGGAGTTTTTATGGCAAGCCGGAAGCTTAAGCAGTACTTCCAAGGGCACCCAATTACGGTGGTCAGTTCTGCTCCTTTGGGAGATATCATCCAGAACCAGGAAGCAACTGGCCGGATTGCAAAGTGGGCTATAGAGCTGGGGCCGTACGGTTTGAAATATGTGCCTCGGACAGCGATTAAGTCCCAGGCACTTGTTGATTTCATCAATGATTGGACGGAAATGCAAGCACCTGAAGAAAAACCGGATCATACGTATTGGACCATCCATTTTGACGGATCCAGGCAGTTGGAAGGCTCGGGGGTTGGAGTCGTATTAACTTCCCCACGAGGTGATAAGTTTTGTTATGTTCTCCGTTTAATGTTCCCTTGTACTAACAATGCAGCTGAGTATGAAGCCTTGCTCCATGGTCTTCGGATGGCTAAGGAGATGAATCTAAGTCGAGTTAAGTGCTTCGGTGATTCGGACCTTGTGGCTCAGCAAGTGTCTGGCACTTGGGACTCCAAGGACCCACTCATGGCAGCATATCGTCGTGAGGTGGATATTGTTGCAGGTTATTTCAGAGGCTATCAGGTGGACCACGTGGACCGGCGGAAAAATGAAGCGGCAGACGCTTTAAGCCGGCTGGGCTCTCAGCGCAAACCGGTCCCACCCAATGTTTTTCTGGATATGCTGCACAACCCGTCGGTGAAGATCCCTGGTGAAGAGGATTTGGCCATTCCTGATCCGGAGGCTCAATTGGTGGCAGTTCTTCATGTTATTCCGGATTGTACGCTTCCTTATCTGGCGTACAAGAACCGGGGCGAGTTGCCAGAAGATGAGATTCTGGCCCGGCAGATAATCCGGCGATCCAAGTCCATGGCTGTCATCAACGGTGAGTTGCATCATTGCAGTGTATCAGGAGCTTTTCAACGTTGCGTGTCTCCTGAAGAAGGCCGTGAAATTTTGCGGGAGATCCACGAAGGAGATTGTGGTCACCACGCCGGTTCAAAGTCTCTGGTGGCTAAAGCGTTTCGCCATGGTTTCTATTGGTTAACTGCTCATGCTGATGCGAAGGATCTGGTCAGACGATGTGATGGTTGCCAAAGGTTTTCAAGATGTGCTCATGTACCGGCTCAAGAATTGAGGATGATTCCAATTACTTGGTCGTTTGCGACTTGGGGGCTGGATATGGTTGGGCCCTTCAAAAGGTTCAAAGATAAGAAGACCCACCTCCTGGTGGCGGTGGACAAGTTTACAAAGTGGGTAGAGGCAGAACCTGTTAGCAAGTGTGATGCAGCCACGGCGGTTCAGTTCATCAAAAAGGTGATCTTCCGGTTTGGCTTTCCGCACAGTATTATCACAGATAATGGTACCAATTTATCCAAAGGTGCTATGAAGGAGTTCTGTGAACGGGAGCACATCCGGCTCGACGTTTCATCAGTGGCACATCCACAGTCCAATGGTCAAGCAGAAAGAGCTAATCAAGAGATCTTGAGAGGCATCAAGCCCCGGCTCATGGTTCCTTTGCAGAGAACGCCGGGTTGTTGGGTAGAAGAATTACCATCTGTGTTATGGAGCATCAATACAACACCCAACAGATCAACAGGATACACACCAGTGATATCCGTCATGATTCACCTCGTGTCACGGCTTATATTGAAGCGAACAACGAGACAGCACGGCAAGATGCTTTGGACCGGTTGGATGAAGAGCGTGACATCGCAGCCGCCCGATCGGCGATTTACCAGCAGGATCTTCGTCGTTATCACAGTCACCGAGTCAGAACCAGAGCCTTCCAGGAAGGAGATTTGGTGCTTCGGCTCATCCAAGATCAGACTGATATGCATAAGCTATCCCCACCTTGGGAGGGGCCTTTCGTGGTCAGCAAGAATCTGCACAACGGGTCGTACTATCTGATCGATATTTGAGAGCATAAGGACTCACGTACATCAGAGGAAGAGACTAACAGGTCGTGGAATATAGCTCATCTTCGGCCTTACTATACCTGAGCCATTGGCTATACTTATGTACATACAATGTATATATTATGATTAAGTATAATAAACCGGAACCTCAGCTAAAGCGGGGTATCTGTTCTTTTACATCATGTGAGGTTACATGGAGTTGCTCTAAAGCGGCCTCCGGTTTACCCCTTGAGTTCGCTTTGCTAAAAGCATCATGTTATATCACTTGAAGGATTGGTCGTGTCTGAACCAATACCATGCCTCTTGATAGGCGAAAGCCACCAGATCACTTGGGGACTTGGTCATGTCTGAACCAGTCATGCCTCTTGATCGGCCTAAGGCCACAGAATCACTTGGGGGCTTGGTCGAACCCGAACCATGACCACGCCATTTGGTCGGCATAAATGCCACAAGAATCATTTGGGGACCTGGCTAACTAGAACCATAGTTACACCTAACGGGAGCTTGGTCGTGTTTGGCCATGGTTACGCCATTTGATCAGCTTAAATAAATCTTTTTTGGCAAACGTTTTTGTCGTTGTTTTTGTTTCATACTTTTCTTTGAAGGGGGGTTTTTGCTTTTTATTGTGTTCTTTAAAACCGACAAAGTTTTTTAGCCAATCAATTGACGGAACACAGTTCACGTCAATCCGGAGACTATTTTTCCGGTTTGATCCTTGTTGTTAACATCCTCTTATGGAGTAACACGGTGTTCATTATAACCCGGCACGGTTTACATGGTAACCAGTGTCATATACATATACAGGGGTTTTTATTTCCTCCAACAGTGTGGGTTTGCAAAAGCTCCGCTTCAAGGTTGGCCAAGCCAACTTCACACTCAATGGTGGCAGGTATTATGTATCTCAAAATTTTTGATTATATACTTATGCTGTTTTGGATGTTTTGACTTTATATATACAAACATCATATTCCGCCTGACGGTACAACCGCGGTGGCACTTAATGAATTTCTTATTTCAGAAAGTATTTTGGAAAGTTCATTACCACAGGAAGAACAAGTTATGCGCGAAGGCATATCAACATCAAAGGTATCAGCTAGCCTATTACAAGGCAACATGGTGCCCATAATAGCATAATTGTTTTGCACAAAGGAGAGATAGTTTTAAAACCGGCTTTCGGTTTAAGCTTGGCCACCAGCCTGGCCTGATGGTTGTGGGTCATCCTGCGCCGCTTCAGCTTCCGTTTCTCTACCCAGTGGCTGAAAATCCACAGTTTTCCAGTCGATTCCCATCAATGCTTGAAAAACAGCTTCGTCATGGATTAGCGAAGACGGGTCAATATCGGGAGCGTAAGTATGCTTACGGATTGGAGGGATCAGGTTTTCCGATTCATGGATTGGTGCAGCTATTCGCTTGTTCTGGCTGTCATATTGGGCTTGATAATGAGACAAATCTGCTTCCTCAGCTAGTTGACAAGCTAACGGACGTACCTCCCGGTTTATGGCTCGCAGATCCGCTTCACCAAATTCTGACCCGTCTTCCTTCAAACTGGGATAACCTTGAGCCGCTTCAATAGGATCAAAATCCGGCACCCAGGCTTTTGCCCGGATTAAAGCATTGATTGCACCGGTTCGAGCGGCAGATTTCTTCAGCTCTTCAACCCGGGCAGGAAGCACTGACAGTTTCATCAAAGTATCTTGAATCAAAGTGGGCGCCGGTTTGTTATGAGACGCGGTACAGATGATCCGCTGGGCACCAGTATGCAATTGTTCAACCAAGGTATAGGCGGCTTTCAATTTCTTCCGCACATCTGACCCCAAGTGACCAATGCGTGTCCCTGAAATACCATAAAAGGTTAATAAACCGGCGACTCTGTAAGAAGGCAGAACCAATTCAGAAGGCAAGCTGGCTTACCAAAGATAGCAGTAGTCATGGCATGAACGTGCCGCTTTATGCTGGTCAGTTCATCCGTCACTGGTTTCAGTGCAGCCTCGGCATCCTCTGCTCGTTTGATCAAAGCGGACTTTTCAGTGGCCCAATCCGCCCGTTTCTTCTTGAAGTTCTCTTTAAGTTGTTCCATGGCGCTTAAGGCACTGGCCAATTCCTCTTTTGCCTTGGAGGTTTCAGCCTGTTGGGTTTTCAGGTTTTCTCGCAGATCGATGACTTGGCTTTCTTTCGCCTTCAGCTCCGCCTGCAGGCATACAGATATATGTTTCAACAAATCGGTAGAAGGATTCAAGTACCAACCACATAACAAGTTATGCGCTTACCACTTGGGGGCTAATGCATATTCGATCTTCATCTTTCAATTGTTTACAAAGTCCCAAGATCAATACAAGTATTCAACTTGGCACTTGGGGGCTAATGGCTATTTGATCATATGTATTCTGATGCGGCAGTTTCAATTACTTAAAGTACTGGTTTAACTACGCTAAGTTGAACCGGCCCTTGGGGACTACATCAGCAAATTTCAAAGCATCAAGATTCATATTATTGTCCCGGTTTGAAAGGATATTTCAAATCGGCCCTTAGGGGCTAGGAGAGTCAGAAAGAATGAAAGCATACAAGCAGGAAGGAGCATATGGAAGCTACCTCATATTTATCCTTCATCATGTTAACCAGACCGGCTTCATAGTCACGGCTAGTATACAGCCGGTTCAGATAGCCGGAATGGATATCTTGGGCGTTCAGAGCAGCGTAAGCCGTCAGATCAGCATTCCACTTGCCTTTACCAAAAGCAGCTAATTCTTCTTTAGCAGAATGTTTGGATAAAGCGACAGGATTGCTTGGCTCAGTATGGCCAGTGCCAGTAATGACAACTTCATCATCATTGGTACCGCCGGTTTGCACTGGAGCTGTTGGCTTGTCAGTAGGTTTTGCGGGACCGGTGGAGCTTTCAACCCGGAGGGAACCTGTGGGCTGATGGATAGGACCTGAGGTATCAGTAGGTCTTTCCTCAACAGTAAGATCATCATCTGGCTGCGGTGGATCATTGGGAATATCCTCAGGAATAGCCGCTTCAAGATTGGGTGTGGTGCCTGGTTAAAGAATGACATCTTCTTCGGCCGCTTTATCCAGGCGGGCCTTCTTGCTCGGCCTAGGTTTGGCCCTGAGAAGAATAACAAAATTAAATATAGCATATGTTCTAAGGCAATATACTGCAAACATCACAATAAATATAGCTTACCCAAGCACCGTTTTGAGCGGTGGGAGCTGAGTGGCCGATGACCCACCAAAAGATGAGTGGGAAATAACCTGGTAATCGGAGTCAGACGGATTAAGAGGTTGACGAAAGCAGCCCGCTTTAGGACAAGCACTGATAGGCGAGTTAGAGACCTCGGAATGACGTTTCCGAACCGGACTGTTCGGTAAACCGGCGGAGGTAACTACCTGGCCGCTGTGCCGGGTGGTGCGGCGAGCCTCGCGTTGTTGAGTCTTCATAAGAAGTTTAGGATCCAAATAAGCAAGAGGATGAGAAAATTTAACTTTCCGGTTTGCCTGACGGATTTTTTGTGAAGGCAAAGTTTCTGAATCGGAAGAGAGAATAATTACCTCTGCAACATCCGCGTGGCTGGCTTCGGCATCATCCTGACAAATATCATCATCAATAAGACGCATGGAAAATAAACCAAGTGAGTCAAGCTCTACCTCAAAGTCCGGATTATCCACCTCATCATCAGGGGCCGGATTAGAAGATGCAGTGGTTCTTTTCCTGTGGGCAGTCTTCTTCACAGCTTTAGTTTTTTGCCAGATTGCTCTTTCCGGTTTGTCTGCCTTCTCTGGTTTCTCCTGCGGCAGCTTTTTGCTCCAAAACGGATCATCGCCCTGATTATACAGACACTGATATTACAAACAATGACCAGACATGTCAATAACAGATTCAGCAAAGAAAAAAAATCAAAGTCTTACAGCTGGCGGTTTGTTGGTGGCACAGAAGGGAAGCAGGCCGGTTCTAGCGCAGACATGTTCCGGTTCATTCAGTATCTTGCGCACAGCCTCTGTGATTTCTTCACCAGAGAGTTGGAGTTTTGAATGTCGCAGTGGGTCATCAACATTATCAGTATACTCGCACATCAAACCGGAGCGCTGACTAAGGGGCAATATGCTCCATGATATCCAACAGCGAGCGAGATCAACACCGGTTAAACCATTGGCCATAAAGGCTCTGAGCTTTGACAACTGGGGAGCATATTTGCTTCTCTCCTGGGCAGTCAATCTCTGAGGAAAAGGGTGTGTATTGCTGAGCCGCTCCGGACGAAAGCCAGGCAAGGGATTCTCACCAGCAGGGGAGGTGTCTTTGCAGTAGAACCATGTCTGATTCCACTCCTTGGGGTGACTGTGCAGCTTGGCGTGAGGGTATGTGACCTCTTTCCTTTTCTGAATTGCCATGCCACCCAACTCCGTATTAGAGCCATCAGTAAACTCGGTACGGCAGTTTAGATGGAAAAGATCTCTGAATAATTCCACTGTGGGCTCCTCTTGAAAGAACACCTCACAGAGTACTTGGAAGTGGCACATATTAGTAACAGAGTTGGGGCCAGTGTCTTGCGGATGGAGTTGAAAATCGGCTAAAACATCCCAGTAAAATTTAGAACCGAGCGGTTTAAAGCCCCGGGCTAGGTGATCTACGAAAACAACAACCTATCCTTCTCGAGGTGTGGGGGGCATTCTTTGCCAGGAGCCCTCCAATGGATGGTATCTTTGCTGCCCAAGGCGCCAATCAGGACTAAATCGTCCAGTTGATCCTCTGTGACGCGAGAAGGGACCCAATTGCACTCATACACTTGCTTGGCCATGATGGAATCTACAAGGTAGAAGATCCCGGTTCAAAAATGCATTTGATCAAGATACGTTGGTATGGACACTGTTAAACCGGAGACAAAACTATCTGAACCGGAGTTTCATGAAGCAACCAACATCTGGCGGTTCAGCAAGGGGACTAATGGTATATACCGGTTCGTAAAAAATTTCTACAAAGTTAAACCGCCTGATCTAAGCATTGAACAGTCAAGACTGCAGATGAGTAAGTACACAAAAACATATTTCACAAGATTATACTACAGCTTTGGATCTGGAACATGTTTATAAAGGAGATAAATATTCAAGGCCCTAAAGGAGCAGTGCCGAATCAGTAAGCGAAGGTACGGATAAGATCTATGGTCTTAATATGCGAAAGTGAAAATGGAGGATGAAAACTACTGCTACACAGAGCGAAGATTCACAGACTCGTCTAAGGATCTATCATATGAACAAGAAGCAAGCCATGAACAGCCGAGAACATGGAAACCCTAGAACAGATCTATGATGAAAGGGATAGAAGACTTACCGGAGCTGAGGAAGAAGCGGAAGGTCGCCGCGGTGCTCTGGTACGCTCAGGGTGATGCAGCGGCCAAAGTTGGTGCAGAGGTCGACGACAACGGCGGAGCTCCGAAGACTGGGCGACGCGAGGAAGAAGAAGCAGAAGGGCAAGCAGGGGAAAAAGAAATGACCCTTCGGTCCTATTTATAAAGCAAGGGACATGGGTCAGGCGCGAAAATCAAGGAGCCGCAAGTTTGGAAACAGAGCGGTCGCCTCGATTATCGCGGATCTATTAAACAAGAAGGTATCACGGATAGTTTCTTTATGATAGATGACGTCATGCCGATTTACAGCAATCAGAGAAGATGACATCACGGCGGTTCACCAAACTACAAGAAGATGTTGAAAATGAAGTTTTTGCTAAGGATTGACATGAACCTGTTCAAATCAATCTGGAGCCTAATGTTGGGGATATTACTACTGGGCGTAAACCGGCCTATCTGGGCCGGATTAGCTTCGTCAGTAGTTAAGCATGTTAAAGCCCATGAAGGTAGATGAGGGCTCAAGACCCATAATCGGTTGAGAGCCCGTAGCCGTAAACCGGCATCAATATGTAACTTGTATTGTAAGTTAGGAATAAGTAGAGACCAAACCGGACACATCTATGAGCCGGTGTTGGGACGCTGTAAACCGACGGGCGTCACCCATGTATATAAGGGGACGACCCGGCGGCGGTTCAGGGAGGACAGACAACAACTCGAGACATAGGCGAAGCTTATTGCTCCCTAGTCATCGAAACACCCATCAATTCCATCACAACTAGACGTAGGCTTTACCTTCATTGAAGGGGCCGAACTAGTATAAACTCTCTTGCGTCCTTGTGTCCGCTTTAACCCCTTCAAGCTAACCCGTCGCGATGGCTCCACGACTAAGTCCTTTCTCTAGGACATCTGCCGTGACAAACCCACGACACGAACTGTCTCACAAACGGAAAATAAAAACCCGACATATCGGCAACAGTAAAGCCCTATGTGACTGACATGTCGGCAACATACCAAGCAGAGTTTGGAGACCCATCGTACAAATAAAAAGAATCAAGTCAATCTCAAAAACAAAAAAGAAGCAACTAAATAGATTTGCACATTACAAGTACAATATTTACAGTTTTACACACTTAAGAAAATGTGCGACTGCTGTAGACGAAAAGTGCACCTCAAATAAAAAATATAAGGGACAAAAGATTACCATTCCTGAATGTAATCCTTGCAACCTGAATATAGCAGGAAAAAATTACAAGAAAAGGCATGTAAATTATCAAAAGGACCACCAGTTGTTCTAAAGTGTGAACTGATCCAAGCTATAGCAGCGTACATAACTGAGATGGAATTGACTGAAATACACAAACACAGTCGACCGTGGCAAAAAGGAAAAAAAATGAATAATCACAGGCAAAACCACATAAGATTACGGTATTGAAATTTGTACAAAATGCATTTCTACAAGCCTAATTTTCTAGTGTTTGTCATTTTATTTTTCCCACCGCAAACCTTTTCTCACTCTCTCCTTATTCCTCTAATTTCCTGTACTTATTTTTGTGTGGACATTTTCAAAGATTTCACAAATTTGTAGTGACATGAAGAACAAGATAAGAACCCTCAAAAGAAAAACCTGCCTTCCCCACATGCATGCTCATGGGTTCAGATCCAGCTGTGCATGCAATAGCTCTGTAACTTATTTCTGTAAGTGTGTTATATTCTTTCCGAAAAATTAGTTTGCTTCTTGGTAGGAGGACCATGCACACAGTCAATCTAATATCATATCAGGAATGTAAATATATGCAGAAGGTACACATTCCTCAGTATGCCAACATTTTATTCGTTATAAGTGGGAGCATCATACAGTGTTTCAAACACCATATGAGAGCACTGATTTGTTCTCGTTAAGGTTTTTGCCTATGTCGATCTGATCGAACATTATTCAGAGACGCGAATGGATGACGGATTCAAGCTCCTGCGCCTTGTCGCACTGTGCACGGACCCATCCGAGCTGCTTGCTCTCGTTGTTGTATATCACAAACAGATCCTGCATCGTGACAGCTGCAGAACAGAGGATCAAAACAGAAATCTATTAAAAACAGGCAAGGTTTACTAGTTTCAAGAGCCTGGACAATCTGCATCTGAATCTGAGCTTCCTACCTCCGATCAAGATAAAGTTCAGTTCCTTCAGAACAGGATCCGAGGAGGCATCGCGGATAGCCAAGCACGTTTTCCCGTCTTCCTGCCATGCCAACAAACATACACAAGACATGTTAGCCATTAATTGTTCAGTGATGCTTATCAGTTGGGTTGTCGAATGTTCACCTCCACGATGAGGTAGTTTTGAGGAGGGATGTCCAGGTAGCTGGTGCCGTGGGCGTGGGTAATTTTTAGTGACAGTGCCTTGAATTGGTTCTTCACATCATTGACAGATCTGAATGGGTTTTTCCCTTTCCAGCATAGAGGTAGAGCACGACCCTTCACCTGTACAAGTGATGATTCACTGAGAGTGCCTCTAACCTGAAAGACTCAAATCCCATGAGTACCATTTTATTTTATTTATTATCTCTGTTCAAAAATTATGGGCATCAGAAATTCAGAATGCACTGTGGTTTGAAATTTACCTTTGAAACAAGTTCATTGTATATCTGGGCAGGCACGAAGGTGTACGTGGTACCACTGTCAAATACAGCCTCAAATGTTGGATTCCCTCTTATCGGCTGTTTGTCAATGAACAGCTCTGCTAGGCCAGGTGAGTAGTAAAACCTGGGGAAAAATGTTTGGAACCAAATGAAAAGTAAACAAGCAATAATGACACTCTTCTCTGACGATGCATGTTAGATCCAAAAAAACAAAAAAGCGAAAGCCATGATCACAAAGAAATTCTTACAAGGATTCTCTCATGGGTACCCAGGTTACGCCACGGGACGGCGGATTGAAGTCCCCGACGTAGAGGACGCCCTTTCCTTTGCTGCTGAAGCAATGTCCAATGACATTCTCTGTTATCATCTTTAGCCCCTTGAGTTGCGCGGCAAAGCCTGCCTTTCCTCTCCCGAGTCCAAGGATGCCATCTACCGACGAGGGCGGTGCGTCTGCTGGTTCCTCCTGATTGTATCCACATCTGTGCAAAATGAAAGTGACCATGCATCATCAGCATCCAAATACAGTTAGGCACTGAACATGTAACACTAATATTTCAGTTAGCGCCGTACCCGAAAGCGATGTTTTTCTTGTCTTTCCCAATGACAGAAATGATGTCAGTGGCAAGGTCACCTTCTGACTTCCCGGTGACATACTGAATCTCGTAGTGGCATCGATGTGGATCTTTCCTGGAGCACTCAGGGATCCCAGGTACGTCTCTGCGCATTGCAGCACATAGCGGGCCACCACATTGCACCCTCAACTTGTCAGCTGCTGGCTTGTAATATGGGTGTGGTGGCCTCTGTGGTACAACGAAACATATATCAAAGCAAAGATCGATCATACCAAACATTTTTCAGAAGTATCGTTACATGTGGCATCGAACACAAAGTATTACAAATTGGATGGCAATATGTGATATTGCAGAACCGAGTGTTATTAGTTGTTACCGGGTGGCAGCCCTTGCAGCCGTGGACCGGGTGGTGGCACTCCAGCCAGGTGAGGTTGCTTCCAGTGTCGACATCCAGGAAGTAGGGCTTCGCGGGTTCACCGATGTTCAACGTAGCATAGAAGTGGCTGCAGAGGTACAGAAAAGGCGCGTCAAATATACAGAGAAAACCTCAAGACTGAGAAGGCCATGAAGGGTTCAGAGAAACATACCCAACAGGGTAGACATTGCCTTCGAGCGGGAACTTGATGGAGGAGGACGGCGCGATTGGGAGCAGGAGGAGGAGGAGACCGATGATCGGAGACCACATGGCAGCCATGGTGGGGGAAGAAGGCAGAGCTGTGGTCTCACTCCTCTGCTGGAACTCTGTGTTGCTTTGGATGGTGCGAACAAAGGTGGTGAGGTATTTATAGCCGCTGGCTGCCAAGCTTAGTTTCCTCCGCTGCTTTCTTTTTATTGTGCATTTTTTGTGGGTTTTAATTTTGACTTTCTTCTCAAATGATGTGTAATTAAGACTTAATGAAATTAAGGCCGAGAAGAAGATTTAGACAGCACAAAAAAGTTATTTGGATTGACATAATCGTATCACTCAATTGAGTTCGATGGGTAGTGATATAGTTATACCAGCCAGCCATTTTATAGAATTCACACAAATAAATGACCAGTGAATAGTGATGCTCTGCTTGACACTCAAAGATTGCTGAGACTGTAGAGAAGATAAATTTCAAATAAATAATGGCAAGCCAAATGATACATGACTAGCAAAATAATAAGGCATCATATTTTTGCAACTCAATTTTTACTTTGGAAATTAAAAGTCAATTTTATTTTTGTTCTGCTTGGCTGTACATGATACATATATATATGCAACGTAATGCATCTTCCAGATATATGCATACTATTAACTGCAGAAATTCTTTAATTGTGTGGGCATATGTAGTGTAGCTGAAGAGTAATGAGAACAGTGGTTCATTTCCAGTGAGATAACTGCAAAACTTGTACTCTAATAATGTTTTCCTAGAATGGTAAGAGTAGAAAGGTTCCCATTTCTGTCCTGGTCATTCTTCAAGCACACGTTTCACGGTTATGTTCGCTACGAAAGGGATATGCATATTGCTAGTCAAATATGTACTAGTGACTCATCTTGGAAACCACAGAAATAGATAAGGAACATGAAGGCAGTTTCAATCTCCACCCCATCAAGCAACATAGTATAAAAAGGAAAAATATGATACATGAACTGACAACATATACTGTTGCAACTCATGCCTATTAAAGCTCATCATGTGTCAAGTGTAACTGCTCAGGTTTGATCTGAAAAATCGGTATGCAGTACTACTGCTCAAGTGTAACTGCTGCAGACACACAAGCATTTCATCTTCATATAACATTACTATATACTATAAAGCATCAGTCAGTACTCAGCAACCAGAATAGGAAAGTTTCTCATATTTTAGAAGTATTAACCCATATTTAAAAGAATGCTATTTCGGCGTACTACTCAACCTCGAAACTAGAGTTATCCTGCCTACGTGAACACATCTGGTCAAGAAAATATACGGTTGCATAAGGCCTACTCACAATGTTACCTATCTGATCCAGTGGAGCATTCAGTTCTGAGTCCAAATAAAGCATAACAATCAAAAGTCAGAAGCAGTTACAAATTCCACGTAAGTATAATGCTAAAAACATCTGAAGCAGCACTAGTCACACAATGTGACAACATTTTCCATAGAAGGAAATGAACTCTGCAAAATGGTCTGAAGTATAATAGCTCAACAATCTTTGGAGCTTGATCCTGTCAGGTTTCATTCAGTGTAACAAGGAAATATGTAGAGCTTGATTAAGCTTTGCATCCAATCGGCAGCTTCCCGTACATGCATATGATTTCTCAATCACATTTCAGTGTTTTACCATGACCCAAGATACTTTGACTGTGGAAATTCGAAAATCAATTTATTTTGGTCTACTTGCTTTACATGATACACATATATGCAATGTAATGCATCTTCCAGATATGTGGATACTAATTACTGCAGAAATTCTTTAATTGTGTAAGCATATGTAGCATGCATGAAGAGTAATGAGAACAGTGGCTCATTTCCAGTGAGATAACCGCAAAACTTATAATAATGTTTTCCCAAAATGTTAAGAGTAGAAAGGTTCCCATTTCTGTCTTGGTCATTCTTCAAGCACACGTTTCATGGTTGTGTCCACAATCAAAGGATATGCATGTCACATAGGAAAATATGTACTAATGACTCATCCTGGAAACCACAGAAATAGATAAGGAACATGGAGACGGCTTCAATCTCCACACCATCAAGCAACAATTATTTTGAAATTAGAAAGACGTGGAAGCAAGCATCATACTATGAAAAAGACAAGAACTGACAACTAACACTTTTGCAACTCACTATATAAACATCATCAGCCAGCAATCAGGATTGGTTTTACAGTTTCTCAGATTTGATAAGTAATCCACATTAACCAGAATGCAATTTCAGCATGCTACTCACTCTTGAAACTAGAGCCGTCCTGTCTAATGTGAACGCATCTGAGCGGGGAAATATAGAGTTACAGAAGGCCAAGTCACAACGTTACCTGCCTGATCCAGTGGAAGATTACAGTTCTGAACTCGATATAAAGCACAATAATCTTTAAAAAAACTGAAAAGAAAGCAAGAATCAAATATGTATTGTGAATTTTTTTAGAGCTTCAAGTAAGTGGGAAACAAGATCAAAAACTCCATCATATTACGAACAGGCAGAGCATGCACGTTAATAACTTACTATTTGCCTCTACTACATCCCTCGTTTTGGCCAGGCATGTTAAGACAGTCAGACTTTTATTTGGAAGGCAACAGCAGCATTCAGTTGGATAGTAACACCTGACTCTATTTGTAGTATTTCATTGCAAAAGAAAAATGTATCAATGTAGGTGTAGCAATCTCATCTGGAATAATTTATGATGTTTAGAAAGACCCCTCATTTTCTGAAGAAAAAAATATTCTCCTTTCCCTGTCATTTCTATCTTTTTCTCAATTAGGTTCACATTGAAAGGAGTTACATTGCAAAACGGTAAATATGTAGTGAGGGCACAAACAGTTTCAAGCTCCACTCAGTGAAGCAACCGTTATATGAGAGAGATTTTTTACAGTGTGATTTGGCAGAGTAGTAACAGATAAGGTCAGCCGTCCAATCATTGGCCTTTTAGGATTTTTACATTCACAAACTTGATTTCGATTTTATTTTCTCAGGGTTAATATGGTCCAAGTTACCTACTTTATTTTCTTCTATCCTGATTCTCTCTTTATATCAGAATGAGAAATGCCTGTCAAGTCATGTCCACTTGATTCCCTCTTTACTGTCAGCAAAGATTACTCAGATTCTTTTATGCAGCATCCAGTTATATATTAGCTATCACGCTTTTTTAACTTCAGCAATTACACTTTATTTATTCCTCAACATGTCATCATGTTTCATTATAAACGGGAGCGTCATACAACCTTTTGAATACCGTACGAGAGCACTCTTTTGTTGTTGCTAAGGTTTTTGTCTATGTCGATTCGTACTTTATTCAGAGACGTGAACCGATGATGACAGACTCAAGGTCCTGCATCCTGTCACACTGTGCACGGACCCATCCGAGACGGTTGACCTCGTTGTCATATATCACAAACAGATCCTGCATCGTAACATCTGCGAAGATCAAAATATAAAATCTTTAAAAACACGCAAGGCTTACTAGTTTCAGGACCTAGACAATGTATATCTAAATCTGAGCTTCATACCTCCAATTAAGATGAGATGCCTCAGAACACGATCCGACGAGCCATCGAGGATGGCCAAGCACGCATTCCCGTCTTTCTGCCACGGAACATACAGAGACATGTTAACCATTGTCCTTAATTAGCTCCAATGATTCACTGTCCAGTGATGCTTAATTGCTTATTAGTTGAGCTATTGAATGTTTACCGTCACGATGAGGTAGTTTTCAGGAGGGATGTCCAGGCTGCTGGTGCCGCGGGCATGGGTAAGTTTTAGTGACAGTGGCTTGAATTCATTCTTCACATCGTCGACAGATCTGAATGGCATTTTTCCTTTCCAGCATTGAGGCAGAGCACGATCCTTCACCTCTTTAAGTGATGATTTGTGGAGGGTGTCTTGAACCTGAAAGAATCAAATGTCATGAGTTCCATGTTTATTATCTCTATTCAAATGTATGGGCATCAAAGTGCACTGTGGTTTGAAATATACCTTTGAAACAAGGCCATTGTATATCTGGCCAGGCATGTAGGTGTAGGTGGCTCCACTGTCAAATACTGTGGTGAATGCTGGACTACCTCTTATCGGCTGTTCGTCAAAGAGCAGTGTTGCTGGTCCGGGTGAGTAGTAAGGCCTGGGAGAAGACGATGGTATAATGTTTGGAACCAATTGAACAGAAAACAACTATCAACCATAGTCTTCTCTAACTACACATGTTAGATTTATGCAATGCTAGCATGGGCACGGAAACCACAAACTAAAAATGAAAGCCATGATCACAAACAAGAAGTTCATGAGCGACAATTCTTACAATGATGTACTCATGGGTGCCCAGGTGACGTCGCCTGGGGGCAGCCTGAAGTCCCCAATGTACAGGTTCCCATTTCCATGGATGCTGAGGCAATGTCCAATGACATTCCTGACTATCTTCTCTTGCGCCTTAAGTTGCGCAACAAATCCTACACTTCCCCTGCCGAGTCCAAGGATGCCATCTACCGCCGGTGGCGATGGCTGCTCTAATGGCTCCTCCTGCTCGTATCCACATCTGTGCAAAAAGAGAGTGACCATTCATCATCATCAACATCCAAATCCAGGTGGGTACTGAGCATGCAACATTAGTATTCAGTTAGCGTGGTACCCAAAAACGTAGTTCATATCATCTCTCCTATTGATAAAGATCATGTCGTTGGCAAGGTCGCCTTTTGACCTCCCGGAGACATATTGGATATCGTAGTGGCATCGATGTGGATCGCTGTTGGGGCATGGAGGACTACCAGGCTGGTCTTTGCGCAGTTGAGCACATATCCAGCTCTCACATCTCACCATCAAGTTATGAGCTGCTGGCTTGTAATACGGGTGTGGTGTCCTCTGGCAAAACAAAGCACTATATCAAGATTGTGTAGTACATTCTTTACCAATATCCTCTGATTGAACATGTAGCTTTAAACACAGAGTATTACAAGTGCAAGATAATACGTGATATTGCAGAATCGAGTGTTGTTACCTGGTTGCAGCCGTTGCATCCGTGATCGGGGTGCTTACACTCCAGCCAAGTGAGGTTGCTGCCAGTGTCGATGTCCAGGAAGTAGGGCTTCAAGGGCTTACCAATCTGCAACGTAGCATAGAAGTGGCTGCACAGGCACAGAAAAGAGTGTCAAATATATGGAGAAAACCTCAAGTCTGAGAAGGGATTAGAGAAGCATACCCATCAGGGTAGATGTTGCCTATGAGCGGGAACTTGATGGCGGAGGAGGGCCCGAGTGGGAGCAGGAGGAGGAGACCGATGATCGGACACCACATGGCAGCCATGATGGGGGAAGAAGGCAGATCTGTGGTTTACACTCTGGCCTCTCACCTCTTCTCTGCTGGAACTATCTGTTTCTTTGGATGGTGCGAACAAGGTGGTGAGGTATTTATAGCCGTTGGCTGCCAAGCTTAGTTTCCTCCTCTGCTTTGTGTGCCTTAATTTATTTTTCTTACGCATTTTTTTGTGGGTTTTTAATATTGATTTTCTTCTCAAGTCATGTATATTCGGGCTTAGCAATTTCTGTGGGCCGCAGGTACATATTTATAATTATCTTTTCTAAAAATTACTCCCCTACCTTTCATAATGAACAAACTGCACTACTAGTGCGGCACTAGAGTTACCTGACTACCTTGTCCTTGTTTGGAGCAAATGATTTTTCCCCAATTCCAGCAGGATAGAACAAAATTCTGTTGACTTATGTGAATTTCATGTGTTCTGAATCAGGCTTGGTGAAGTTAAGGCCGGCAAGAAGATTTAGACACCAAAATATTATATCACTTGGGTGGTCATATAATTAAACCACCCATCCATTTTTAAAAATTCACATAAATAAATGAGACCAGTAAATAGTGGTGCTGTGCATGACACTCACAGATTTGTGATAGTGTACCTGTTTTTATGGCTAGATGAATTAAACGTTTCCATCAAGATACTATATAGAAGATACATTTCAAATAAATGATGGCATGCCCAATTATAAACATGTGTAGCAAGCTAATGAGGTGTCACATTTTTTCAGCTCAAACTTTGACCTCAGAAATCCAAAAACCAATTCATTCCTGATAACTGCATAACTCATAATCAGTGTTTCCCAGTATGTTAGAGTAGAAAGGTTACCATTCTGTCTAGACCATTCTTTAAGCACACTTTCCACAATTATGTTTGCGACGAAATGTTACATTGCAAAATATGCACTAATGACTCATTGTGGAAATTGCAGGCATGTTATTATGAACAGGAAGAGCATACAGTTCAGCGACTTGCTAGCTGTCTCTACTACATCCTCATCTTTGTGACCACTCATCCCTCATTTTGGCCAAACATGTTAAGACGGTCCAGACTTTGTTTGGATGGCAACAGAAGCATTCAGTTAGATGTAACAAAGTGTAGCAATCACACCTCGAATAATTCATTATGTTTAGAAAGATTCTCCCTTTTTCTGTCATTTTATTTTTCTCAATTAGGTCCGCACTGAAAGGAACATGACATTGCAAACTACGTACTAAATATGTAGTGAGGACGGTTTTAAGTTCCACCTCATGAAGCAACAATTATTTGAGAGAGATTCCGCGGTGCAATTTTCTAGTGATTTGGGGCAGTACTGACGGATCAGATCAGCCATTCATTCATAGGATTTCTAGGTATTTTACATTGACGAATTTTGAAACAATCTTGTTTGCCTCATTTTTCCAACCTGCTCCTGATGTTTCTTTTCTCTTGAAACTAACCTGATCTTTCTGCTACCTGAAATTGTCTCACAGTGGTACTCCACGCAGCATGATAATTCATCTGAAATCCTTTACGGCATGTTAATGAAACAAAATATTATTCATTGGTTTGAAAAGCTGAAAGGGAAAATAAATGTGGAAAACAAGTAAAGCTCCAGAAATTTTAATGTCCAAACTAAACAAACTGAGCAGGACAGACATCATAAGCCTGTGTTAATGCTTTTTATAGTTGACACAAAGTACAAAAATGAATCAAGCTGCACGTCATCCGCAGCCCAAATAAGCATATGAGCTCTCCAAACAGAAAAAGAAAGCAATCATGTTTGACTCATTTTTCTAACCTACTCCTGATTTTTCTTTCACTTGAAACTAACCTGGTCTTTGTACTGCCTGAAACTATCTCCAAGTGGTACTCCACACAGCATACTACTTCATCCGAAACCATTTATGGCACGTTAGTTCATTGTAACTTTAACGAAACCAAATATTATTCACTGTACAACTCCAGACATTTTAATCTCCAAACTAAACAAACTGACCAGGATAGTCTTCATAAGCTTATTAATGTTGTTTCATCGTTGACACAAAGTATACAAATTAATCAAGCTACATGTCCACACACAAAATCTGCCAAGGTGAGCTCCATCAGGGCGGTTTGTTCCAGATTGGAGGATCGAAAGTCAGAAAAAAATAGAAACTCCAAGCAAGTCTAATGCTAGAATTTTTTTTTTTGAAGTGGCACTAGTCATTCCGAACAATCAACACAATCTGGAGAGCTTTTCCGCAGAAAGGAATGAACTCTGAAAATCGGGCTAAAGTATAACAGCTCAACAATCTTAGGAGCTTGATCACATTTCAGGTTCCATTCAAAGGTAACAAAGAGATACACAGAGCTTGATTAAGCTTTGCAGCCGGTCGATAGCAGCTTTGTACATTATTATTTCTTAATCACATTTCAAGTATTTTACCATAACCAAGATTGTACAACCCAACTAAAGAAGACAGGTTGCAGAACTCTTGTGCAGCTTGTCAAAACAATCTGGTGATTTTGCATGAGGTAAGTTGCATAAAAAAGAAGTCTTCAGTAAACACTATGAGACAAGAACAATACCAACTACTTCACTGAAAGAGCGGCACATCGGCGGCATGTCCAGGGAGCTGGAGCTGGCCGAGCTTGATGTGGCAGCGGGTGCTAGAGCCCCACCGGCCGCCGCCCCTTTCTGCCCCCGCCGCCGGCACCAGGCGGGTGCTAGGCATTCCTTCTGCCACTATGCCGCGCACTTGCCACTGACCGCGGGCCGCGGCACCTCTGTTCCCCTGAATCCGGCGTCGCGACTTGTACTTCCGGCCGCTCCTCCACCGCAGCTGCCCCCTGCCCCGCCGACGCTGCCCCTCCTCCCCCGCAGGCAGCTCGCTGCTCGAGAGGGCTGGAGCCCGCGGAGAAGATGAGGCGGGAGGATTCTCCTCGTCTCCGGCGTCATCCGATGGCGGCGCCGCATCCGCGTCACAAACGGGAGGCGAGTTGGGGTTGCCGCCGCGGCGACCGCCGGACGTGAGCACGAGATAGCTACACAGAGATTCAGATAAGTTTCAGAGATAGAAACCAATTACGCCTTCCAGAACAGGTTACGCCTTCGTCACATTTTTTTGGCGAGTACCTCCACATGACCACATCCAACTTCATGCCATGTCAATCCCTCAAAAAAAACTTCATGTCATGTCAACAGAAAGGATATGCAAGAAGGGATGCAAAGGATACACGCCCTCTCTCCCTTCTCTTTGGCCCGTGGAGCCGACGGAGGTGACAGGGAGTGGACATGGCGGCGGCGACCAGGGGGAGGGGGTGGCAAAGGAGAATATGAGTAGAATCGGCGAACAGAAAAGAGACATTCGTATTTGAGTTTTCCTCCAAGACTAGTTGCAAGGTTAATTCATGATTCCTCTCAACCTCTCAGGACAACTATTGAGTAAAGTATGTATGTGAGGGTCACTAAATCGACGAAGGGTTTATGTTGTGTCCTTTCGTGTAAATGATGCTATTTTTTTAGTTGTTTGGTAGCCCATAGTCGCTTAGAATCTTAACTTTTCAAGAGATTTCACTGATGTTTGATCAATATTCATGTGCTCCTCTTCCTTGTTTGATGACATGCGTGGCACGGGTGAGGCTACGAGGCGGTAGCAACAACGACGCAAAAACGATTCACAATGACAAAGCTGAGGAAGTAGAGGTTGTTGGAGAGAATATGATAAGAGAGGCTATAATCGAGGTTCATTGGATGATTGGGTTGATGCTAAGGTCAAAGGTTGAAAGTCGTCACAAACATGACGAGCTTGGACTGGGGGCATGTACGTTGGCTTCTGAGAGAAAAATAAGAGAGATAGGTGTTGAACTAGAGGCGATGATGAAGTAAACAATGCCAGAAAAGAAGTTGGCGGTGATAAAATAACCATTGAATGAAGAAGATAATGTTGATAAAGTAAATGTGGTACAAACCAAATTATCCCTTTAACCCGTGAATGCTATACGTGACTATGGTTCAACAAAATTGTACTTGATTGTCCGCTAGAAGCTCTTTGCTACTGAGAAAACACAGCATCATTTGATCTACCTAAAAGAAGACACGCTCACTTGATAACCTACCTTGAGCATCTCCACCCCCTTTCTGGAAGTGCATTATCACTCAATTACGATTTTGGCGTCTGTAACAATAGCATTAGCAAGATCTAATGTCATTTGTCAAGTTTACCTCACGATATTGGTATCTCTTATTCGCCTACAGACTTATGTGACCTTTTATACAAAAAAAAAACAAAATACAATGCTTTCTTCGGTGGCTCAGAAAGTTTTTCCGTTGATTTTGAGTCATAGGAGAAAACTGTACTATTAAGTAGGGTTGTGGAGACTAGGAAGTTTTGAGACTCACTCCATTTTCATTCATTGTCTTCCCATCTATATCAAGAGATATTAAAAAGGATTTCCAAGAAAGAGCACTTCATCCAAAAGTTTGGATGCCCGGAGTCACTTTTCTCTAGTTGCCCGGAGGTTATCTCTCGGGTTGGTCCGGGTGCCCAGGTTCTTGAACCCCGGGGTACCCGACGCTTCCTGGTGCTTCCTCATGGGTCTGTCCTAGTGCACGGGGTCCTTGCCCTCCGAGTGCCTGGGCTTAATTATCTTATTTCCTATGGATGGTCCTGGTGCCCGGAGGCAAAGGTCACTTTTCCCTTGGAGGGTATATATATACCCAACCTTCTTCTAACTTCGACGCCAATCTTTCTCCAGCTCTCATCCACCATAACCAAACCCTGAAATCTTGAGATCTCTACCCCCATCCATCCAAACACTTCGATTCTTCGGGGATTGGAGGAGATTCATCTGATCTACATTCCTACCAAACTGTCTTGTGCTCCCCAACTCCCTCATCTTCGCCAAGTTGTTACTCTTGGAGTTTGTGCTCCTAGACGGTTAGAGGTTCCTTCAAAAGATTTCTTTGCTTGTGGTGTGCTCCGGAAACGTATGTAAAGATATGGTGGTCACCTTCAACACCAACCGTTCGGGGTAAAATTTAGGAGTGTATGGGTTCGCCGGAGGGGGCGAAGAGGGCGAGTTGTGGCGGTCACCTTCTAACACCAACCTCGAGTGATTCGAGATTCGTTTATTCATCTCGACGTCCAACCCAGACGTGCTACTTTGGGTCATAGCTACTTTAAGTTATAACGAAGACAAAATCTTGAAGATGAGAGTTACTCCCTCCGTTTCAAAATAGATGACCCAACTTTAATACAAAGTTAATACAAAATTGAGTCATCTATTTTGGAACGAAGGGAGTACTAGAATGTGATAAAAAAAAGTGCAGAAATTTAGAGCGTGCAGCAAGAGTACACTGCCACTGGTCCACGAGACACTCTTCATAGTCCGGATTCTTCTGGCGCCCGACGGATACGCCACGTCGTCCTCCCGACCCGGCCCCACTTCCCCCCACCCCGTCTCCCCGCCGTTGCGCTGCCGTTCCAAAACCCTAGCCCCCACCCCCACCCCACCCCCACCCACCAGAATGGCCGACGCCGCCGCGCTCGCCGCCGCCGTGCTCTCCGCGGCCACGCCCCCGGCGGCGGCCGCCGCGGCCTCCGCCGTGCTCGACTACCTGGCCCGCCACGCCCCCGCCGACCACCCGCGCGCCTTCTTCGCCGACGCCTTCCCCGCCGTCCTCTACCGCCTCTTCGTCTCCTCCCCGTCCTCCCCCTCCTTCCTCGACCTCGCCGCCGCCGACCCCGACCCGGCGCTCGCCGGCCTCCTCCTCGCCCTCCTCGCCCCCTCCGGCCCGCTCCTCGCCGCCGCCGCCGCCGCCGACCGCCGCGCCCTCATCCGCTTCGTCTTCCCCTCCGAGCGCCTCCCCTACTGGCTCCGCGTCGCGCTCGCCGACTCCGACGCCGACGCCCCCGGCCGCGCCCTCGCCTCCCCGCTCCTCGCCGCCCGCGTCGGCTCCGAGCTCCACCTCTCCGTCTTCGAGTACTTCCTCTTCTGGTTCGCCTACTACCCCGTCTCCTCCGCCGATCCCGCCGCCTCCGCCTCTGCTCCGACCCACAAATCGCGCTCCCGCATCGAGTCCTGGGTCTCCACCCTCGCGCCGACTGCCGGCGGCACACGCAAGCCGGGGCAGAAGCCTGAGCCCTGTCTGTACCTCAAGCTTCTGTACGCCTATCTCAGGGAGTTCGTGCCGACGGCCGCATGCACGCCGGTGCGCCGGCTCACCGGCACCCTCCTGCAGCGCACCGCCAGCGAAGAAGGCGCTGACGCCGCTGACCCTTTTGCTCGCGCCGAGTTCTTCCTCCACACGCTCGTCCAGTTCTGGCTTGTGGGGGACGACTTCTCGCCGCTGCCTGTGCAGACGTACCGCGCGTTCGGACTCAAGCTGCCGTCCCGGGCTCGCGCCGAGCTGAGCGAGCAGCCACCGTCCCCTGGGCTCGGGGACGCGGTCAAGCTGCTCGTCATGTACCTCAACTGCTGTGTTGGTGGTCCTGCACGCATGGTGTTTGAAGGAATGACAGCAAGGAATGTGGTCTGCGATAGCCAGGTTGGATTCTGGAATCCCCTGATACAGAGGCCTATGTATCGGTTTGTGTTGAGGGCCTTCTTGTTCTGCCCCATTGGTGCGGTGATAAAAAATGCAACACAAGTCTTCTCTGTGTGGTTGGCATATATGGAGCCATGGAAGGTTACACAACAGGAGCTGGATGAGTATGATGTGTCCCTGATGCAAGGGACGGGCACACAGGCGATGCAGAAAGGAGAGCTGCTGTATACTCTGTCGTGGAAGAATTATGTGCTGTCCAATTACCTGTTCTATAGCTCGATGGTGGTGCATTTCCTGGGTTTTGCACACAAGTTTATCCATTCTGATGTCTCCTCAGTGCTCGTGATGATTTTAAAGGTTAGTCCTGGCTCCTGAGTTTTACATCTGTTGCCATGCCATACATGATTGAATTTGTGTTTAGCGTTAGATTTAGCCGCTTGAGGTCTCATATTACCTGGTGGTCATTAATGCCAAGAAGTTGTGATAACTGAAACATGAGAAATGAGGGTGCTGGATTTGCGCCTTGCAGGTGTCAGGGTCTTAGTTGTTTTACTAGCTCAGTACATGTTTTGTAACTAAAAATAATTTTTAGGCTCATGACGGTGTTTTTAGCTTCACGCTTTGGTGTATGATAAGGAGGCCAATATGGCCAAGATGAACCACAAGGAGATAGAGATCTGTGATATTATAGTCTGTCAATGGAGCATCCTTGGTAGGTATGTCGATCTGTAAGCTTTTGAGCTAATAGTGTCTGCACATTTCTGTTTATGTACATATAATGTGATAACCTGCCACCAGTGATGTTGTGCCTATATCTATATGTCTTCAATAGTTAAGCCTCCTACACTGTCCTGCTAAGTTTGCCAAACATAAATGTAAATGTGCGAGTCTGTAACATGCTTAAGGTCCTTTGTTGGATGTTCTTACTTTATTGCACAGTGTTTTAAGGCTCTCTGTTCAATGTATACTCTCCAAAGTATTAGTCATGCATTTCTGTGCCCGAACAGTCTATGATAATTGTTTTGTCAAGGAGCACCTTGTGCCTATTGTGGTTATGTGCAATTCAAATGTTTCCATTACAACAGGGAGAAGCAAGCTAGTCAGCTTCAGATAAATAAATTAATGAAATACAAGAACTGTTTTGTTTATTCTGTTTTGCACTATCCTTGAGTATTATGTGACCAATTACATGCTTGTTTTGTATCATTCAGGTATTGGAAGTATTGTCTTCGTCAACAGAACTGGTGGATCTTCTATATAAAGTGGATATTGCCTATCATTCTAGACCGGTTACTTCACTGTCAACTTCTTCAGAATCAGATGATGCAATGAAGTATGTTCCGTCAATCCGTGAGCAGCTAAAGGTGGGTTACAGCTAAATTGTGATTTGAAATTGTATTTGATTACATTATGAAGTTGCTGTCCTAAATATTTGTGTAACCTGTGTGGTCTGTTACAGGATTGGGAGGATGGTCTGACAGAAACTGATGCAGATGGATCTTTCTTGCATGAGCATTGGAACTCTGATCTAAGACTTTTCAATAGTGGTGAGGACGGGGCTTATCATCTGCTTCAGGTACACATTTTGTTACATGATTTGTAATTTAGCCTGTTTGTTCTAGTCACTTTAACCATGATTACTATATCGCACATCATTACATGCTTGATTCCACTTCCAGTATATGTGTCCATTTTCAGTTCAGCCGAATTAGTACTTGAGTTGTACTGCTGAACAAATCAACTGAGTTACAGGATTATCATGATTTAGAACTAGTAGCGAGGATTTTATTTGGAGTTGCCTTATATTACTGGAGGATAGTTTAGTGATTTGTCTGGCATAACTTACACTTTCATTAAGACTATAACTTAATCTATATTTTGTATCAATGTTGAGGGACTGGGAGAACAATTTGTAATTTCGCTAACACTACCTTGTGCATACTGGTGAATTATTTTTCATTTGTGCTCTGCTTGTGTATATTCTTTTTCATAATTTTCTAAAAGCTAAACATGGGTGGATGCTGATATCAGTTTTTCATTTCTGTGAAGCTCCTTCTGATCCGAGCAGAGCTGGAGATACAACGCCTGCCAGGTGACACAGTACAAGCTCTCCAGTCGTTGGATTTGATAAAATCCCGGATGAAAAAGATCTTCCAGGGCCGCATTGAAGGCATCCACCACCAGAATACTTCAGCGCAGGAGTTGCAGCATCAACATCCAGGGCGCGGCGAGATATTTACACCTAAGCATCCCCATTCGGGGAGGAGCAAGTTTGGCGAAGTCAGATACAGAGGCGACTGGATGAAGAGGCCCATCTCGGAGACTGAAGTGGCCTGGCTCGCGAGGATCCTTATCCACATCTCTGACCGGCTGAACGACACCCTTCGACTTGGCTGTGACGGTGCTGCTGATGATAGCGTTGCTAACCCGACGTACATTAAGTTTGACAGGAACGATCTGACGACAATAGGGGGACCGAAGGACGCCGCTAGGATGGCTCTCGTGGCTATCTGTTCGCTGCTGGCGGTTGTGGGACAGGCAGTGCTGAGGTTCATGAGGGCGCACAGGGTGAAGATCAATCTTAGAGTTTTTGCTTCGAAGAAGCTGCTGACTGGCCTCGTGTTGCTGTACGCGATGGTGGCAGGGACAAAGAGAGCTTTTTATTGAGCTTTACATGTGTTGCTTCCAGCACCGACACCGGCGCTAATGCTTCTGTGATCTTCACTGAAGCTCCCAAGTTGGAGATGATGGTGCATGTGATGTACAAAACCCATAGGAAGGAAGAGGTGGAAACTCACAAAGGGATCGACTTGTTAGTGTGTGCCGTGGAGACTGAGAGCAAGGGAACGGTGCCCACTGGCTGGGTTCTTGTTTTGCTCTTTGTTAGAGAAGTGGCTGGCAACGGCACTCATGTAAAATGAAAGGAAAAATGATGTAAACTTATGTTGTAATACAGGGTTTCGTAGTCCTGGAGAAAGAAAGAAAAACCTGGTTCGCTGTTTGGCTCGCCAGTTGTTTTTGTTTATGGTTTGTTTGTCATGGAGAATTGCATTTGCTATAATGAGACTGATAACGAGGTGGTTGCACTAATGAGTTCTTGCTGTGCTCTACTTCTCAGGATATGCCCTTCTGCCGGTGGTTGCGTTCTCCAACATTGCTCTGCAATGGTAGGTAACAAAGCTGCATCTGTATTACCCAGTTATATCTTATTTCTATAGTTCAGCAGTTATTTTACTGCTAACATAGTTTAGTTTAGTGTTACAACTGTAAAAAAATAAAAGGAGCATACAGTACATAATTGACTCTAATGTCATTGCTGCTGATTTACATGTGATGATATAAAGCCTTAGCTGGTGACACCTATCTTGATCCCTAAGCCATCAACAGAACGGAGAAAACAAAATCTCCACTGCTCCAGGAAGAACAGAGCTCCAAACCAAAGCCAGAAGCCAGAAACAACGCCAAGAATTACAGAGTAACACAGCCCCAGGTCTATGAGTTCTGTGTGATCTTCAGTTCCCTTGCCCAATGTAGGCTCACACGGGCTCAAGGGGAAGCCGCAGAGCCCCAGATTGTTGCCATATATTGATGGATCTGCAAGTGTCTGCAACTGATTCCCGGTGGGTATGCGGCCCTGTAGGTGATTGTTTGAGAGATTTAACACACCGAGGGCTGGCAGATTTGAGATGCTGGGAGGAATGCCACCTGAAAGTTCATTGCATGAGAGGTCAAGGAACTCCAGGAGCTCCAGTCTGCCGATTCTCGCTGGAATACTACCTGATAGATCATTTCTTGATAAGTTCAGAAACCGGAGAGCTTCGAGGTATGTTAGCTCCTCCGGGATGTTCTCCGTTAGTCGATTGCATGATAGGTCGATACCTGTAATTAACCCGATGCTTTTCTGAAAAGTTTGTTCACGGCCCTTCCAGGATATGTTGACTCTCTCTGGGAACTGATCCACCTTTGGTCGTCCATTGGGCATAATCTGCAAAGGAGCGGAATCCCTCGGTCCGTCCAATGGGGGAAGATTATGCCTCATGGAGGTCAAGTTGCTGAAGGCTACAGGAATTGATCCTGTCAAGCTATTGTTGGCCATATCGAGCAGCTGAAGTTGCGAAAGCCTTGATAACTCTAGGGGGATTTGTCCAGTGAAATTGTTTGATCCAAGCCTAAGGATTTTCAGTGATGGAAGCTGACTCCCGATCCATGCAGGGATACCACCAAAGAACTGGTTGTTCCCAATGTCCACGGTGGCCAGCAACTTGCAGTCTTGCAGCAACGGCGGGAAGGCGCCCGTGAAGCCATTGCCGGCAAGATGGAACGAGTCGAGAGAGCAGTTATGGTCTGCCATGGCCGTGAGGATCTCACCTGAGAAGGAGTTGCTGGACATGTCCAGGACTTGCAGATTAGTAAGTTGGGATAACTCGGGTGGAACAACACCACTGAAATAGTTGGATGGGAGGCTCAGAACTGTTAGAAGGGGAACACTTGTTCCAACCCAAGAGGGGATATCACCGAAGAACTTGTTGTTCCCAAGATCTAGGATGACGAGATCTCTGCAGGTTTCAATTACGGATGGAAAAACTCCAAGAAAGTTATTGTTAGCAAGACGAAGTGACTGGAGTTTAAGGCCCAAGCTCGTTGATATGGGAAGTTCACCCGAAAAGCTATTGTTGGACAAATCCATAGCAGTCATAAGTTTGAATTCCCACCAGCAACTTGGGAGCTGTCCGTTGAATTGGTTATTTGATAGATCCAGGTCGTGGAGAGAGGCCAATCCGCAGAATGTTGCATGAATATTGCCAGATATTCGATTATCATTCATGTGCAAGCGTGTAAGATTGGTGCAGTGTGACCAGTCAGACAACAACTTCCCTGTCAACTGGTTCCTCGAGACATCCAAGTAGTCCAAGTTGGGATGGATACCAAACACCTTGGAGATGTCACTGGTGAATTGATTGCCTTCTAGCCGCACCCGGAACAACCCCATGCAATTCTTGAGGCACAATGGCAGCCTGCCACTGAAGTTGTTGTTGTGCGCTGTGAAGATCTGCAGCGCAAAGCCATCACACAGTCTCAGCGGCAGCTCACCAGAGAAGTTGTTGTTCCCGAAGGCTACATTGGTTAAGTTTATCCCCTTCCCAAGGTCCGGTGGTATGGTGCCGGTGAAGTTGTTATCTGACAGGTGTAGGTGTTGTAGAGTCCTGAGTGATGTGATGGTGGGGGGCAGTTTGCCTTCCAAACTGTTGGTGTTGAGGTCCAAGACTTGCAACGCCGTCATGCTGCCAATCTCTGGCGGGATCATGCCGGTGAACCGGTTGAAGGAGAGCGACAGCCTTGTGAGTTGCTTGAGGTTGCCGAACCAGCTGGGGATCGGTCCTGTGAGAGAGTTCACTGGCAAATCCAGTTGTTCCAGGCTCACCAGCTCACCCAGCTCTGCAGGGATAGAGCCGATAAGGTTGTTGCTGAAGAGATGCATGATTTTCAGCCTGGTTGCCTTGCTGAGCTGGTGCGGGATGTGGCCGGTGAGGTTATTGTAGTAGAGGCGGAGGTCGATGAGGCCAGAGAGGCTACCGAGCTGTGGGGGGATGGAGCCTTGTAAGATGTTGCTGCAGAGGTTGAGCAAGTTGAGCGAGTGTAGCCGTGATAGGCTTGCTGGGATGGAGCCTGTGAGCCTGTTGTAACTGAGGTCGAGCAAGTTGAGGGAGCGCAACTCGCCCAGTTCTGCAGGGATAGAGCCTATGAGGTTGTTGTAACTGAGGTCGAGCACGGTCAGGGCTGGAAGCGTGAGGTTGCCGAACGAGTTGGGGATCGGCCCTGTGAGAATGTTCATGGATAAATCCAGTTGTTCCAGGCTCACCAGCTCGCCCAGCTCTGCAGGGATAAAGCCTGTGAGCATGTTGTTACTGAGGTCGAGCACGGTCAGGGCTGGAAGCGCCGCGGCGTCGAGGGCATCGAGCGTGCCGGTGAGTCCGAGCGACCTGAGGGTGAGCGCCGTGACGCGGCCGGCGGCGTCGCAGGCCACACCGATCCAGGAGGAGCAGACCGGCCTGGCCTGAGCCCAGCTGGACAGCACGTCTGGGTGGCCGAGGCTGGCCTTCCATGCCAGAAGGGCATCGTCCTGCGAGGGTGCCGGCGCGGTGGCCGCCAGCAGGAGGAGGAGCGTGGTGGTGGCGCGCAGGAGGTGCGCGTACGCCGGTCTCGCCATGTCCCTGGCTGAGATGCTGCTGGATTGGAAATGCCGGACGGCACACGCTAGCAGAGAGCGAGTTCCCGGGTTTGTGTGGTGTGACTTCCACAGGCCACCTGGCCAGTCGTCGTTCTTTTCCATCCTGTCTTTGGCGCCAAATGATTGGGGGGATCTTTACGTTTACTGCTGAAAACATTCGTACTGATAAGGTGGACATCCACACTACCTTTCATTTGTAGCGCATGAATACTCTGCGTTGCGAAAATCATAGCGACCGTCAGCGAGGAGGATGATGCGGGCGACCCCCTTCCTACCGTTTGATCTGTCGCACGGCTCTCAGAGCAGGGTTGTTGCTACGTCAGATTCTGAATTTGTCCGCGCTTTACTTTTAAAAAATCTTGAATTTGTCGCGCTTTACTTTTAAAAAATCAATTGCACGCACCGCAAGTTTTGCACATGATAAACCTCGGTTAGAATCCCAGGCCCTCTTTTTTTTGCTACATGGCATTTTTTATAGAAAATTTGCCACAACAGTTTTTCACATTTTTTTTGGAAATATGTTACATGGCAACATGGCAGTTTAACCATGATGGTATTTTTCTAGAAAAAATTAACATGGCTGTTTAACCATGATGGCATTTTTATATCATTATTAAGAGATGTCATTTTTACAGTAAGTGATGTCATTTTTTGTTTGTTATGAGATGTCATTTTTATTTTTAGGAGATGACATTTTTATATTAAGAGATGACATTTTGTATTTAAGAGATGACATTTCTGGCTTTTTAGATGGCACTCTTTTTTTATCATAATATCATGGCATTTTTTTTCTTTGGTGTTCACATGACATTTTTTGTTCATGGCATTTTTTATCTTGAAGACACAGGGGCTGATTTTTCTGGCCCAGGAGAGAGTATGTTGGCTGGGCTAGATGGACAGGACAGAAATGTTCGCTGAGTGATCTGAAAGAAGAGTTTATTCTGCTTCAGTCTGGGTTCAAATCTAATTACGATCCGATGATGAGCTAGTTGAGAATGTTCCTTCGTGTGTTGGGCAAGCATCTCATTGAACTTTAAAACCAGAGGAACCCTGATGTGAATGTACCTGGGCTCAAATGCTCCTGATGTGAATAGTAAAATTAAAAATTAGTCAAAAGGTTCTGAAATTTATTTGGCAACTTTAAGAAATGCTTTGTTGTGCATGTAAAATTTCATCACAAAATCACATTGTTGAAAGCCGTGGCAAAAAAAAAGGAAAGAAAAATCAGAGCTTCAAAATGCGTTTGAAAGTAACATTTGCTGAGCATCAATTTTGCTGGGGACTGGCCTGCGTCGTGGGCGGAGAGATACCGAGCGATATCAGGCCCTACCAGGCTCAAAATAAAAAAAAAGCAAAAAAACCGCGTGCGTATGGCTCGCTGGCTCGTTCGGTTTCCGCCGCCGCGCCAGCGGCTCCTCCGGCCAACGGACGGTCGACATGCTCCCCGATTCCGCCGGCACCTTTTCGATGCCTCCTCCAGCGTCTGCCCTGCTTCAGCGGCGGGCCGGCAAAAAGCTCGACTCCTTTCGGAAAACGGCGGCACACCGACGCGACATCAGCAACCACCAACGGTCTACAGGGAGGCTCTCTGCGGCGTGCTCCGTGGCGGCGCAGCACACGGAGACGGGTTCGGCTCATAGCATCCTGCAGCGCAACACCACAGCAGCAGACAACGAGACTTTTTTTTTGTTTGATTAGTAATTCAGGCTGTTTAGTCCTAGTCATTTTATAACGGTTATTAATATATTTCACAGGATCCTGACCGGCCTTTCTGACGGGCTGAATGACGCCTTCCGACTCAGACTGCCGTGACGGTGCCGATGATCGCGCCGCTAGCCCGATGTACATCAAGTTTGGCCAGAACGAGCTGACGACGACGATCAGGGGGCGGAAGGACGCTGCTGTCTGTTGGCTGCTCGCGGTTGTGGGACAGGCGGTGCTGAGGCTCGAGAGGGCGCACAGGGTGAAGATCAATCTGGGAGTTACTCCGCTTGGAAGAAGCTGCTGGCTGGCTGGCTGGCTGACTCTGCGCGGTGGACCGGTGGTGTGGAGAGTGCATGCTGAAGAGGTTGGCACTCGTGTAAACCAAAGGCAAGATGTTGATGGGAACTTGCGGTTTCTTTCTAGTCCCCATCCCCAGAAAAAAGAAAGCATGCAGGCTGGCCGTTTTGCGAGTTAATTGCACAGAAGTACCACAATTCGGGCATCACATATAGATTGGTACCATGATTGCTAATTTTTACGTGTCAGTACCAACATTGGTCTAAGTTTTTGCAAATTGGCCCCCTTCCCCCTTCCCCTATAAACAGAAGGGCAAGGGGAGGGCTGCACACCACATCAAAGGCGCAGCCCCTCCCCTCCCCAACACCTCTCCTCCTCCGTTAAGAGCTCGGCGAAGCCCTGCCGGAGTACTGCCGCTCCACCACCACCACGCCGTCGTGCTGCTGTTGGAGCTCTCTTCCTCAACCTCTCCCTCCTCCTTGCTGGATCAAGGCGCGGGAGACGTCTACGCTCCGTATGTGTGTTGAACGCGGAGGTGTCGTCTGTTCGGCGCTAGGATCATCGGTTATTTGGATCACGTCGAGTACGACTCCATCAATCCCGTTCTCTTGAACGCTTCCGCTCGCGATCTACAAGGGTATGTAGATGCACTCCTCTCCCTCTCGTTGCTAGATGACTCCATAGATTGATCTTGGTGATGCGTAGAAAATTTTAAATTTTTGCTACGAACCCCAACAGGGCATGAGTTGCCCAATGGCCCGGGTACTGACCCTGAGACGCCCGGGAATGGGGCTGCACCCTCTCCGTCAGTGCCTATGAGTACCTTGAGATTCGGTTCTTTTCAGCCCGCTTCCGCGTCTCCCAGGATGTGGAGCGACAGGGTTGAATCTGAGGATGTGTTTGAGCGCATGTTACCTCCGCTGGACTTTGCTGAAAAAACGGTTTCTCCAGATGGGAGGGACGGTCTTGAGCAGGTGACCTCCCGTTCTCCCTCCTCTGCTGCTGGTTCGATGCTTGGGAGGACTCCGTCGGGACTGGCCGCTGTGGTGGCGGTGTCGCCGTGCGGTGACAAGCCTGGTTTGGGAGGGGGTTCGGGCAGGAGGCCTCGACTCCCTCCTCTTTTGCGATGGCCAGGGTGGCCGAACCTGCGGCGCCGTTTGATCAGCTGACGCCGCTGGGTTGGCTTCACGACCCAAGTCGAGTCCGACTGTCGGGTCGGGTGGGGCACGGGGGCAGGCGGCCCCCGCCCTCTCTTTTCCTCGCGGGACGCCTGGTGGGAGAGTCTGGGCAGGCGGCCCAACCCTCACTAGCCCCACGCTCGCCGGCGGTGGTCTGCGGCTCTTTGACTCCTCTTGCCGGGCCGTCCATTAGGGGCGGGGCAGGATGCCTTACCCCAAATGGGGCGACCAGGAAGGAGGTCATCGCTTTTGGAGGTATTCCGGATCCTGTGTCTGAGGGCAGATGGATGAGCTGTCGCCTTCAGGACCAGACGGATGTTGATGATATGCATGTGATGGCCTGGCTTATTAGGGGTGATAGACTACTCATATCAATAAGGAATTCCTTCTTTTCCGGGAGCCCATTCAGACAGAACTCCAAAGTTAAGCGTGCTCAGCTTGGAGTAGTGTCAGGATGGGTGACATCCCGCATCAGCTCACCAGGCTCCCCAGGATCACGCACCTCGACCTCGGCTCCAACTTCCTCACCAACCACAAGGACTACCACAGGTTCTCGCCCATGCCCACCGTCACCTTCCTCTCGCTCTACCTCAACTACCTCGACGGCAGTTTCCCGGAGTTCATCCTCCAAAGCGGCAACATCACCTACCTCGACCTGTCGCAAAACACTCTTTCTGAACCAATACCGGACTCGCTGCCGGAGAACCTCCCCAACCTCATGTACCTCAACCTGTCCATCAATGCCTTCTCCGGGCGGATACCGGCGTCGCTGTCGAAGCTGGGGAAGCTCCAGGACCTGCGTGTTGGCGGTAACAATCTGACGGGCGGAATCCCCGAGTTCCTTGGGTCCATGTCCCAGCTGAGAGTTCTCGTTCTCTATGGGAACCAGCTAGGTGGATCGATCCCGCCAGTTCTTGGCCGGCTCAAAATGCTACAGCACCTTGACGTCAAGGTCGCCGGGTTGGTTTCCACTATTCCACCGGAGCTAGGCAACCTTGGCAATGTCAATTTTATCGACCTGTCCATGAACCAGCTCTCAGGTGGCTTGCCACCGGAGTTGGCCGGGATGCGCCAAATGTGTGAGTTTGGCATATCGTCGAACAAACTTGCCGGTCAGATTCCACCGGCTTTGTTCACGAGCTGGCCAGAGCTCATATCATTCCAAGTGCAGAATAACTCGTTTTCAGGGAAGATTCCACCAGAGATCGGCAAGGCAACCAAGCTCATAATCTTGTTTCTCTTCAGCAACAACCTTGTTGGCCATATTCCTGCAGAGCTGGGCGAGCTTGTGAGATCGAATCAGTTGGATTTGTCGGTGAACTCTCTCACGGGATCGATTCCCAGCTCGCTCGGCAACCTCACGCAACTCACGAGGCTGGCGCTCTTCTTTAACCGGCTCACTGGTGTGATCCCGACGGAGATTGGCAGCATGACGGCGTTGCAAGTCTTGGATGTCAACACCAACAGTTTAGAAGGGGAGCTACCCGCCACCATCACATCGCTTAGGAATCTCCAATACCTCGCCCTGTTTGACAACAACTTCAACAGCACCATACCGCCCGACCTTGGGAAGGGGCTAAGCTTAACCGATGCCGGTTTCGCACAGCTTCTCCGGCGAGCTGCCACAGAGACTGTGTGATGGCTTTGCGCTGCAGAACTTCACGGCGAACCACAACAACTTCAGCGGCAGGCTGCCATCATGCTTGAAAAATTGCACACGGTTGTTCCGGATGCGGCTGGAAGGCGGCAACCAATTCACCGGGGACATCTCCAAGGTGGTTGGTGTCCATCCCAACTTGGACTACTTGGATGTCTCGGGGAATCAGCTGACAGGGAACTTATCATCTGATTGGTCACAATGCACCAATCTTACACTCTTAAACATGAACGGTAATTAAATATCTGGCAATATTGATGCAGCCTTCTGCGAATTGATCTCTCTCTGGTCTCTGGATCTATCAAATAACCAATTCACCGGGGAGCTCCCAAGTTGCTGGTGGAAACTCAAAAGTATGTGGTTAATGGATTTGTCCAACAACGACTTTTCAGGTGAACTTCCCATATCAACAAGCTTGGGCCTTGAACTCCAGTCACTTCGTGTTGCTAACAATAGCTTTCTTCGAGTTTTTCCATCCGTAATTGAAACCTGCAGATCTCTCGCCATCCTAGATCTTGGGAACAACATGTTCTTTGGTGATATCCCCTCTTGGGTTGGAACGAGTGTTCCATTTCTAGCAGTTCTGAGCCTCCGATCCAACAACTTCAATGGTGTCGTTCCACCCGAGTTATCCCAACTTTCTAATCTGCTAGTCCTGGACCTATCCAGCAACTCCTTCTCAGGTGAGATCCTCACAGCCATGCCAAACCACAATTGCTCTCTCGAGTCGTTTCATCTCGCTGGCAATGGCTTTGTGGGCGCCTTCCCACCATTCCTCCAAAGCTGCAACTCCCTGGCCACCCTGGACATCGGGAACAACCGGTTCGTTGGTGGTATCCCTACATGGATCGGGAGTCAGCTTCCATTATTGAATATCCTTAGACTTAGATCAAACAATTTCACCGGAGATATCCCCCCGAGTTATTGAGGCTTTCGCAACTTCAGCTGCTCGATATGGCCAAAAATAGCTTGACAGGATCAGTTCCGGTAGCCTTCGGCAACTTGAACTCCATGAGGCATAATCTTCCCCCATTGTTCCAACCAAGTCAGATTTTCCATCTTGAAAGAGTCAACATATCTTGGAAGGGCCGTGAACAGACTTTTTGGAATGGTATCGGGTTAATAACAGGTATCAATCTATCATGCAATTTACTTATGGAGAACATCCCAGATGAGCTAACATACCTCAAAGGTCTCCGTTTTCTGAACTTATCCAGTAATGATCTATCAGGCAGTATTCCAGAAAGAATTGGCAGTTTGGAGCTATTGGAGTTCCTTGACC